>NC_074723.1:29125042-29440042 GCF_947242115.1 Biomphalaria glabrata
AATTAGAATTTAGACTTATTTATTTATTAAGTACATTATCTCATGTCATGATGTCGAATGTCAAAATGTATGGGCCCCTAAAAAGGTCAAGCCCCCCCCCCGGCCCCCTAAATCCATAGCTACGCCACTGTCTCCTCCCCCCCCCCCGGGTCGCTGTGTGTGTGTGTGGGGGGGGGGGCTGTACTCTGCTTTACTTATATTAATGTTGTGTGAGCGTGTCTGTGTGATCAGAGCGTGTGTGTGTGTGTCTTGTAAAACAATTCCGTGAGAACCAAATATACTCCACTAAGGCATGCCTTAAAGGCCAGTGGCTCAGCTACAGCCCGTCCCCCGTGGTCGCTACTTTATTATTGCGGCTCGAGCATTGTGGTGAAGAAGGAACGCGTGAAGGGATCGTGCTCCTCTAGGTTAAAGGTCAGGCGTATAGCCTACCTTTGAGGGTCACGGGCTCGTTAGAAATGTTCACGTTTTGTTTCAAATCACAAATAGGTTAAATAAAAAAAGATTGACTATAGAGATATAATAGTAACGAATACAATAGCAAAAGAAGATTTTTATTATTTTCTCTTTTACCCAGGCCTTTCCCCCAACTGCACTGTCATTCACTTTTGTAACTTAAGAAAGGTGTCTAGTTTCATTTTCGTTTTGCGTTTTGTCGCCTCTACATTACAACCTATTACACATGTTAGACACTTAGTTGATATAGAGACGCACCATAGTTGACGGACTTTGAACGCGACATTTTGTGACGTCACACATGCAAGAAAATGACGTCAATCAATAAAGAATTTTCACTCGTTAATCAGAGTAACCTGCTCTTTGTTTTTAAGATCCAATTTACGTTCTTTAAGCTATACAATACAATGAAAGATAGATAGAGAGAGAGAGAGAGAGAAAGAGATGAAACCGACATGAAGAAATGTGATGGTGATATTATGGAACCTAAATAAGAAAAATGAAGATAAACAAAAAAGAGTAAGATTTGGTGTGTGTGTGGGGGGAAGGGGTTAAAATAAATTGACAAAAAAAAAAAAACAATTTCAAAGATGCCATTTTGAAAGATATCTGTTACCTACTACAGATAGATAATAACAATTACATTTTCTAGAAGCGACAGAGCTTAGGAGTTTGAGACTATAGTGCTGGAAAGTACACACAACTTATTAGATGGTTTCTAGGTAAGTTTACGTTTCGAGAGACGCTCTATTCCCTTGGCAATTTGTCCTGCGACTAATGAATTTAATTAGTCAAAAATAATTTTGACAACTGCGGTCACAGGTTGGACATCTAAATCTATAACATTTTCACCCTTCTTTCTACTTCTGGTGTGTACGCCTTCTGCAATCCACAATCCTTTCTTAATGCTTGCTCTCCATCTGAATCTATCCGGTGCCTCTTTTTACCTAATGTTGGTGTCAATTTTGACTTTTGACATGTCGTGTTCGACCTCGGACAATCTACAATATAAAATTATTGGTCCTGACCACTCATAATCACTTGCCGTAGACAATAAAATACGAAAATTTAAACTATTCTTTCTTCACTAAAGTCTAGGACACCTAAGCCTTTATCAAGATCAAAACCGCAATGATTAAATTTACAGATGCCAGTGTTGTATCGTTCCAATTCGTAATCTCTACTATCTATGTATGAAGCGGCATTATTTTGTGTTCAGTTTATATCTTTTTGCATATTTGTGTACCCGTAATCGTCTTGTTCTATCATTTCTAAACTTGTTACTGTTTCTTAGCTTGATAGTTGCCTTTCCATTGCCTTTGGAAATTTCGCAGTCCTTTTACACGTCATAAATAACTAAATTAATTAATTAATAAATATTCCATTCCATCCTTTGTAGGATCTGAGTTATAGTTGAACAAACTTGTTCGAGCCTCGTCGACTGCCCACATAGTTTGGGAGCACTGACCGAAGTTCATCTTCCGAGATATCCACATATGTAGTGGGAACCGGGTAGCTGTGTGATATAATCAGATACAAATAAAAATTATAATAAGCAAATCCAATCCAGTAAAAAAACAAGTCCTTTGAATTTGCATAACATATTCTTCGGCGGTGACGTATTATAAGAAAAGCTAACCCAAATTAAAGCAGCTAACCCCCCCCCCTCCTCCGGGTCAAACAAAAATCTAGTAATTCGAACATGCAGTACGTTATGGCTAGTGACACTGAAGCCGAATTATTTCTCTCGTGTGTACAGCTTCCTTACGTTAGTAGATGCGGCTGAACTTCAAACCCATCTGGCTGGGCAATACATATTTATTGTTCGTTTCAATGTTTGCCCCGTTCTGTCATTTTGAATATATTTATTCAGCTCTTCAATGGAAAGTAGAGAAAAGATAAAAAGACAGGAAGTTGAAGAGTTTGTTTTCTGGTTGCTTTGGTGTTAATACTTTAATAGTATTGTAGCCATAGACATAAATAAACATAGACTGGCCGAAGGAAGTAACTTCATGTAACTTGAAAACATGTATATATCTATTGTATTCCGATTTCCAAATTATGAAATTATACATGATCTTCATTCTTAGAGATAAAACAAAACACTAGTAAAAATATTGTAATACTTATATAGGTTATGGCTGAAATAGATATGAATAATTAACTTTTATACTGTTCATAAATGCTGTATAATAAAGTACACAAAATTGAAAGTCACAAATTTTCGTTTCATAAAACTCTTTAATCGGCCAGTCTATATTTATTGATGTCTATGACTATGATTGTAGCAGAGAGCTAAGGAGTATCATAGAGACCCAAGAAGTTGTCTGCAGTTTTTTACTTTTTCCCTCTCACATATATTGTTATTGTTGGCTTTAATATCTTTTTTTCTTCTTGAAATGTCTGATTTTTAATTTTGTTTTCTTTGATTTGCAAACTGGGCTAGCTTATTCTTAAGAAAGTCGGCCCTCCGCCTTTCAGCACATCAGCACCCCACTGCTTCCACGTCGTATCTTTCGAATTCCTCTTTCTTGCTTTGAAGCAGTAGGATCTGTCAAGTATCTCTAGATCTAAACGTGATGTACATTAGAAACAATCTTTTCTTCACCTTCATCTATCCCTTTGTATGTTGAACCGTTGGGGCACCACACAAGATCTATTTAGAGTCTTTTTCTATTCCTGTCTTTTGCCGTGGATAGAATTCCATTCAATGTCAGGCCTGTCCATTCTTTGGTATTGATTTTTCATCGCTTTCTCAGTCTGCCTCTTCTTCTTTTTCCTGGTACTGTTCCCTAAAGGAAGGCCTTTGTGAGCCCTGAGTTTTCTAGTCATATGATTATAAATAATTCAAAATTTTTCTGGTCCGTCATCACAGTGGCATCACTTGCTTTCCGGGGGGGGGGGGCGGACAGAACGTTGCGGAAGGCACCACGTGACACCCATTAGGGGTCAACGCTAAAGTGATAAAAATTTTGTTTTTTTTTAAAGATTTATTGTTATCTAGATGCACTAACAAACTTCTGGTCTTTTAATGATAAAGATAGCTTTACTGGAAGTATTTTTTTTAAAGGCTCATTTGAGATGGAGATAACACCATTAGCAAGCCTCAAAGGTTGACACCAAACCTAGCTACGCCTCTGCGCCAACATTTTCGATATATTTGTGTATAGTCTGTAGACTACGGTTTAGACAAAGAGTATTGTTTCTAAAAACTTTATTACTGTATAGACAGGTTTAAGGAGCCCGCCTTGTAGGACCACATGCTTTGAGCAGCTCTTAGACGGCACACCTGGAAACTCATTCTCCTGGTGTCAGAACCTAAAGCTTCTTAGTCATCACAAATGACGTTGTGGTTGGAAGGGGTGGGGGGAGGGAGAGCTGCCGCGGAGACCTGGACCTTTCATTGCTAGAGTTTCACATTCATCAAGGCTGGTGTCAGGTTCTGTATCGGTGGTGTCCGATTCCCTTGCGCCCCTGTCACAAAGGCGCCCCCTTTCTCCGCTTCTCGTTGACAAGTGTCAGGACAATCTAAATTGTAAAATTCCAGCTCTGGATCAGAGCTACCCATTTAATGTATACACACATTAACATAGCCACATGCACAAATACAAACAAGCACACAGTCCTACCCACGATGCAATGCCATTGACCGCGACACACAATCAGTGGCGTGCCTTCATTTTTGTTGTTGTTGTTGTCTTTCATTGGGGTGTGAAAGATAAGTGTAGATGGGAGTCGTCGTAAGCAGACAGAGACCAGAAGGAAGTCTCAAATCTTAACGGAAGAACCATTTGAATGGACAAATGTTAGAATCAACGTACTAAATGTCAAAACCATAAATATGTTATGGAACTAAATGTCAAAACCATAAATATGTTATGGAACTAAATGTCAAAACCATAAATATGTTATGGAACTAAATGTCAAAACCATAAATATGTTATGGAACTAATTATTAAAACCATAAATATGTTATGGAACTAAATGTCAAAACCATAAATATGTTATGGAACTAATTGTCAAAACCTTAAATATGTTATGGAACTAATTGTCAAAACCATAAATATGTTATGGAACTAATTGTCAAAACCATAAATATGTTATGGAACTAATTGTCAAAACCATAAATATGTTATAGAACTAATTGTCAAAACCATAAATATGTTATGGAACTTATTGTCAAAACCATAAATATGTTATGGAACTTATTAAGCTTTTACATTGGTATTGGGCTAAAAGTAAAAAATAGGTAACTACTTTCCATGGTTGTCGGTCAAGCCAAATGAAAGACAAATGTAGAGTATTTTTTACCAAGCTTATATCAACTCACTTTGTCTGTCTGTCTGGTATGTCTGGTAAAAAGTTTGAAAATGTTCTTTCTCCCATTTCCCAATCTAGGATCAAGTTAAAACTTTATACAGGTATTCATTGTACCTGACAAAACATGAATCAATAAAACAAAATCCACCTATTAGTTAATTAATCATTGGGGATTATTTTTTTTTTAAATATTGAAATAAGGGCAACAAATGCTACTTAATGAGAGATGTAGATGTATATATGGATTTTGTCCCCTTATTTCCCGGGCATGCTACCCTGCCTCATAGTGGCGCCCGGGTGGAAACGATCGTAGGAGGAAACGATTAGGCTAAAGGGTAGCAAAACAAGACTCCCGTGGGGGTGCCTAAGGGGGTGCGAGAGCATCCTCATTGCACTGTGCGAAGTTGTAAAAAATCTCCTACAACCTTGTTACAATCCAGGCGATGTTCCTCAAGGGGCCGTTACATAAATGGCGTGTCCCGCACAGTTAGCCTGTTATAGAAAAGGAAAATGGCGGGGGTCTTAGTGTACGCGGTCTCTTGCCGCGAGTCTGATCGTGACCTCCGTGACTACAAGATCTGCAGTTCCTTCCTTGCTGTTCATTCTAAAAGAATCAATTTCAGACTACAAGATCTGCAGTTCCTTCTAAAAGAATCAATCTCAGACTACAAGATCTGCAGTTCATTGCTGTTCATTCTAAAAGAATCAATCTCAGACTACAAGATCTGCATGCACTTGCTGTTCATTCTAAAAGAATCAATCTCAGACTACAAGATCTGCAGTTCCTTGCTGTTCATTCTAAAAGAATCAATCTCAGACTACAAGATCTGCAGTTCCTTGCTGTTCATTCTAAAAGAATCAATCTCAGACTACAAGATCTGCATGCACTTGCTGTTCATTCTAAAAGAATCAATCTCAGACTACAAGATCTGCAGTTCCTTGCTGTTCATTCTAAAAGAATCAATCTCAGACTACAAGATCTGCATGCACTTGCTGTTCATTCTAAAAGAATCAATCTCAGACTACAAGATCTGCAGTTCCTTGCTGTTCATTCTAAAAGAATCAATCTCAGACTACAAGATCTGCAGTTCCTTGCTGTTCATTCTAAAAGAATCAATCTCAGACTACAAGATCTGCATGCACTTGCTGTTCATTCTAAAAGAATCAATCTCAGACTACAAGATCTGCAGTTCCTTGCTGTTCATTCTAAAAGAATCAATTTCAGACTACAAGATCTGCATGCACTTGCTGTTCATTCTAAAAGAATCAATCTCAGACTACAAGATCTGCAGTTCCTTGCTGTTCATTCTAAAAGAATCAATCTCAGACTACAAGATCTGCAGTTCCTTGCTGTTCATTCTAAAAGAATCAATCTCAGACTACAAGATCTGCATGCACTTGCTGTTCATTCTAAAAGAATCAATCTCAGACTACAAGATCTGCAGTTCCTTGCTGTTCATTCTAAAAGAATCAATCTCAGACTACAAGATCTGCAGTTCCTTGCTGTTCATTCTAAAAGAATCAATCTCAGACTACAAGATCTGCATGCACTTGCTGTTCATTCTAAAAGAATCAATCTCAGACTACAAGATCTGCAGTTCCTTGCTGTTCATTCTAAAAGAATCAATCTCAGACTACAAGATCTGCATGCACTTGCTGTTCATTCTAAAATAATCAATCTCAGACTACAAGATCTGCATGCACTTGCTGTTCATTCTAAAAGAATCAATCTCAGACTACAAGATCTGCAGTTCCTTGCTGTTCATTCTAAAAGAATCAATCTCAGACTACAAGATCTGCATGCACTTGCTGTTCATTCTAAAAGAATCAATCTCAGACTACAAGATCTGCAGTTCCTTGCTGTTCATTCTAAAAGAATCAATCTCAGACTACAAGATCTGCATGCACTTGCTGTTCATTCTAAAAGAATCAATCTCAGACTACAAGATCTGCAGTTCCTTGCTGTTCATTCTAAAAGAATCAATCTCAGACTACAAGATCTGCATGCACTTGCTGTTCATTCTAAAAGAATCAATCTCAGACTACAAGATCTGCAGTTCCTTGCTGTTCATTCTAAAAGAATCAATCTCAGACTACAAGATCTGCAGTTCCTTGCTGTTCATTCTAAAAGAATCAATCTCAGACTACAAGATCTGCATGCACTTGCTGTTCATTCTAAAAGAATCAATCTCAGACTACAAGATCTGCAGTTCCTTGCTGTTCATTCTAAAAGAATCAATCTCAGACTACAAGATCTGCAATTCCTTGCTGTTCATTCTAAAAGAATCAATCTCAGACTACAAGATCTGCATGCACTTGCTGTTTATTCTAAAAGAATCAATCTCAGACTACAAGATCTGCAGTTCCTTGCTGTTCATTCTAAAAGAATCAATCTCAGACTACAAGATCTGCATGCACTTGCTGTTCATTCTAAAAGAATCAATCTCAGACTACAAGATCTGCAGTTCCTTGCTGTTCATTCTAAAAGAATCAATCTCAGACTACAAGATCTGCAGTTCCTTGCTGTTCATTCTAAAAGAATCAATCTCAGACTACAAGATCTGCATGCACTTGCTGTTCATTCTAAAATAATCAATCTCAGACTACAAGATCTGCAGTTCCTTGCTGTTCATTCTAAAAGAATCAATCTCAGACTACAAGATCTGCATGCACTTGCTGTTCATTCTAAAAGAATCAATCTCAGACTACAAGATCTGCAGTTCCTTGCTGTTCATTCTAAAAGAATCAATCTCAGACTACAAGATCTGCATGCACTTGCTGTTCATTCTAAAAGAATCAATCTCAGACTACAAGATCTGCAGTTCCTTGCTGTTCATTCTAAAAGAATCAATCTCAGACTACAAGATCTGCATGCACTTGCTGTTCATTCTAAAAGAATCAATCTCAGACTACAAGATCTGCAGTTCCTTGCTGTTCATTCTAAAAGAATCAATCTCAGACTACAAGATCTGCAGTTCCTTGCTGTTCATTCTAAAAGAATCAATCTCAGACTACAAGATCTGCATGCACTTGCTGTTCATTCTAAAATAATCAATCTCAGACTACAAGATCTGCAGTTCCTTGCTGTTCATTCTAAAAGAATCAATCTCAGACTACAAGATCTGCATGCACTTGCTGTTCATTCTAAAAGAATCAATCTCAGACTACAAGATCTGCAGTTCCTTGCTGTTCATTCTAAAAGAATCAATCTCAGACTACAAGATCTGCATGCACTTGCTGTTCATTCTAAAAGAATCAATCTCAGACTACAAGATCTGCAGTTCCTTGCTGTTCATTCTAAAAGAACCAATGTACTAAAAAGAAAGTGTATGTATGCGTGTACACGCTAATGTACAAGTCAAAGAAACTTGGAAAGAAAGAAAGAATAAAAAACATATACGGAAAAGAAGAACGAAAGTGACAGACAAGGAAGTAGAAAAAGATGAAGTAACAATGAAAGAAAGTGACACAGAAAAAAGAAACAAGATAGTTGGAAAAGTTTGTGAAAGAGTAAAGGGAAGAAGAAAGAGAGAGAGAGAGAGAAGAATCTGTCTCACCTGAAAATCGCCGGAATGTTGCTTCTACCGGTGGAGTGTGTACCAATAAGCTGCTGGAAATGGGGGTAGGCAGGAGGTGTAGGGTTGAACCAGACGGCTCCTTTTTTTTTTTTTTGGCACGCCCGGAACCATCGCACATGAGCGCGCGTGTGGGAGTAGATGAGCAATATACTGCTGACCCAGTTTCACAGATTTTAATTTTTCTTTTATGTTTTAAAATGTAGCCTCTATCGTCTGGACGTTTAGTGTGACCTGTTAGGGCAGGGGAAACTCTCTTAATAACCTGGGCCTAGACACAATTATACGAGTTCCAACTCAGTAACAAGAATTTCTGGATTTTTGTTTCGTTAATATTGGTAAAGGTATTTAGCATCCGTCTTTTACATTATTTGTATGTTAGTTTCAATATTTGTATGTTACTTTCATTATTTGTATGTTAGGTTCATTATTTGTATGTTAGTTTCATTATTTGTATGTTTATAAATATTTGTATGTGTATGATATGCATTTGTAAACAAATTGTAATTTTAATATTTAACATTTCGTCTTAGAAACTAGACATTTCTGTTGGAGATTTTCATAAAATGGAAGCAAATAGTTTGTGTGTCTCTGGTGTACAGAGTATTTGTAAACTAAGATTTTTAAACCATATTTAATTTTTCTTCACTATTTTTTTTTAAATAAAGCTAACTCAGTCTGTCTGTCTGTCTGGTAAAATATTGTACACGTTATTTCTTCGACAACCAATCTTGGTTCATGCTGAAATTTTGCAGTTTTTTCTTTTACCTGACAACACTAGAATCAATAAAAACAAAAATAAACCAATTAGTTAATAAGCTTTCGGTAATTAATTATTATTTTTGGTATTTCGAACAAGGGAAAGAAATAGTACTTAACCGAGGTGATAGTATAAGCTGAATTAATCCCCTTTATGCGTCGCTGTTCTAAAATGAAAGAAACAACATATATCTATGCAATCTTCTCTAGTTATAAGTAGCAGAGTGGTTAGCCCGTCGGCTCGAGGAGGCGTGAGCCACGAGTTCGAATTCAGGTCGTTCCCCCTTTTTTTTTTTCTTGTAAATGCTTTTAAAAACCAATTACGGTAAAATCCACATCTTTCTCCCCCCCCCCTTTTTTCCCGCCCATTTTCCCAACTGGTCCAGATAAGTGACAGAAATAGTGCTTAAAAACATTGGTAAACATATTGTTAATCGCAAAGATTTATTGTTGTTGGTCTAGATCTGTAAAAAATTTAATTACATGACTGATACAAACTAATTGATAGAATTACGCTTCGTATAAGCTTTTTTTAAAAAAACAGTATATTGTTTATGTTATTGCCTTTGTCTAATCGAATTCAAATCAAAACATATACAAAGACCATATTACTGGCAGCATAAAAATCTCCAGCAGACTTCTAGAAATTTAAATGTAGGGTATCAGTGTATACAGCTACATGGTATTGTATACACTTTTTTTATATTAAATTAATTTTGTTTGGCTTGGTTTGGTAATCTTCTTACCATACAGTGGCGTAGCTATGGTGGGAGTAGGTTGGGGGAGAATTTGAAAATCCCCCCGGGCCCCCACTTGAGAGGGCCCCCAAATGAGTGTTTTTCACATTAAATATTAAATATAACGCAAAATTCAGGAGCTCCATAAAAAGGACAATCTCCCCCCCCCCCCGGTCCTCAAATGATGGCAAATTCCTAGCTTAGCCCCTGTTCCCATAGAATGCTGTGCTTGAGTTACCTAACAAAAATGCAAAAATCCCGACCATTTAATTAACTTTGAAACTAATAAAATAAAATATAAACTAATTTTACGATGAAGTAAAGGTATTTTAATATATGCATCTCTCTCTTTCTCTCTCACCATCTGTCTGTCTGTCCGTCCGTCCGTTCGTCTTCTGTTTATACAATCTTAAAATGCTTATGAGGAAAATGTGCTGCCGCGTTCAGGTGTTGTGTTTAACAAAACTGGTTGAATAATGATTGGGTAGCATTCAGACTCAGACACTTTTAAGTTTGATAATCAGACGCTGCATTTATTACTCTATTGCCTTGCCATAATCATTCAAGAAATAACACAAGTTTATGTTTTCAATTTTTGTTTACCTGAGATTGCGCGTGTAATTAGAGTTACCTCGCATGTGCTTTCTTTGCGTGTGTGTTTGTGAGTGTGACTGTAATTAGTGAGTGAAACATGTGTGACTTCTTAGCGTTTTAGAATGCATGAAATATAACCGTCTATATCTACATTGTGTGTGTTGTGTGTGTTTACTGAGATTCAAGTGTGCACATGTGTCAGGTGTCTGTGAGTAGTCTGAATGAAAGTATTTCATGTTTTTTAATGTGAGAAAAAGTGAAGCTCAGGAACTTATTTGATCATATTATTTGAACGTATCGTTTGGTCGTATCATTTTAGCGTAGCTGTAATTGTACCATTTAGATCGTATAGTTTGAGAACATCTTTTTAGAGTATCGTCTTAGTGTATCTTTTTATCGTATCATTTGAGCACGTCATGTAATTGTATGATTTGATAGTATCGTTTGAGCGCATATATTTTAGCGTGTCAATTTAACGTATCAGTTGAAACGTTTGATTGAATCATTTGATCGAACATTTGATCATATAATAATATGATTTCATATTAATATCATTTGGACGTATCATTTTTAACGTATCATTTGATCATATCTTTTTAACGTATTATTTGATCGTATCTTTTTAACGTATCATTTGATCGTATCTTTTTAAACGTATCATTGGATCGTATCTCTTTAACGTACCATTTTGATCGTATCTTTTTTAACGTATCATTTGATCGTATCTTTTAAGCGTATCATTTGAAGGTAGCATTTGAACGTTTTGTTTTAACGCACCATATTCGACGGCATTAACCAAAATAATTACCGCTCGCTAACAGAAATAAATCCAATCGACCCAAAAGCGGAAAGGATGGGGTGGGGGAGGGGGGAAACTAATTTTGCCCACCCCCTTTTTTTTACTTCTGTTGCTGGTAAGTGACGAGGTAGATAGAGTGTTGAACATGACGTCACTCTGGATATACTCACGGAGACCTGGGATGTGAGTCATGAGTACGTTTTGTCAAGGATGAAAGTATGAGCAGGGGGGCTGGAGGGGGGGTGAATGAAAATAGCAACTATTTAGGTATGGCAGTTACATCGGCTAGTGCAAACAAAGATATAGTGAGGCGAGAGAGAGAGAGAGAGTTGCGAAAGCTGGGGAAGAGGGAGAGAAAAAGAGAAAGAGATAAAGAAGACGATAGAAGAGACAGAAAGAGAGAGAGAGCGAGAGAGGTAAAAGAGAAATGAGGAAAGAAAAGGAGTGGGAGATAAATGAGAGGACAGAGAAATAGGGAAAGGGGGGGGGGAAAGGATAGAGAGAGAAGGATAGGATAGAGAGAAAAGGAGAGGATAGAGAGAGAAGGAGAGGATAGAGAGAGAAGGAGAGGATAGAGAGAGAAGGAGAGGATAGAGAGAGAAGGAGAGGATAGAGAGAATGAGTGAAGAGAAAGAGAGATACAGAGGTAGGGGGAAATTGAGTATGATTTGAGAGGAGGTTAAAATTGACAAAGCAGTGGAAGGAAAAGGAAGAATGATTGAGAGAAATAGAGAGAGAGAGAAAGAACGTTGGGCGCCACTTGTTACGTTGTGTTATGTGAAGAGTTTTTTTTAATAATGCAACAACACAAAAAGTCAACGTCATAGATTATAATTCATTTAATCTTCATGAACACTCAAACCACTATCTAGTTTCTATTCCTCCATTTTGGTTCCTCCTTTCAACACGCATTCGCACCGTTCCACATTTACACTAATATGCGCACGTAACAGTCTACCTTAAACAGCCATTCCACCCCAGAGTCAACTTTAAACAGCCATCCCACCACACAGTCAACCTTAAACAGCCATGCCACCACACAGTCAACCTTAAACAGCCATGCCACCACACAGTCAACCTTAAACAGCCATCCCACCCCAGAGTCAACTTTAAACAGCCATCCCACCACACAGTCAACCTTAAACAGCCATCCCACCACACAGTCAACCTTAAACAGCCATCCCACCCCACCGGCTATTACTAGTCAGATACCCTGTCAACTAGGGCCACCTTAGAAACATTTTAATGTGTAGGTGTTTAAGAAATAATAGGATAGTGTATCACCCAGAGTTGGGCGGTGAGGTAAATGCACGCTTAGTACTCATCTGTCTATCCCAAAACTCCTGCGAGAAAAGAAATGGAGACGGTTACATCCCCTAGTATACCGGGCTCTATCCAACTGGACCAGGGGCGGACTGAATATATGGGCATTCGGGCAAATGCCTGGTGGGCCGGTACCCAAATGGAGCACCTAAAGGGCCTCATGAATGCCGCAATAGAACGCATTAAATTGTTAAATGTTTCATAATATTCTCTTGTAAAAGGGGCCCTCCGAGCGTCGCGTTAAAAAAAAAATAATCTTGTACAGACTTTACAGTGTAATGCTAATTTAATGTAACACTTTTTCCAAACTAATGTAATAGTCTACATCCGTAGACCGTGCTGCAAGTAGGCTTCATCCTTTTTAGGGCCCACATTTTTAGCGATTATATAGCAACATAAGGCCTACTATATTTCTTCAAAAGATACAGAGTTGTATGCATGCGTTCAGTTATCGATACATTATCTAACTTAATAGAATGATTTTGAGGACAGTAGACCTAGAAATGGATGTCCATCATATGATATACAATTTGAGGGCCGGATTGTATAGAAATGCCCGGGCCTATGTTAACACACAGTCCGCCCCTGAACTGGTCATTCACACACACACACAAATCAAACAGATCCTCCACTTTAACCAAAAGGTCGTCAGACAGTGAACTTCTAAATGTCAGTGCTCACAGAAACATTGGTTGGTAGTGAATGCTGGGTAAAAAAGGCCTGAGGTTAGGCGCGCTAAGACTTTTGGAAAGAAGGAGTAAAGAGAACAAAACTAGCCGGGCTCGAGATTAACATGTGGGTAAGGTTTGTTTACTTATCAGGTAAAGCAGGTTAGATGCTATTGGCGTTTTAGCCCAGGCTAGAGTCTTGCTATGGAGTGGACTTGACCTCATTGTGAACGAACACACACACACACAAACGAAAATAAAGTACATATTTACCTTTGACAGAATCTCGGAGGAAATTGATCTGTATCTATATTGTCAGTGCAATGGGACCTGATTGGTTCATTCAATTCATGTACAGACTGACTGACATATCTCTGATTCTCCCACTTGCCGAGAACGAAAAAATGATAATTCAACCCGTTACTACTTTATGTGTGCTTAGAACAACTGAGCAACTACACGATCGAAACCACAGCGGTTGAAATTACCGAAAAGATTTTTCATCCGCGATTTCGACCCAACCTTTTTTGGAAATCTGACTTTTTTTTTAAACTACAAGGTTATTCTTCTGTTTACTTTACTGTTTACTGGGAAGCGTGGTCGAGAGGCTAAGTACGCTTAGCTTGGCTACTTATGAAGGGGGCTCGAGGTTCAACACCCGACTCTAGCAGAGTTGTGTTTACTGAGCGCCTGAAGGCAGCACGGAAAAACCTTCTCCTAGATAACCCCCCCCCCACACACACACACACAATCTCAACTGAGATTGGACCAAAGCGCTCTGAGCTTGAAAGTAGCGCTATATAAAAACAATAATTTATTTTACTTTTTGTGCGTAATTTCCATGATTCTAATAGCACCCGGTAAGCTCAGTTGGTAGAGTATCAGAACAGAATATGCAATATTCAATTTAGAGCGGCGACCAATCAATGGGACTAGTTCGGCTTATGCGACCACTTCAGTCAAGTACAATTTGTTTCTTTTGTTAGAGATACCAAACAAAATAATTAATTACCAATAGATAAGTAACTAATTAGTTCATATTTTGTTGTTGATTCTTGTGTTGTCAGGTTAAAGAAATAGTCGTGCTAAATTTCAGATTGATCCGAGAGTTGGTGTGTGAGAAATAACGTGTACACACATTTGACCAGACCGAGTGAGTTGATATAAGTTTTGTAAACAGATATTACCCCTATGACAAATTGATTATTCAAAATTAAAAAAAAAGGGATGCAACTAATGATGAAGAGAGAACGAAATAGCGAATAGGGATAAAGCTATTCTTCGTGATTCTCTCCCTTGTCTGGGTACGAAACCATGAACACAGATTAAAGCTTCAATTTAACATTTCATTACATCGGATCTTTGTGGGATCCATTTTGGTAATGGGCAGGGCTACAGAGGGCACGTTGATTGGCGCTGTCTGGGGCCATGTGCTGTGTAGGACAAAGATAAACAAGGCTCGATCTTTTCACTTATCTCCCTTCAGTCTGTTACTCTTCCAATAATGAAAATCACTTTTTTTTTTAAACTAGGAGGCGTGGAGGAAGAATCAGCAGGGGCGAGGGAGGTGCAAGGTTTATTTATAGCACAAACACTGACGCTATGTGTTACTGCTGGGGCACTCTGACAATCATTCGAAAACCACGAAGAAAATGTTGTTATTTTAAAAAGAAAATATATTAAATTGCTATCTTGGGTCATAAGAACCATTCAAGAAAATCGTTAGTGTTGCCAGATTTATATTTCGTAGTTTTATGATTCTCGAAACTTGTATGACGTAATCCACAGCCGTCACACTCGTAACATTTCTTGAGTTGACTGTTTCAAATTTGTGTTATGCTTTTCGACCTCGTTTTGAAAACGAGGCGTGGTTTTAACCCATTAAAAACACACACACACACACACTCACACATACACTGTGACATACAAACACGTACTTATGGTTCGACAGTAAAAGGATTTTTCAAAACTGTGATATGCGTATCACTGGTGGTACTTCAAGCCATGCCAAGTGATGTCACTTTGGTTCCCAGGAATCGACGCCTTTTCCTTTGTCGCCCCTCTATGCGTTCCCAAGTTAAACTCTTCCTCGTCATTGTCCTCAGAGACTCTTGAAAATCGAAAGCCTATAGAAGTTTGATGTCACTTTTTACCTTTACCTCTCCCTTAGTCTCTTGGACTGTTGGGGCACCAAGCAAGACTCGCCGACCGTCTTTCTCCATTCCTCCCCGTCCTTTGCCCTGTTTAGAACCTCTTTCAATGGCAGGCCCGTCCTATCTTTTATGTTGTCCCCCCCTCCCATCGCTTTCTCTGTCTGCCTCTTCTTCTTCTTCCTGGTTCTGTTCCCTGTAGGAAGGTCTTTGCGAGCTTTGCTAAATAAAAAAAAAATTCGATCTGTAGAATGAATGTCAGAACGTTGACATATGCTAGGTGTGTTCATATTTGGACTTCAGTTTTTGAAAACTCTGTCGCTTAAAAACTCAGCCAGAACAACAGAAAAACGAATTGTTCATTGATTTGTGCTATGTTTGAAAACAAGAAAAACAAATACTTTTTTTTTTAAAACAGATTTTATATTTAGGGTAGCTGTATCAATTAGTTTGGATCAATCATGTAATCACATTTTTAATAGATCTAAATAATAAATCTGTGCGATTAGAAATATTAAAGCCTCTTCAAGACTCTATACTAAGTGTACTTAGGAAGTGCTCATGAAAATAGAATGTTTTATAGCTATCTAATTGTTAATGTCAAACGTTTTTCTCTACAAAGTATAAATGAGACTAATTCAGCTTATACCACTTTATCAGTCAAGTACTATTCATCTCCTTTCTTTGAGATACCAAACAAAAATAATTAATGACCAATAGTTCATTGCCTAGTTGGTGAATTGATTCTTGTTTTGTCAGGAACAAGAAATAATTGTTCAAATAGTTCAGCTTGATCCGAGAATGGGTGTGGGAGAAATAACGTGTACACACTTTTTACCAGACAGACAAGTTGAGACAAGACAGAGTTGATTTAAAGCTTTGTAAATAAATAATTTAATGTTGTAATATAGTCTGCTATATATTACTTCTATCTTGTCTAATCTATTTTATAAAAATCTTCTTTCAGATTCAATCTTCAAGCATCTCATCAGCCTCTGGATATCTTGAAATAGAAAGATTCAATTTGATGTTAAATAAAGCATTTATGTAACAAAAGGAGAAAACATCTCTTGAGCATTTAAAAAGACAGAGAAAAACAAAACATCGCTTGAAATGGAGTATTAAACAAAAAGAGGACTTCTTTTTTACTTTGAGAACTCATTCAGCACGGTGCAGTAAACAATTCATGACGTGTCAAAGATACGAGTATTTGTATAGAAATGTCTAGTTATAAAACAACTATTGTGACATTTGTCAACAGAACACGCCTCTGATGTGGTGGCACAGGATAATACATTTCAGACTTTTTATTGATGGCTATGATTATGATGACCGATCCAGAACGACGGAATTCTGAACCTTTTAAATCAGGACATCTTAATCAACAAGTTAAAAACACGCTAGAAAACGTCAAGCATTACTCTTTGGAGGATTTAAACTCCCGACATAACAGATGCCTTCCAAGCGCCTACGTCTCATGTCAGAAAGTCGCGGAGAACGGACAGCCGCCAAGGGAGAAACTCGTATTGAGTCTTGACGACGGGTATGGCACTGACAGTCGTTCAACTACCACGGCCTCCATCTCCTCCCCTCTGTCCTCCAGTCTGTCTTCTCTTAGCACCTACGAAGGTTCTCCCATAGGCGCAGGGAGCAACATCCCTCACCTAGAGCTGAGCAGCGCAGCACACTTCGCAATGCAGCGATCCCCCATAGAAAAAGGGCCTAGCGTCCTGGCCATGAGCCGATCCTCTATGAACAAACACATCAGCCTTCACGCTAAGAGGCGCGACGTGCAAATAGAGTCACCGGAAACGACGTCCAACCTCGAAGACCGACTTCGCGCCCTTACTACTATAGAAGAAGAAGATTCATTGCAGGATAGGAACCGGAGTCGTTACCACCAAGGAAACTACGCAAACGACACCTTGGCCAGACTGTCTCATTCTTTGGTGTCTAGCCCAAGAGATTTGAGATACAGTAGAAGAAGTACTCATAATCTGGATTTGACTTCTTCCAGCAATGAAGCTGCCACATTAAACACATCAGGCTTTTTCAGGGCCGTTCCAGTCCATGTGAACGATGCTGTAGAAGCAAGACCCTGTGATTCCACAAATCACCAAGAAAGGAGCTCATTAGCATCTCATTCCAAGTCCCCTCTGGATGGCTGGCAGGACTATACGACTTTTTTCCAGAAAGATACTGAGATCCCGTTGCATAATATTGACCCGGCTGGTCGAGGAAAGTTCACCAATGCTAGTGTGGACGATGTTCCCGATATGGATATAAATAGACAGCTAAGAGCGAGAATTTCCAATATTACCAAAAATCAGGTTGCTTTGAACCACGATGTTGATTATGCTAACCATGCGGTAGGTCAGAGTAAATCCGTCCCACCCAGCCCTTGTCAGCACCGGTCGCTTGGTCTGCACAGGACAGTGGGTGCTGAAGATGCAAGTCAGTACCTACCACAACACCAAACACAAAAAGCGTTACCAGGTGACAATGCTAACGGCACTGGGAACAACTCTAGACAGCGTCGTATAATGAGCTCCATGCCAGATCTTAGAAACTATGAGTCTTCTTCGTCGTGGCAGGCTGAACAGCAGCCCTCATCCCTTCCTTACCAACCGTCCGGATATACGCCTTCGCAACCACAGCAGTCATCATCGCTTTCTTACCAACCGTCCGGATATACGCCTTCGCAAACACAGCAGTCATCATCACTTTCTTACCAACCGTCCGGATATACGCCTTCGCAAGCACAGCAGCCGTCATCACTTCCTTTCCAACCGTCGGGATATACCCCTTCGCACCCAGAAAAGCCGCAGCAGTACAGTATGTACAGACAAAACCCCGAGCTTCCAGACGATCGGACAGATAGTCATTATCAACAACTCTATGACACAAGGCAGCAGCAGGCTCCATCAGCGTATCTGCATCAGCCAAGTTACCAAATAAAACATCCTGCTGATTCATCACATCATCATCCCCAGCTTCAATCGCAGTGGCAGCCTCCAGCTCAACCCAGCCGTTATGTGAACCTTCAGCCGCAATACGCCTCTTCTATTGATGTTTCAAATACAGGCAGCTTCGTTCGAGACAGCCCCCACCGCCTTGTAGAAGAGCAGGCAAGTTTAAATTACCCAGAGGTCGTCTTCAGGCGAACACGCCACTCTGCATCCCCAAGTAGTGCTCCTCCTAGACTTGACCGTTATTCTTGGCAGCCAGTAAATCTTAACGGTCAAGAGGATTTAGAAAACCGAATGAGAACAGTCCAGGAGAGGTCTTCTTTAGATCTCGGAAGTATTCCCCAACTTCAAAAACAGATTCGCGCCACATCTGAACTCTGCCTACAGGCATCAAGGAGACACATGTTCGCCTCTTCTGCAGATATATACAAACTGTTCTCGGGTCAAAAGAAAGGACCAGTTCCTTCTTCTCCAGTCACCCCAAGGCACAACATGTCCAACGATCACGGAGTGATATCTTCATCTAAAGAATCACTCAACTTGCCACAAAATGATTATGAAAATTCGTTGGAAAATTCATATCATAACAGCTTTATTCAAGAGAACATTCACCCACTTTCAAGAACGAAACCAAAGCTAAGAATAATTATGCCCCCTTCTGGCATTGGTTTGCAAACCTCCTCACCTGGGCCAAGCAGGCCGAGCTATCAGACCCCACCAGATTCAGCAATAAACGTCTCACCTGTTTTGAATGAGAGGGCACCAGACGCGGGCTCCTTACAACGGAGGAGTTTTTCTATGCATGGTGACCTCGCAGGTTACCAAAGACGACCCAGTGTAGAACTAGGGATTGAAAAATCAGGTTATTATAGACCCCCAAGTGTCGACATTGGGCTGGATAAGTCTCTCTTTCAAAGACCACCCAGTGCCGAATTCGGGATGGATAAGTATTCATATCAAAGACCTCCTAGTGTAGAAATGAGAATGGACAAACAGCTATATCAAAGACCTCACAGTGTTGATCCAGCTACTGATAATTGGTATAAAAGATCTTCTAGTGCAGATCTTTACTCTGATAGGCAGTGCGATAATGGAATGGATACCCCTATATTTCAAAGACCTCCTGGTGCTGATGTAAGTTTAAATATAAATAATACATTTTATCACAGACCTTCTAGTGTTGACCATGGAATGGATAAACCAACGTATCAAAGACCTTCTAATGTTGAACGAGAGATGAATAAGCATTCATTGCAGAATGTTGAACATTCTTTTTACAATAGACAGTCTCTTTCCAATTTTAGTAAATCCTCTTTTCAAGAACAGTCTAGTTCTGACGTTGGTTATGATAAGACACATCTTCAAAGAACAGCATCTCTTGACCCAGGAGTGGATAGACCCTTGTACCATAGACAATCCAGTGGTTATTCTTCAGAGACTGAACTACAGCAAATAGAATCCAATGCGGCGAAGAGGTGCGAGCAACGCCAAGAGAGACAATCGCGCAAAGACGGGCAAGATTTTGTTCCCTTGAACCGATCTCTGGACTCAAACACTTGCACAGACCAGACGGATGAACCAGCGGTTGACGAACCTGTGTACGTCAACCTCGCCAGTGGGAAGTCGGCAGAGGCTCTTAACAGATCATCCAGTTCCAGTGGGAGGACGCATCAATCATCCGGAGATATTTCAGGAAATATTATAGCTTCCGCTAACACATTGGCTTCCCGTTATTCGACCCAGCCTGACGGTGATCAGTATATTTTGACAGCAGAACAGCACAAGGTGCACCCAGATGACTCCCACGCAAAGGGGATCTACTCTCCCAACGATGATCCCAAGTTCACCAGCTTACCACAAGAAACAGGATTTATTACTCCACCTGTTAATCAACATGAAAAACTCTTTACCAGACATGACAATGCCCATTACATTATCCAAGATAAAAGCTACCAACAAAGGGACCATTATGTCAATCAGGGCAAAAGCCTTTACATCAACCAGGACAATGACACTTACAGCAGTTCAGATCAGAGTCATTACAGTAATGTCCAGCAAATGTTATCCCATAATAAGCCAGTGTTTCCTGAACCGGCCATTACCCAGAAGCAGGTAATCAACTTCAACAAAAAGCCGGTCACCATAACTAGTCTCGTGCCGCAGTTTGTCTATGAGGATTCACACGACAATACCAAACCCGCAGGCAGCAACGTGGCTGGGGCAAGGCCAAACTATCCGCTGACCCCTCACGTTTCGGTCCTGCAGGATTACCCAGTAACCCCGCCACATCCCTCTGAGCAGCACTCTGGTGACTCCCGTCCCCATGTCTCAAGCAGGCAGGCCGCCAATGTTATATACAGCAACGATACGGGAAGAACCAACTACATCAACCCTGTGCGACAGCCCCAAAGGCCAGGGAGCAGCGCGCGCCAGCTATCGCCCGCCATCCTATCGCAACTTTTGGACACGCCTTTTGCCACCAACATAATATCTGATGAACAGGGCGATAAACTGTCCACTCTAGTTTAATACATAGGCGTATACTGATTAGAATGTTACTAAAAGTTCGAAAGTCACTATTCCATGGAGCAGATAATCTAAAACTGATCTCTTCTCATAGCCAAAAAGCTAACAAGGATGTCACGTGACCAGCATAACGACCAACTACAAATCTAATAAACCTTATTAGCTGAATGGGTCCAATGACGCAATAAAATCCCGAATTACCCCATTCTTAACTGAACTGGGGGGGGGGGGTCTTTCGGTTTGGAAATAGTTGACTTCCAACTTTATCATCAGGCCTCCAAACTAAAGATGCATAACAATTAAGAATAGTTCACTATTTACATAACGAATGTGGACTTGCGAACTATTTCTCACTGACACGGATTAAATATCTATATATTATTATCAGAGATTCTCAATGTTTCATTGTAACTTTTCCTACCTCTTCAAATCATTTCCCAGCATGCAATACATGTGAGAAACACTACCGAACCACTTGTACAGATTTTTCACAATCTGACAGGCTATACAATTCGGCAATGCCAATCAAACTCAGACCAGAATTACTAAAACTTTGTCACAGGTTTGATTTATCGAACTCTTTCTACATTCAGAGTGTGTGTTTGTAAACTATTATTTTGATATGTTTGTACACTCAAACATTTGTTGTATTCGTTGTTAAAAAAATATGTATATAATCATTATAATGGTTGATCTTATATAAGTCTATGTTGCAGATTTGATTGTTATTTATATAATATTTGGTGTATAGAGCTAGTATATTCTAATCTGTCGCGTCTATTAGTAGTTGGCAGTGCTGTGTTCACATTTTTTTTCGAAGACAGTATAGTTTTATGTGCAGTTATCACGCCCTGAAATCCTATAGTTAATAGTGTTTTTATCTATCTATCTATCTATCTATCTATCTATCTATCTATCTATCTATCTATCTATCTATCTATCTGTCTGTCTGTCTGTCTGTCTGTCTATCTAATCTATCTATCTATCTATCTATCTATCTATCTATCTATCTATCTATCTATCTATCTATCTATCTATCTGACTGTCTGTCTGTCTGTCTTTCTGTCTGTCTATCTATCTACCTATCTGTCTGTCTGTCTGTCTATCTATCTATCTATCTATCTATCTATCTATCTATCTATCTATCTATCTATCTATCTATCTATCTATCTATCTATCTATCTATCTATCTATCTATCTATCTATAATCTTTATGCACATATTGTAAGACACATTTCCATATGAATAATGAAGTTTAATATTATTATTATTATATGTAAAGACGCTCTATCAAATGAGCTAAACCAACCAAACTTAAGTCTAAAATTGAAGCTTCCGATAACTGATTCAATGTTTGCTTTTGATCATAGTCTATAGAGAAAGTGTCATCTAATGGTAGGAATTGAAAAAAAAAAAAAAAAAAAAGCATACTACAAGTCCATGTTACGATTCTGATACTTGGTGTATAAAACACTGTAATAGTAAAACAGCCCCTACCTAAATAAATCGTAAACAGAAATCAAATACCTAGCCTATATATATTGTAGTATATATAGGTCGTAGGCACGACATGGCCTAAATTGTGCCGATGTGCCTCAAATCAAATCAAATCATATATAGGTCGTAACTTCTTTTATAGAGAAATAACTTTTTGCAATTTCTTTTACTAAAATTGTGGGCTATTCGCGTCTGACATCTATAATTTTTACTTGTACATACAGTGCCCATTGATGTATTTCAATATGGCTAAGAGTCTATTGCTTATTAAGTAGTGTGTTTAATTTATGCATGAAAGTACGTTTGCGCTATTAATGTGTGTATTTTATAATGCCTGAGATTGCATTAACATGTATTTTAATGTTGCCTTTATTGATGAATTGTTTTATACATTTTGTTTTTAATTTATTTGAGATTGTTTGAACTAATTCAAGTTGAGTCCAGAGAGTGTAGTGTGATCATTGTTGGATCTATAGAGAATGAATTTCTGCCATTATTATATCGTTTGATGTCTTGAGATTGTATAATGTAAATAATGTACAACTATGTGCTCATTTCTTTTCTTTATATATCTATATTCAAACACGGCCAGTTACTTAGAAGTTTGTGTATTCATTTTAAAGTCATGTATAGGAAAAGAAGCATTATACAACATATTAAAGAAAAACGTCTAACCCATTCTGTACATTACTATTCTGTTGTCCAACGGAATCGAGCATTTGAGAGAGGCTTTACAAAGAGAGAGGCGGCTAAGTGGTAAAGCGAGTGGCTTCCGAACCTAGGGGTCCCATGTTCGACCCTGGTGGTGACTGGTATTTTTAAATTTCTGGATCTTTAAGGGGCCTCTGAGGCCACCCAGCTCACATGGGTACCTGAGTCTAGTTGGGGAAAAGTAAAGGCGGTTGGTCGTTGAGGTGGCCACAGGACACCCTCGTCAACCGTGGGCCACAGAAATAGTTGACCTTTACATCATCTTCCCTATAGATCGCAAGGTCTGAATGGGGAAACTTTACTTTTTATCTTTTAAAAGAGAGCAAAGGCAAAAACCAGTAATACTAAATACAATAAATAAATGTAGATGTAGATCTGTATCAAGTACACACAAAATTGAAAAGAATCTGGCGTCCCAAATGAATATTTCATCATTTCGTCACTAAATCAGCTTAAACAAAAATACATTAGACAACCATTTTTTTTTAAAATAAACCTAATGTTAGTTGATCATTGACAAGAGTAGTGCAAAAATATATATTACTGTATCATTTTACTTCTTCAGAGACAAACGTTTCCTCTTTGCAACAATATATGTTGCAGCAATGTTGTCTACCTAAATGTGCTAGTGTTATATATATAAATATAGCCTTTATATAATTATTTTATTGACATCACATTCACAAGATTGCAAGTTTTGTAATGCAGTGTTTCCCAAACATTCTCTATCGGAACACTTCGCACATTCCGGCGGAACACATGGCTTATTTTTCTTAGGTTGAATTTTTTCTTATTTGTTTAAATAAATAATTGTAATAATTAAGCCCTATTCTAAATTCAGCATTATTATTTATTTTCAAGTATAAAGCTGTCATAAAATACAAACATAAACATTGGGAAATGTAAGGATTAATTCCCTTTGATGGTATTGTGTCTTTGAAGAGCTTAAATTCGTGATATCACGAAGCGTGGTCGAGAGGATAAGTGCGCTTGAACTTGGCTTGGCTACCTATAAAGGGGGCTAGAGGTTCGACTGCTGACTCGGGCAGAGTTGTGTTTACTGAGCGCCTAAAGGCAGCACGGAAAAACCTTCTCCTAGATACCACTGGTCCACAACTGAGATTGGACCAAAGCGCTCTGAAAATGCTATAAGCATGAAAGTAGCGCTATATAAAAGCCGTAATTTTTTTATTTATTTGATATTGGTAAGCTGAATTCTAATAGCTGGTGTGGCGTCTCAACTCTGTTACCATTCTTTAGTATTTTAATTTAAAGATAATACTAAGAAAATCCTGCATCCCCCAAATAATATTAATAATAATGGCAATGTCTTATATTCCGAAGATTAAGGATGAGTGCAGTGTTTCACGTGACAATGCAAACCCAGTCACGACCTGCATATTTTCCCTCATCTCGTGTGGAAATAGTGTTGTATTCTTTAGATAAACTCGACCAGAAATCATTTAATGTTTCATCTTTGTTTCAAATTGTAAAACAAATTTCCTCACGGATAATAAAGATTATTATTATTATTATTATTGAATTAGAGTCAAATCTAGAGCAGTTCAAAGTTCATAGTGATGTTGCTCTAGATTTTTAGCTTAGAAAAGCGAATAAAATAAGTTTTTCTGTTCTGCATTAATTAATTCACGTGTAGACCTACTAGTTAATTACTCCAATAGCTCATGGACCACTGTTTGGGAAACACTGCCCTAAAGTGTAAAAACAAACAAACATAAACTAATTTTAAATATTAGCTTCACAATCCTCCAGTTGGTTATTTTACAATGTTTCAATATTTTCCATATTCTTTTTTTTTTTTTTTTTTCATTTGCAATGTATCTGTTTGTGTGTTTTTTTTAAACACTTTGTATTTATATGGCATAAAGTTACATGTATAGACCAGATGACTGTAGAATGACTATGTAAGATAATGTGTAAATTGAAAAATAAATGTTTTATAAGTCATGAGAATGTTGTTTAATAGTAGGCCCCGTTGTTTTGTAGAGTGCAGAATACCGGTACGCTTGAAGATATAAGCCTTATGGGTCAGGTTGGGGCTAAGAAGCAATTCCTATGTGAGGCTTAGGAAAGGAGTTCACATATGAGAGTAAGGGAAGCAGTTCTTATGCTGAGAGTTACGATTATGAAAAGCAGTTTTCATGTTGAGAGTTAAGATTATGAAAAGCAGTTCTTTTGTTGAGAGTTACGATTATGAAAAGCAGTTTTCATGTTGAGAGTTAAGATTATGAAAAGCAGTTCTTTTGTTGAGAGTTAAGATTATGAAAAGCAGTTTTCATGTTGAGAGTTACGATTATGAAAAGCAGTTCTTTTGTTGAGAGTTAAGATTATGAAAAGCAGTTCTTTTGTTGAGAGTTAAGATTATGAAAAGCAGTTTTCATGTTGAGAGTTAAGATTATGAAAAGCAGTTTTCATGTTGAGAGTTACGATTATGAAAGCAGTTTTCATGTTGAGAGTTAAGATTATGAAAAGCAGTTTTCATGTTGAGAGTTAAGATTATGAAAAGCAGTTTTCATGTTGATAGTTACGATTATGAAAAGCAGTTTTCATGTTGAGAGTTAAGATTATGAAAAGCGGTTCTCATGTTGAAATTAAGAACACATTTCTTATAATATGACACTTGAGGATCAAAAAGTCGTATCTCAATGGCAGATGTAGACTAACACTAATCTATGAGTGACTGTGTGTATCACCAGTGGTAATAACAGAATTTGCGTATACCTTCTCCTTGGATAAATAGCGCTATCAAACTCCGACACATGAATAGCACAGATACATTTACGAAAACAAATGTAAAATACTTTAAATTCATAAATTACGTTAGGTCCCTTTTTATCTACTATTATCCTAGCCTACTAGAAGTTTGTCGAGATACTTTTAACCATAGACTTATATATTAGATCTAGACTGGAAACCGGAAATAAATTCTTATCTGCGATTGATCTGTTCACAGACCTATACATATAGAGATTTTTATGTACGTAAACTCTTTTTTCAGGCTCTAAGGGGAGTCGCCCAATCAATCTTTTCTGTCTTAGAAAAGTAATGATCTTTAGTTTTCAAAGTTTAGAAATAAGGCAAAATCATTTCTCAGATATTCCTGTTTGTTTCCATTGAGATAATGTTTCAAAAATCCTAGATGGAAATAATTCATGTTGATTTAAATATCTTATGTACATTTAAATAGATTGATACCTAGATCTTTCTAGATTATGTATCTAAAAATTGCAAAATAATAATTATGAGACGAGAGTATTCTTATTTTTGATGTTCAATAACTAGATCTAGATCTAAAAATTAAGTTATATGTTACATAGGTTAGGGTTGAAAAAAAAAACTTTACTTCTTTTAACTACTTTACAAAACAACGCCTTGATCCAACTTTCTAATAAATTTTCACGACATTTTTGTAGTGTTAAAAAATGTCCAGTCTAGATATAGTATACATAAGTCTATGCTTGTGACATTGTTCTATCTGAATTAGTCAGTCCTTACTTGTTATTGTCCTAAGAGGTGATTCGAAGACTCTTGGAACTCTAGGCAAACGGAAGCTAGCCTCCATCTGACTGTCTTAACAAACTGAAATGTCAAGGAAAGATCCAATCAGATGTATATTTTTTATATCCTATACATTGACTCGAATCCCAAGACACTCCGGTTTGGGCGAGGCAGAAGGTCGAGAACACCGGGGAAACTTCCACATATTCCATCTCTGTACCACACCAGCCCTTTCATATATCCGCTATTAAAATGGAGGAACGGTGTTTGTAGTGTAAGGGTGCAGGATAAAGCCGGATAGTAAAAATAAGATTTCCGACCTTAGCCGGAAACCGTACCTACATGTCTAGTAAAAAACTTTATATTGAACATTTTGCAAAACTTCTAAATAGCATAACATGTTATTTTACTTTCTTTCACCTCATTGTTTTAAACCCTATCACTTATTGAAGAATGAAAGTTGAAAAGCACTTAAGAGATAGTTCACACTAATCCGTGCTACTTGAAATGATGGAGATGCCTACCATGATGTAGCGTCCCGAATAGGAAAGACAGGGAGCATTTCCAAAAGCTGCAGCCTATTTGGACTAGCCAAGCCATTGGACTCGAGACAAAAATACACCTCAACACAATCGTCATTCCAACTGCTACATATGCATGGGAGACATGGAAGTCATCTGTCAAAATTGAGAAAAGACTAAATGTGGCTCAACAAAAATGGATGAGACGAATTTTGGGAGTTAGTTACACAGATCGGGTCTCAAACAAGGAAATCCTATGCCGAACTGGGAGTCGAACACTTAGTGAGGTTGTGATTGAGCGTCGCATGAGGTTTGCGGGACATGTTCTACGACAAAATGAATTACGCACACCAAGAGTTGCGATGACATGGCAGTCAATACGAGGAAAGCTCAAACAGGGACGTCCTCGTATTACTTGGCGACACACTTTCACGGAGGACCTCAGAACAGTGGACACTAGGTAGGAGGAGGCTTCAGACATTGCCAATGACAGATCTTTATGGAGACAGCTTGCCACCCAATGCGCCGAACGGCGCGGGAGGACCTAAGTCTAAGTATAAGTGTAACTTGTTTGTCGATGTAGAATATATACATGTGTATTGTACTTATGTAAGGCTCTCTATGGTAAAGTGCAATCTATGTTTTATAGTGGGTAGATGTATGTTCATGTTTTTCGTGTCATCAGGCTCGTGTTTTAAAGGCCACAAACCTCTAGGGCCTGGGGCTGATAGTGGCTAAGTAGATATCGTAAATGATAGCAGTAATAACGAAGAGTTTCTCGACACTCCCAAAAGATTAAGAGTATGGTTATCAAATCAAGACACTTAACGCAGGAGTAAGATTCGAATTTAACACTTTAGGAAAAGTATTTTAACAAGACAAGGTCGCAGCACAACTGAACAAATCCTAAACCTTAGAATGCTCTGTGAAAAATATCTCCAACACCAAGAGAATCTTTTCCATTGATTTCAAGAAAGGTTTCGATCGAGTGTGGCACGGGGCACTCTGGGCGACAATCGAAAAATAAAACATTAATAAAAACATAATTAAAGTTATCCAGAACCTCTACAAAGATGCCACCAGTGCTGTGTACTTCAATAATAATATTGGGGACTGGTTCAAAACCACAGTTGGAGTAAGTCAAGGCTGCCTACTTTCACCAACACTCTTCAATATCTTCCTTGAAAGGATAATGGAATGTGGTCTCGAGGTTTATGAAGGTACTGTAAACATTGGAGGAAGAAGAATTACTAACTTGCGTTTCGCAGATGACATTGACGGCCTAGCAGGGACAGAAGAAGAACTAGCTGACCTGGTGATGCGCATTGACAAGACTTCCGCAGCATATGGCATGCAAATAAATGCCGAAAAAACTCAAATTATGACCAATAGCCATCAGGGCTTTAAAAGAGGCATCAGTATTGGAGGTGAAAAGCTAACTAGTGTTAACAGCTTCAAATACCTCGGAGCTATTGTCTCAGATGAGGGAACGAAACACGAACTATTGGCCCAAATAGCACAGTCCACAGCAGCCCTTTCAAAACTTAAAATAATATGGAAAGATAAAGGCTTAGCCCTCGGCACTAAAATCAGACTGATGCGCTCCCTGGTCATGGCCACATTTTTATATGCTTGTGAGTCTTAAACGCTGACTGCAGAGCTAGAGAGGAGGATCCTAGCAATGGAATTGAGATGCTACAGAAGGATCCTAGGTATCACGTTCAAAGACCGCATCAAAAACCAAGAGATTAGAGACAGGATTACTGCAGCGATCCGACCCCATGATGACCTGCTTACTATAGTAAAAAAAACGCAAGCTTAAAGTATATGGCCATATTACAAGATATTCGGGGCTCGCAAAGACCTTCCTTCAGGGAACAGTACAAGGGAAAAGAAGAAGAGGCAGACAGAGGCAATGAGAGGACAACATAAAAGAATGGAAGGGCCTGCCATTGAAAGAGGTTCTAAACATGGCAAAAGTCATGGAGGAATGGAGAAAGACGGTCGACGAGTCTTGCTTGGTGCCCCCAACGGTCCAACAGACTAAGGGAGAGGTAAAGGTAAAAGGTAAAAAAATTCAACAATAATATATATGCCCAGTGTCAATATTCCGTCTTAACGAGATGCGTTAATCCATTCTGGCTTAAAAATGGTCAATGTTTATCAATAAATTCAGTGTCATGGGCTAAACAAAGAGTAGGAGGTGTTTGGCTCTCCCTTTAAAGATAGCCCCTGTCAGTATCTCATATGCTACCAGACTAAACTCATATCTGAGCTTTGTACTCTGCATCAAAATTAGTCCTTGGCTTACTGGGATAAGTAATTTACTCCTGGCTTTGTAGCAAAAGGTCATTAGTTTTGGTATGTGTTTTCTAGTCCAACCTCCTAATTGAGATTTATCTCCAAGTAAGCAGGATCGGGACCCGTGTAGAGGGGGTTTCTTGAGATTCAACTCTCTAATTGATATTCATCTCCTAGTTAACAAACTCATTACTCGATTACCTGTGTAGAGGTGTGGCTTGTAGCCCCGCCCCCTAATTAAGATTTGTCTCTGAGTAAAAAAAATCAGTTCTCTCATAAGGTGTGACCTCTAGGCAGTGTCTACATGTTGACATTATGTCTATCCTGACTTAATGTGGTGGCCTGGCTATCTATGAACTCAATGTGATGGACTAAACAAATAAAGGGGGGGGTGTGTGTTCATCACCTTTGGAAATTTACAGGCACAGACATACATCTGGTCGGGAGTGTCGTTTTAAGAAATATAACATGTTAACTAACCCACTCAAAGTTCATGACAGAGTTTTAAAAAATGTGCCAGCCATAGCCGCTAAGTTTGTAATGCGAATTTATAATGTAAAGTGCTCCTTCTTACCTAGTGCCATTAGAAAATGGAATGGGTTGCCCGAGTCAGCCAAGCAAACCAACGATTCGGCAGAGTTTAACTCACTGATTAACATGCATGACTAGATTGACACATGCAATGTGGTAATTATCTTCTCTTTTGAAGTAACGCCTGTAATCTATACGAAGATAAAGATATTGAAATGTAGGCCTGTAAAGATAAAGATATTGAAATGTAGGCTTATAAAGATAAAGATATTGAAATTTAGACCTGTAAAGATAAAGATATTGAAATGTAGGCCTGTAAAGATAAAGATATTGAAATTTAGACCTGTAAAGATAAAGATATTGAAATGTAGGCCTGTAAAGATAAAGATATTGAAATGTAGGCCTGTAAAGATAAAGATATTGAAATGTAGGCCTGTAAAGATAAAGATATTGAAATTTAGACCTGTAAAGATAAAGATAATGAAATTTAGACCTGTAAAGATAAAGATATTGAAATTTAGACCTGTAAAGATAAAGATATTGAAATGTAGGCCTGTAAAGATAAAGATATTGAAATGTAGGCCTGTAAAGATAAAGATATTGAAATGTAGGCCTGTAAAGATAAAGATATTGAAATGTAGGCCTAATAGATGTCGCGGATCAATATTTGAACATTCACTTTATAGAGGCGTAAAATCATCATCAATCTCTTTTCTTGTATTGCATTTCAAATTTTAAAAAAAATGTTTGATCTACGAGTCAAGAACAAGCAAGAGCAGAACAAGAGTTCAACTAAGAAAAAAGTAATCCTGATTTTCCGAACATGCTCATGGGGTGGTCTTACTCTGGGGACACAGCGTGGGGGTCGCCGTGCAATAGAGACAATAGTCATAGAAGGCCTGAACACTGAACTGCAACGTGGTAACCTGTAGGCATTAGCGACCAATAGCTCGTGGCCACTTCAAAGTACGACGTGGCGACGAGCTATTGGTTTAAAAACTGCCCACAGGTTACGACGTCGCAGGTCAGTGTAGAGGTCTTCTATAACGAAAGGTTTCGTTGCAATGTCCCTAGAGTGACGCGAGAGGGACATTTTGGTTTCAATGAAACGAGAATAGCGCTGTATTTTTAATGACAAGAAAGTAGCATTACTAATGACAACACAGAAACAAGCAAAGTATTCTTTAAAAAAATACTTTAAAAAGCAAAGCTTAAATAAGGGAAACAACTGTACATTTATAGCCATATTTACTACCAATAATTAATTGCCTAACTGGTTAATTTTTTAACTAATTCACGTTTTGTTTTTAGGTAGCCTACAATAAATAATTTTGTAAGGTTTCAACTTGATCCGAGAATGGGTGTGGGAGAAATAACGTGTACAATTATCTAAAGGGGGGGGGGGAACACATATTTAAACATATCTGTTTATACTGAAGGATTCATTTCCCTTGTTGGTATAAAAATAATTAATTAGCAGAGTTTAAGTCATTGATTAACATGCATGACTAGACTGACATACGAAATGCGTAGGACATAATCATCTTCTTTTTTTATAAGTAGCATCTGTAATATATAAATAGATAAGATAAGATAAGGAGTAACTGGCATTATTACCATATACATTATCAAGAGGTTCAACAACGGTTCTTAGCTCCTTTCAGCTTGCTGACGAAGAAACACAGCTATATTTCTTGGCATAGGCAAACTAGGCAGCTGTCTTGGGCCTCCAATTGGTGGGGGCCTCGCACAGGAATCAAATTTAAAAAAAATAAAAAAAATTGCGAAACATAGATCAAATCTCAAACATGGCAGAACTATAAGGGTCAATGTCTACTAGCCTTGCTCTGTGTCTACTATGATTCAATTTTTAGTCACGAATCTAGATCTACTTGTTAGACAACGTATGTTAGAAGACAATTGTTTCATCCTTTCTATCGGCTATCGGCGTAATGTGAATTTAACTTTTTTGATGAGTTAGATATAGATACAGGAAGGTTTATAATTTATTGAGCATTTTTCGGTCGTATTTTTTTTTTCTATTTCTTTAGGGCCACACTATTAACTTCGCCGAGAGCTCCAATTATCTAATGCCGGCCCTGACAAAAGCAAGGGAAGTAACAAATAAATAAGCAAATTACAATATATATATATATATATCAATTAAAAAATAAAACAAAGCTAATATTAAGTGTATCAATTAGTTTGGATCAGTCATGTGATTAAATTTGTAAAAAGCCACGGACAACAATCTACAAATAGATTCAGATTATACCACCACTTCAGTCAAGTACTATTTCTTTCCCTTGTTTAAGATACCAAAAAAAAAAAAAAAAAAAAAAAAAAAAAGGAATTTATTACCAATTGTCAATTACCTAATTGGTTATTTTATTTATTTATTTTTTTGCTTGTGTTGTCAGGTAAAAGAAATAATTGTGCAAAATTTCATCTTGATCCGAGATCTGGTGTCGGAGAAATAACGTGTAGAAACTTTTGGCCAGACAGACAGAAAGACAGAGTGAGTGAATAGTAAAAATGAAAGTGACATTCAACATTAAAACCGACGAGCAAAATGATTACACCAAACAACAACCTCGAAGACATCAAAGCAATATTGCAATCCATTCCGCTTATAAGCCTACATAACTAAAAGTACAGCCGTCTAGCGTTTTGCAGATGATAAGTATGGTGTTTTAAATGTTTGATATTTTGGTGGAATTTCGAAGACATTTATTTTAAATCTGTCAATAATTAAGAAAAGAAAGATAACACAAATTATTTTTAAAAAATAATTAATTGAATAGTTTCCCTTGTTTTAGACAATCTTCAGCCAATAAAATTGTTTGTAGTACAGAGCCGCAACAAAATGGCTGTCGATTATTGTAAAGATTTCATTGTTCTAAAATGAAAAGTAAATTGTGGATGAAAGAGTTCTAATTTGATATTTAAATCTGAATGCTTTCTTCAGTTAGATGTGTAAGTGCTAATCTGTTCTTAGAAATACTTCATTTATCCTTTATTTATTGTGATTTAAGTGATCTAATTTAATGCGAAGGTCGAGCTTGTCAAGTTGAAGTTGGTGACACTCAGCTCAGTCAAGACAGTCACTGACAGTTGTTATCTTGAGTTGGTAGACTTTGTTGTTAAGTTTAACTTCTAATGATTTCAACAGATTTCGGTACATATTTCTAGTCTACACTATCTAAATCTAACTGTATACTTAATCATCTTCTAGATCTATAAGTATAAGTAGAACTAGTCTAGAAAATCAGTCTAGCTAGTGACAAGCTTTGAAGCTAGTCTAGCAGCTACATTACTTGATTAAGTCGATTAGTCTAATTTAGAGACTCTAATCACTAGTCCTTTAACTTTAGTTAAGATCTAGATTCTAGATCTAGAGTAGTTTATGCTATTCGGACACCTATAGGCCCAAATTTGAAAGTTTGACTTTGACAGTGCATTATTTGACAATGGTTCGACATAGAAAAGAAAATGAAGTATCAAAATCTCCTTTAAGTTTAGTTTATATTATGGAGAATTTAAGGATGACTACTTATATTTGTATCCCTAACCTATATTTGTTATTATATTTAAGGTCAAAGAGGCCTTGTGTTTTCATTTAATTTGGACAAATTTGACCCACATTATTTGATTCCGGACACCATAATTTTAAGATTCCCAGGCATAGGCCCTCACATTAAATCATTAAGATGTTTTGAAATTATGCATAAATATGAACACACTTATTCTACCTAAATTAGGTCACTGGGATACTGACTTCTATACCGACTTTTAGACTTATTTTATGTTTGCATAATTAGATGTGTGTTGAATGTTTGTGTTTTTTATTTATTTATTTAATAAATTTGTAATACAGTTGATCTTTTGTAGTATAGTACAGGTTAGGATAGCCATTCTTGCCTAACTGAATCCTCTATATTCTCTCTATATAAATCTAGATCTATCTAGTCTGTAGGTGGCATTTTACATCTTAAGAGACGATCTTTTCCCTTTGCAACTTCTTGTGTGACTAAAGAGGCCAATCCTTGATACACAGCTGCGATCGCAGGTTGGGCATATATAATCACCAGGCGCGTTGCATTTTCACCCTTCTTTCTGCTTCTTTTGTGTGACATATAATATGCAATCCGTGACCCTTCCTTTATAATGCTCTCTCTCCATGTGGATCTATCCAGTGCCACCTCTTCCCAGCTGCTAGTGTCGATTTTGAAGCGCTTCATGTCATCGCTTCATGTCGCGTTTGCATACATCTATCTAGTAGGTCTAGATCTAAGCATTTAACTTCATTCAATGTACCAAGCTCACTCCAAACATTTGCCCATTTATTCTCTATTAAAAAAACAACAAACGAACTAATATAATATAAGATCATTTTTATTGATGTCCAAAACTGGCTGTCCGAAATAAATTTTGGTAAGAAAATCGTAATTTAATTCGGACACCCTATTAATTTTTTTTTTGTATGGAATCTAACAACTTGGCTTATGAATCAAATAAATAAATCAGCTCCAAAAACAGAGTAAATATTGCCGGGCTCATTAGTATAGACTTAGCCAACCAAAAAATATAGTCTTAACCCTAGGAAGAGGTAAAGTCATCCGGGTAACATAGGAAAAAACTACAACCTGAATAACAAATTTGAAATTCGTTTTTCTTACATAAAAAGCAAGCTAAATAGAAGGAAATTGGGTCAGAATCATTGGAAAATGGACGAGCACATTATACAGCGCACTAGTTTTATAACAAATATTAAATAATTATTTAATGACTACAAAAACAGCGAATGTCCGAATTCATGTAATGTCCGAATTAAATAAACTACTATAGTAGGAGGTGAAATAAAAAATTTAGCTTTGAAAAAACAAATTTTCATTAGTTTATCATTAAAATATTTTAACAGAACTTTCAAATGGTGTATAAATTATGACTTTAAATGTGCTTTAAAATTTGGGTGCATATATTTAGTACACAAAAACTATTTGAAAATATGCAGAATATTAGGCCTTACATGGCCTGAAGTGGTTTTATGTCTTTTAAGAAATTTCTTTATCAAAAACTGTAAATCCCATAGCCAACAATGCTAACCGTATTTTCATCTTTTCGATATGACGCGCATAAGATAGCGTGATAAAACTTGGTAGAATTATAGCCATGCATGATATCTAGCTTAAAAAAATATTAATATTCGATTATTTTCTTGGACCCTGTATCGCTAAAAACAAAAAAAAAGGGGTATTTTTTATGATAAATTAAAAAAATATAATTATTTAAAAAAACTCCTAATTAAGCATAAATTAGGCCATTGTCTAAAGTAATCGATAACACAACTTTAAAACCTCTCACGTTTCATTCCAAAGTGAAATAAATTTTCAAGTGCAGCCTGTGTGAAAAAAACATAAAAAATGCGATCTCTAAATTATTGGTCGTTTTTTACTTTCCGCACATTTCCGGTTTTTTTCTCTTAGGTAATTAGGTAAGATTAAATTTTTTTAACTCTTGATCAAGCTTTTGATTTTAAAGAAAGTCAAACTTAAAGCTAATAAACCTGTAATTAAGATACAGATCACCATCCTAATGACCCTATCTTTATCTACACTTAGATCTAGGTTTGCATAGATCTAGTTATCTAGACAGTAATATACTAGTAAGCTGCCTGGTCATACAGTATGCATGCTGCAGTGCTGGACTATTGCTTGGACTTATGAATGGTCCTGGGTTCATACCCTGCCCTTCGCCATCCCCCATTGTCCTGCAGGAGATTCGGACTAAGAATTAAATTATCTTCAACTCTGAAGGAACATCCAAAATTTGTAACATTTTACAAATGTTTTTTAGTATTTATATAAATTTATAAAAAATCTGGTAGTGATAGTAATAGATTCTAGGTTCGAGTAATTTTAATACTGATTTATGATCTATTTCTTTTTTTAAATTATTTTATTTATATTTCAAGTATAATAATGGGGAGGTATTGTTTTTTTTTTTTTTTTTAAATATTTTTAAAATGCTTTTCTCTTTTTAAAAATCTGTTTCCTCAAACCAGAATGAAAGAGTAACTCATCAAGTCTAATTAATATATAATCAAGTCTCTCTAGCTTTGAAGAGGAATATTAATTGGTAAGCATTTTTTTTAGTTTTAAATTAATTACAAAGTTTTGAGTTTTAGTTGTCTAGGGTTGAAAAGTTCAACTATATCTGTTGCCATATATCTAAACTAGTGTGTCATGCACAAGAAAAGAAGAAATCAATAGTATGTGAGCTAGCAGAGAGAGTTTATTGAATATCAGTAAGTAGTTAAGTAGGACTGTTGCCAGCAGAATCTTTTTGTCATCTACAACTTCAGTGGCTTTCTGGGGATATGTATTCCTGTTTATGTTTTTTTAACTCTTCACCAAGTAATGACTTTGAGGCTTACTGATAACTAAAGTATAACAAAGAATATATTAGCTAGCTTGATTGTTTAGTTATAGTGTTACAGTTCTAGTAATGTTTATAAGAATTGACTATTTATATAATCAAAAAACTTAATGCTATATTAGCTTGATTGTTAAATTATAGTGTTACAGTTAGTAATGTTTATAAGAGTTGAATATTTTTATGATAATGCTATGGACATTAAGAAAATAAAATAAGCTAAATCATCTTGAAGCAATTGTACTTATGTCATTTAAAAGTTTGGAAAACATGTCTTTAACAGTTAGTTGAAAAGTCAGTGTGCAATATAACATTAATAAAAGTCTTTCTTTTTGCTTCTGAGAAGGCTTAGAAAATATTTTTTGTGGATTTTCTAATCCATAATTTTAACATTAAATTTGGTTAGCATAAGTTGGAATTTCTATATTATAAATGAATAAAAAAAAATCCACTAAAAACTAAAGCGTTATTTTATGTATGTATTAGCTTTAATCTCGAATGTTTGTGTAAGAAAGTAGCTTTACTTTTTATTTGCGATTGGTATATTATGCTTTATAGGTTATGGCCAGTATGTAAAACATAAACATAATGTCCATAATTTTGTTTGTTTTGTTTCTCTTAGAACTACTTGCATTGAATAAAAATGTCTGACCAACAAGCTCAGCAGGCACCTCAGCAAACGGTCCAGTCCAGCCCAGTCCAGCAACCCCAACAACAGCAAACTCAAACACACAGCCAGCCACAAATGGTCCAGCAGGTTCAGCAACAACAACAACAGCAGCAGCAGCAACAACAACAACAACAACAGATTCATCAGCAGATTCAACAACAGCAGACACAACAGCAGCCCAGAGTGTCTAATGTGGGGACTGTGTCTATTCAGGGGATGGTGGCGCCCCAGGCCCAGACACCACAGCCCACGCTCACTGCTTCTACTAATGTTCTTCGGGCAGGCACACCTATCCCTCAGCTCCAGTTCATCTCCCAGTTCCCTCCACAGTACTCTTACATGCTACAGAATCCTAATGCTATAGGTAATACTATACATAATACTGTAGGTAATATAGGTAATACTATCCATTATACTGTAGCTAATACTATAGGTAATACTATACATAATAATGTAGGTAATACTATAGGTAAGATATTTGTTGCATTGCTATATTGAACAATGTTATTCTGCTTATAAAAAACAACTCCGGATGCTAGCATATCATCATGTTATCACTCTTTTATCAAGTTTGAAATCTATAACTTTTGTTTACAAACTTTTGAAATTATTCTGTAAGTGTGGCGGCATCTTTATAAAATTATTTTTTGCTGATTTGATGCTTAAATGCTTACAACAAAAAAATGTAAAGTCAATTTATAATTTCTTAAGACTATTTAAAGTTTTTAATATTTTTCTGTCCTTTTAACATATCCATTTGGTAAGCAGATCTGTTCATTTATGGAAAAGATTGCTTTTATGCTTAAAAAAAATGTAAAACACTTTGTCAATCAGCTAAATTTGTATCTTTTTGAATGAGTTGACACTCTTAGATAGTGATTCATAATTTTGATGCAAAATGTTAACTGTCCTTAACACTGATTGCTGAGAAATCCTATCCATTTCATAAAGGTGCATTTTGGGTCATTTGCCTAACAGCTCTTGTCTAAAGTTGAACTGTTTTATTCATTGTTGATGCACGGGAGGAATGAGTAGTCACATGCAGTCACATCATTCTTTATCTTGCAGCTATGCAATTTTCACAACTTAATTACGCCATGCAGCAACAACAGCAGCAGCAACAGCAACAACAACAGCAGAGAGCTGCAACCACTGCTAACCCTGGAAGTCCTGGTGGAATTCTCTCTCCTACAGCAGCCACTCAAATGGTAATCTTTTTCCCGATCATATATACTTATATATATCTACATTATAATGTGCTTCTTTTCATCATCATCATCATACTCCATTTGAGTGAGGGCTTTAGAGGCTTAAATCCTCTCCTGCAAAAGCCCTGGACAGAAACCCTGTTTTCTCGCGTAGTGCTTACATGTAAAAAAATTTTTGGTTTCCCAGACCTGTCAAGACGGAGATCAGCAAGTTTGGGGCAGTCAAACAGAGTATGTGCTTCTATTAGACACTGTGTTTCTTGAATCAGGCTCATTGCTTAATTTGAAAAAAAAAAAAAAGAAATTAAATAGAAAATAAAAAAATAAGTTCATAGCTTTTCAAATCATATTTTATTGACTTAATTTTCATGCTAAAAAACAAGACCAAAAAACAGATCCAAAAGTGATTGTTACACACATCTGTCCTTCTAAACATTGTTTTGATTTGAAGGGTTATTATCTACATCAAACATTAGTGTATTATCCACCAAATATTGTTGATGGTTGAATTTCACATGAATGAAGTTAATTCATTTTCATTTCACTGAAAAATAAGGGAAGATTGTCAGCTGTTAAAATGTTTTGTTCATTTCGCCATCCACATTTCTTTTTGGTCCAAAACATTTTTGCAGTGTGGCAACAAAGTTTGCACTAAAAAGAAAATGCAAGAAGGTCTCTGAGAGAGATTTAAACTGGTATCCTTATACTTGCATTTTTTTTTACAATTTTTACTCCAGCAACCAATTTAGTTCATTTATGTCACTAGCATAGTTTTGACTATTACACTTTCATCTATCCCTTAGTCTGTTGCACCGTTAGGGCACCACACAAGATTTGTCTTTCTCTATTCCTCTCTGTTTTTTGCCTTGGATAGAACCCCTTTAATGGCAGGCCCGTCCATTCTTTTAAGTTGTCTTCCCATCATTTTCACTGTCTGCCTCTTCTTCTTTTTCCTGGTACTGTTCCCTAAAGGAAGGCCTTTGCAAGCCCCAAAGATTTAGTGATATGGCCATAGAGTTTTAGTTTGCCTATTTGGATATATTCTTTGTTAAATATGTTAAAGTGTTTAATATGTTGAGGGTTGGTGGGAGTAGTGAAATGGAGAAAAAAATGTACAAATACTTCTTTCATTCCCTTTATGTAGCCCACCCACATTTCACTGGGGAATGGAAGCAACATCATCACTGGAACCATGCAGGGCATGTTGGCGCAAGGTGCTGTAGCAAGTGGTAATGCTAAGTCACAAAGTGCTGGTGGCAAAGGTCAGACCATTCAGGGCCAAGGCCAGAATACCAGTGCTGCTATAGCCTCCATGGTGTCTAAGAATCCCACTGTCTTACCCGCCCAACAGACTGCAGGCACCCCCATGGTGCTGGGCCAGATTTTTTCAAGCCAAGCCAACACCAACTTGGCTAGTAGCTATGTGCCTCAGGTAAATATTTAAATCAACATTAATACTGCATATGTAGGACACTAAGTTTATGCATTCTCTAGTGAACTGAATCAGGTTGAAGCTTATCACTAATCACTATAGTCTTCTAATACAAGATTCAGTGGCCTGAATTGTGCCGATGTGCCTAAACTCAAACTCAAGATTCAGTGGTTTATTTTTTTAATGGACAAAAAAAAGTTTTCTTTCAGTCTCTCAATAATAAGAGCCTCATAGTTTTAGGAATTGGCTGTCCCCACCCCCACCCCCATTCTTTCCCTTTTCCACTTGTTTCTGGTTCCTTAACTCTAATTTATTATGACTTTATTCTGGTCTAAGGAGATAAAGAGAATGAATCAATTTAAGATTTATTAAGAGAAAGACATAAAGTACTACAACAAATTTACTTGAAGTAGCCAAAAACACAAAAAAAAAAAAAAAATGATTTAGACAGATGTGAAACATTTATTTTCTAGAGTACAGGGTTCGTAGCCACCTTGAAAACCTGGAAAATCATTTATGAAATTGGCTATGAACCCTGAGAGTATCAGTTTTTTTGTTTGCTACTTTTTTTTTCTAAATACATCCAACTGTTGTACAAATTGTCAGGGATCCCAAAGTCTGGTCTGTGTAAGTATTTTATATCCAAATTCATTTGGCTTCTTCAATTAAAGTAATGATTCTTTATCTTTTAAGTGCACCACAATGAACAGCCATCAGGGAGGAATCAGACTGAACCAGGCCCAGGTGGTCAATAGTGCTGGACAGATCATCACCTCTCAGCCGGTGCAGGGCATCCTGACCAATCAGGCCATCATGCAGGCCATGGCCAACCTGCAAATGCAACAGGGTATCCCCATTGCCACGGCAACAGGCCACCAGCAGATTATTAATCAAGGCCAGGCTCAGATGCCAGTGAGTTTGTCTGTTAAATGTTTCTCTAACATCTTGTGAAGGCTTCTTTGTAGTTGTCTTTTTAATGAGCAAGAAAACTATGTATATATATAATATATATATATATATAATTAAAAATGTAGATTCTAATTCTAATTAGCAAAAGTAGGTTATAATTCTGATTATAAAAGTAGGTTATAATTCTGATTATAAAAGTAGGTTATAATTCTGATTATAAAAGTAGGTTATAATTCTGATTATAAAATTAGATTATAAATCTGATTATAAAAGTAGATTATAAATCTGATTATATAAATATATTATAAATCTGATTATAAAAATATATTATAAATCTGATTATAAAAATATATTATAAATCTGATTATAAAAATATATTATAAATCTGATTATAAAAATATATTATAAATCTGATTATAAAAATATATTATAAATCTGATTATAAAAATATATTATAAATCTGATTATAAAAATATATTATAAATCTGATTATAAAAATATATTATAAATCTGATTATAAAAATATATTATAAATCTGATTATAAAAATATATTATAAATCTGATTATAAAAAGTGTATTTTGAGTCTATTCATCTTTTTCTGCATTCTCATTCTCATTTTCATGTTTGAGGGTTCAGATAAGGAATCCAATAATTAAAAGATAAACATTACAGTAGTTTCCAGATCAGGCTGCTCTTCATTTAATTTTCCTTCTATAAGAGTGTTTTTGGGGCAAAAATCTTGTTTGGGCCTTCCAATAGAGAATGCAACTTAGTAAATCTATTCTATTAAATTCATCCATAAAACTTATTAGTAAACGTAGTGTCATGCTTAAGGGTTAGAGTTTTATTGTATGAAATATGTATCATTTCCAAAGATTACACTAAGTCTGTTAAAAATGAGTACATTTGACGTGTCAGGTGTGAAGATTTCCATAATGGAGACAAATGAATCAAATCAAATATATGATAAAGCATTTTTCCCCTTGTTAGCACTGGAGAATCCAATGTAAAAGCTCTTCCTCCCCTACCTTAACATTGGATTCTTTAGTTGGTAACAGTGATATTTCATTGTAGTGTTTTTGACATGGTTTATAGTTTGAATATCTGTTATAACATCTCTCCCAGTCTTTTCATTTTCTTTATAGTTTCCCCACATTGCTCATAAATCTTTTTCTTTTTTTTTTAAAATCTAATTGTATTTAATTGCTCAAAATGTTTTTTTTTTTGTTTGAATGTAAATCTTATCCTAAAAATGCAAATAAATAGTAGATTACTGACATAAACTTGATTTTCAAAATTTCCTAATTCCTAAATAAATTATTAGCATAGAATGTAATCTGTTAGTTCACTACATAATGTCAGTATTATTTGTCTGTGTATCAGCAGGCCATTTTCACAGGACAAAACTTTTTAATCAGGACTCAGGCACCCATCCAGCAACAGCCTATCACCATGGCCAACATGCAAGCTGCAGCATTCACTGCTGGATTAAAGCCTCAGAATCAGCAGCAGCAGCAACAACAGCAACAAATGCAACAACAGCAGCAAGTTCAAGGTCAACAAACACCTAAGGTGGGTTGGGCTATTTCATTGACTTCTTAGGGTTACAATTGTATAGTTATTATTATTGAGGCTTCATTTTTTTAAATTTTATGGAAGGCATGGATATCTAATTGCTTTTAACATTTGGGCAAAGTAAAGCTGGTTGATCACTGGTCACATGACATCATTGGCCATAGAAACCAATGAACTTTATATAATTGCAGTATCATCTCTAATGTCTGAAAGGGGGAATTTTTTTTTCTTACTAAAGAAATTTTGCATCCAAGGGACCAATTTTTTATAAAGAGATTAGTCTTTGCAATCTTGGACTTCTTAATGGTTTGAATCTCATGATAGTTGGAATATGTTAAAATTTTCAACCAATAATTGATAAAGATAAATATTACAGTTGAAGTCTGTGGGGAAAAACGTTTGTTCTAACATGAAAGACAATGGATTGGCCATTTTTTAATGTTTTGTTTTGAGAAAAACTTTTTTTTTCTTTAAAAGTTTGCTTTCTTGTATTAAAAAAACAACTTTAAAAATAATTTTGTTTGTTTGTAAGGGATGAATACATTATTTTTAGAATTCATCTGTTTCCACAGGTTATTTGCAAATATTTCGTATACAAAGATGTTAGAAGCCTGATGTAATGTTTTAGTATTGGACTGAGTGTCTTACTTGTATTGTCATTTCTCTACAGGGTAATAATGCTGGCAAAATCATACTACCCTCTGTGAATCGTACTCCAGTTACAGCTAAAATCCAGCCCAATGTTACCCAGCCCAATAAAGTCAGTGTGCCGGCTGTGCCCAGGCAACCAAAGCCTCGTCCCAAGGCTCAGCCCAAGACACCGACATCTACAGCCTCTGTCTCACCCTTGACCCCTGCTAATAAGGTCAGCAGCACCTCTGCCCCCACCGTCACCAGCGTCACAGTGTCAGCCCCATCCACTCCTGTTACTGCAGTTGTCATGTCCATGCCATCATTGACAGTGACACAGGCATCCCCCATTCGCCAAAGTCCTGCGGCAGTGGTGGCATCAGTTGAGGGTGCTGAAGTCAATGCCCAAAGATTGTCACAGAATACTGCACAGACACCTCCAGCACCCAAGCCAGTAACAGAAGCGGAGGTAATATTTTAATAATTTACTGTCTTATAGCATCATATCTCAACCATAAGTAAAGATATCCCTGGAGGATATGTGTATAGTGATAAAATATAATACCTCATCCAAAATTACAGGTATCCCTGGAGAATATGTGTATAGTGTTAAAATTGAATCATATCTTATCCATAAGTACAGGTATTCCAGGAGTATATGTGTATAGTGTTAAAATATTATTATATCTCATCCATAAGTACAGGTATCAGTAGGATATGTGTATAGTGTTAAAATATAATGGAGCATGCATTACTTGAAGTTTAAAGGTTACTTAGGAGATGGAAGAATGAAGTTTAAAAATTGCTGTGAAAGAATACATTCACCAGCGAGCCCTCTGTGAGTGATGTCAGAAAGACATCAGATCCTCCTAAGTCTTAAATAAAATACATGCATATACAGGTCAAGGGTTAGGTGCCTCTGTCAGCTTTGAAAATAGGATTAGACAATGCTGGGGCAAACATCTAAAAAAATATCTCCAACTCATCTTATTTTTCAGCATGTTGCCAAAGGTTGAACTAGTAAATTTACATATTTTGAATAATGTGTGGAATACATTTAATGTTATCAAGGACTATCCTATCAGAATTGCTTACTGAAACAAGTAGATTAGTGATGACAAAAATGTACAATTTGTAACAGATCAAAAAAAAAATTTTGCTCCTCCTTTATAGGTTGAACCAATGAAAATACCCGCAGCCTCCCCAGCCAGTGATACATCTCAGAAAGACAAGATAAAAACTACCGTTGTGTCATCGTCCTCAACTGTTACAAGTACAGTTGCGGCAGTCCCAGCTCTAAAGAACAACTCAAGTAGTCATGGCGTTACCTCTCCACCTCCCCTTGTCTCACCTCCTCCTATTCCTAAGGCAGCCAGCGTGGAGTCAACACCTACTGGTGTCAGAATGACTATTGATGACATTGTGTTGGAGGAGAAGCCCAAACTGTCTGAGATAGTTAAGCAGAGCCCCTCCACCATCGACCCTGCGGCCATGGAGGCAGCAGGCCTGACCACTGTTATCAAGGAGAGTAAGCCTGTCATTCTGCCCTTACCTGTTGTAGAGAAACAGAGGGCGATTGTGAAGCCTCAGATACTAACTCACTTCATTGAAGGATTTATTATACAAGAGGGACTCGAACCTTTTCCAGTAAGTACTGAAAGAAACACACATAATGTCTTGTGTGTGTTTGTTTGCACGTATGTATGCATGCATTAAAGAGAATGCCATAATCCTATAAATTTTATTGTAGATATTTTATCTATTCATAGAGAAGGCTTGAAATAATTATAAATCAAGAGTTAATTTTTCTAGATAAAGAGGAATGTTTTTCTGCTCAAATCCTTCACTTGGCCTTAGGTCATGATGTCTTACGCTTGACTCTTTATGGACTCTACAAAGGAATGTTTCTATGGTCTTATTGATGTAGAAATCTTTCTTCTTTAATGAACATTGATTGTCACTAAATAATTAATTTAAAAAAAAAGAAATATTTTGGTAATGATTTAAAACGAGCTGTGTTTGTGACAGGTTCAGCAGTCGTCATTACTGCAAGAGTTTATTCCACCTAAAGCCAGTCTACAAATAGTGAAAGAATCTGAAGAGGAGGGAACTAGTTATGATGATGAGCCGCCAACTTTACTCAGCCAAGTTGATGGTAAGTTGCCCTGGTCCCATGTTACTATAATGTGAGCCCTCATAAGTCTCATTGTACTTATTGGAGGTGACAGTTTTCTGGTTTATTGATGTCCTTCTATCTAATGTTAAAAAATCAAGTTGGCATCTTTGTACAAAAGATCATCTAACAGGGGATGAAACTAGCAGCATAGATTTGCCTCTTCTTGTGATATAGCCAACATTTTAGTTTACCTGTTGAGAAATGTTTATTGTCCATGAGATGGATGGCAGTAGCTTAGATTATCTAAAACTGTTTAAGGCCATATTTTGCAATTTTAGATTGGTCTTTTTTCATATGGGCTTTTTGAAATGGTCTTTTTTCATATGGGCTTTTTGAAATGGTCTTTTTTCATATGGGCTTTTTGAAATATCGCTATATATTTTTTTAATCTATAAAAAATTTACAGAATCCAAATGAATTCTCATACATCAGTTTGCATTGAATTAATCATATGAATGATAGAGTGCAATAGATAAATTGAAGTCTTAAACTCAGGGGACTTGGTCCTTTTTACTCCCAGTGGAGCATAGGGCTGGGATGGTACTTCATCATCAGACTCTGTTCTGGGGGATTCCTCCCCAGTGGGGTGCATGTCCATCCTACCATCGTTGCTTCTTTTCTCCTCATCTCCTCCATTGTTTCCCAGCCTGTCTCTTCCCCTGTGGGGAAAATATTTCAAAGCAGGATCTGGACTGAAGTGATCCATGAAGCAATTAGTCTTATGTTCACATCATAAAGTAATTTCTAACAAACATCTAGAATATAATTGATGTTAGCATTTTGTACTTTATACTTGATGACATTCAGAATTTCTCTTGGCTAGAGTCATCAAAAAATATTTTGAATGATGCTGTTCTGTTGCCAGCTCACTTGTCCAGCACTCAGTTAATCTCCCATTTCCCTCAACGAAAAGATGACCAAGAGCAGCAGAAGTCACCAGTCAAACTTCTCAAGTGTGAGATGTGCCAGAAAGTCGGCCCAGCTTCCACTTTTAACAACTCCAGGAGGTTTTGTTCTCTGACTTGTTCCAGGCGTCACAGTGTGAGCAACAGCAGGCGTGTTGGAATTTACAAATCTAGGGGTGAGTTTATCTTCTTAAACTGGAGCAGTTTAATGTCATCTTTATAAGGATTTTGTTGAGTTCCCTTAGAAATATTGAAGCAATGTATGATGTAAATTTCAGTAGCTTCTATGACCATCAGTAATATGTGATCACTATGACTGAAATTCTTAGCCTTCCCAAACAATGTTAGGTGTCTTCTAAAGCCATGTCCCCGTCTTTCATAGAATATCAAGATCTGCTGAACTGCTTTTGTTTTGAAAAAAATTTTGGTTAGAAAGTTTTATAATAGAAAATCAACATGAAAATGAACAAAATATGAGTTAGATATCTATTCTAAAGAGATCTCTTTTTACAAAGCTTATATCAACTCTGTCTGTCTGTCTGCCAAAAATGTGTACATGTTATTTCTCCAACACCCAATCTCAGATCAAGCTGAAATTTTGCACAATCATTACTTAATTAACCATTGGTAATAAATTACTTTGGTATCTCAAACGAGGGTAAAGAAATAGTACTTGACTGAAGTGGTATAAGCTGAATTAGTCCCCTTTATAGATTGTCGTTTGAGGCTTATTACAAATTTATTTACCTGACTGATCCAAACTAATTGATACACTTAATATAAGGTTTGTTTTTTAAAAAAGTATTGTTTTGTATCTTGCTTGTTTATAATTAAGATTGTTTTGTTTCATTCTAATTGATTATTTTGTGCTTAGGAACTGCTAGAAAGCGTAAGCACATACTTGGCCGCAAGAACTGGAGAGTGTCTAAAGGAGTCAGGCTGCCTTTTGCCATGGCCTCAGGCAACAGTACCACTAATCCAGACAACAATGAAGACAGCAACACAGCAGTGAGTTTATTTTGTTCTTAGAAATAAGCAATAAGTTCTCAGCTGAAACAGTTTAGTGTCAATGTATCAAAGCTTTGTTTTTTCAAAAAGGATTTTCTAAATATTTTGCTTGTTTAGATTCTAACTTTATTGTTCTTCTTATGGTAAAACATTCCTTCTTTGAGTTTCACTGATACAAGCAATTAAGGAAATTACAGGAAAAGCTGGCTCACAATCCTATTAAAGTTAAAATAATATTTGAACTAGGAATAGGGGCTTGCTTTTAACTGGTGCTATGCCTCTTGTCTTTCATTATGTGACTTATCCTTTGTAAACCATACTTCAGATTAACTTCAGATTTATATGTAGAACTCAGCCTCATCAGATTAGTTTCTAAATTATTTTTTCTTAATATCTAAAATAAAAACCAAATGATTCTACTTCTGCTCCTCAGCCTGTGGGTGATGAAATGAGCAGCTCCAACAGTGCTCAGGACACCAGCTCATCTGCTGCCTCGCCGTCCAGGTCACAAGACTTTGAAATGGACATGGAGGCCAACATTCCACGCACTGACCCAGGGAAATGGACTGTAAGTTATTAAACAAATTTTGTGGCCCAGTATCAGTAATTAACTTAATAAAATATTTGGATGGACTGCCAAGGTACATGACTATGAACTTGTCATTTAGTGAAGACTTACTGGTATCACCTGAAATTCTTCCTTATTGACTCTTATATGGTACATGTAAGTACTTTAGCAAAAGACTATAACTTTCATATTAAAAAAAAATGTTTTTTAAAAAATTATAAAAAAGTGTAATAAACTAACAATATAACAAAAGAAAATGTACAATAATAATTTTAAAATCTTTTAATTCTTTTAATATTTCTTATTGCCGACTTTTGTCACATCCAAGGCTGCCTTTTGACTAAATTTTGACGTGACTAGTAAATTGACTTTTAAGTTTCAGACGTTCCTTGATGGTTAGTACATCCTAGCCTAAAACTCTTCCAGGATGACAGGGGATGTCTTGGTAGCGGTGGTGATGATTTTTTAGCACAAACCACATGACCAGGCAGCCATCCTCTTAATTTTGTTTCTGCCATTTAAAAACCTAAGACACTTCAATGCTTCAAATGATTTGGAATACAGGCTTACACTGTATTATGACATTCTTTATGGATTTTTCTTTGTTTGTTTGTGATTTGCCAACTGTGTGAATGTTATTTATTTTATCACTTCTTTCTGTCTATGTGTTATTTATCAGAGATGTGTTCACACTATGTTAGAGATGTGTACTGTGTTAGAAGCTGACTTACTGGCCATATATTAGAGAATGAATAGACAATCAAACATTTGTTTCTATCTGGAAGATATGAAGAAAATAATAGAGAGTAGAATAAACCAAACATGGACCAGCCTTCATTCAAATTTCAAGAGAATTGATGCTTGCTATAAGCTTTCCCAGCATGACCAACACACTAAAGAATGAGGCAGCACATCTGAAAACTAAAAAATTTCCACTATTGAAATTTGCCCTTCTGTCCTTCAGAGCAGCATACTGTATTGTAAGGCTTGGCCCCATAACACCTCTGTAAAATAAATAAAAATTATATGGAGAGCTGCTGATATGAAATCTCGGTTATGGGAGTTGTTGTCTGAGCACTCCAACATAAAAATAAGAAAGCAGAAGTACTGTGCTGGCTCATTCAGAACTTAATACAAGACCAACATGGTGTTTGGTTGGAATGTTTTAATATTCACATCAACCTTTTTCCTATTGGTTGTATGTTCACTATTGGCAATAAAAGATTTATAGTTTTCTCTTTTCTTAGTTAACTGACTTTTAAAACAAAAAAAACAAACAAGTTTATTTATATAAATATGTGAAGTTTGATCAATTGTATAGTCTACTTATCATTGTTGATGTAATGCCAACTGTTTTTTTTTTTCTTGTCTCAAGGTCACTGAAGTCTATGAGTTTATCCAATCTATGCCAGGCTGCAGAGAATATGCCGAGGAATTCCGCTCTCAGGAGATTGATGGCCAGGCCTTACTGTTGTTGAAAGAGGATCACTTGATGACTGCCATGAATATAAAATTGGGTCCAGCCCTCAAAATCTGCTCCAAGATTAATTCACTCAAGTCTGAAAATACCCCGTCATAATGTCTACTTTAACTGACAATATGGTCATCTCAACACTGCATTACCTGTCAGTCAGGGCCTTTGGTGATAATGGAAGAAACATTTCAGGGATTCCTAAAGTGTGTGATGTTATGTGCCCTATCTTTCATTGGAGACAAGATTAACTTAGTAGTTAACATTTTGAGATTAGATCAACTGTTCACTGACAGTTGGGGGGGGGGATATACTTTTGTTTTCCCTGTAAATATAATCAAAAGGTGAAGGAGTTGATAAAGAGAGTTAGTGTCTGGATCAGTGAACAAGAAGCTGAATATCTGCACCATGGTCAGAAGCAGCAATAGCTCATCATTGTTATGGTCTTGTCCTGTACTTACTTAAGGGGCATAAGGCAGCATACCTCACCACAAAGAATGGTCATAGGCGACTTTCTCTGCTTTTTTCCCAGCCGTCGCCCACAGATTTGAGATTTTCCAAGAAGGTGCTACACATTATAATTTTGTGTGAGGATTTTTATTTTCTGTGTCAGGTGCAGGCTTGTTATGGTTAGGCACAGAAAGCAGTGATCCTTTGACTGCTAATTTGGATCAGCTTGACTGTGTCATGTATTGGATGACATCTAGGGCTAGATCTCTGGTGTATACAGTACAGCTTCAAAATTTGCACATTGTTGCATTAGGCAATGGCATTAACTGATTATCTAAACACAAACATAAAATCTAAACACTAACATAAAATCTAAACACAAACATAAAAAAACTGCAAACATATCAAATAGTTGTAGAATTGTGTAAATAGTGTGTGTGTGTAAAGTTTTTTCAACAGTAATCTATTTGTAACACTATATCAACATTTGTTGTGTTTATAGTGCCAGGTCTATATCAACAGAGATAATGAAATAATAATTGTTGAAGATAAGAATAGTACAGAATTCTTTATGTACAAATAAAGAAAAACAATAAACACAATGATGGCAACATAGTGTTTACATGTGAGACACAAGCTTTAGCTACATGGACCATTCCAGCTGTGAATAAAATTCTTGACTGGAAGAGCAAAGTTTATAACTTGAAAATGATTTCAATTATGTTTAGATTAATTTCATTTAATGTTTATAAAACCTGATAATGTCGGTCTAAGTTCTGTTAAATTTTAAAGTTGAACATTTAAAGTAGTTCATTTGTTTGTCTTAGAAAATGTTTCCATCCCAGTAGAAATACAGCCAATGGAATGGCCATCTCCTGCTCCTTCCATTCAGACTTGCTGTTTACATTAAGTTCGTTCCAGTCTGTCTTAGATCTCTCTCTGGGTTGAAATCATTTTTCTTAATGATTGTTACAAATACAAACTTTAGTCTCTGTGATGTCACATTTTCATACCAGAAACAATTTCCCCCACAAAATAATTGCAGAGAATATGCTCTACATATAAGAAAACAATTGGGTAGGATGGTATGTCACTTGTGATGACTGGAATGTAGCATTCTTATATCAAAGTTTCAGTTTGTCATTTTTTACAATGATTTTCTGCAGTCCATTCTAAGCATTAGTATCAAGTTTTAACCTTGTAGGGTTAAAGTGAACAAAGAATTTATTGACTAATTGACCACTCTTTCTCTTGATTGTGTCTCAATGTTAGGGTTGCCAAGTAAATGGTCAGTAAGACAGAGAAGACGTGTATCTGTAATGTTTAATCTGTACAAGTTCATTGTTAGCTTCTTGCTAATTAGCTTGGTGACGACTTCTGGCTGTAATCTGTATATAATGATGTACATATTTCTATGTATGGAGACTAGTGTAGGGGATTGCTTGAGCAGTGTGGTGTGTGTGTGTGTGTATAATAGATGAGCTGAATGTGTGTTTGATAAGTTGTGTGAATGGTGACATGCTGTTTCTGACATTTAGTTGTTGTCAGTACTTCCCCCCGCCCCTCACTGCCTTGTGTATGTAGACCATCTATTTTTATAATGAGGTTTGCCAATGGACTACTAAGGAACCCTTAGGTTCTGAGTTGAATATTCTGGATGAAATATATATAATTTGCTATTAATTGACGGGCTGCCAGGCATTAACTCTAATTTGAAGTTTATTTTATTTTGTGGAAAGGCGCCTTAGGTGCATATGTAAAAAGTTTTCTTCCTGTAACATATTGTTCATAAGTAAGCTATGGAATGAATATTTAGTTGACATACAAATGAATCTGTCAGGGAGCTCCTTGTGCTTTATATGTTTTGTAATTAGATACAATAACTGCACTCAAACATTGAACATTCTGTATGTATTGTTGACATTGAACTGAATCCGCCATGAAGAACAATTTTTGTAAGATCTGATTAGTCTTTGGAAAATATTTTTTTTTTTAGACACATTTTTTCTTTGTTATTTAAGCAAATAATAAAAGCACAACACAGAACATTAAGATGGTTTCTAGAACTAAGTAAATATAAAAAAAAACACAAACTATTTGTTTAGTAGCCTATGAATGAATAGAGTTCATTCTAAGCCATACTTTTGTGTCACAAGGTCCATTATTACTCAGCTTAACATTCAGTGTCATTGATTCTCTGTAAACCTTTCTAACCCATGTACATTTGTGAACCAAATAAATCAGTTTTTTTTGTTGCAATTAGAAGTTTGTTTTGTCTTTGGGACTCAATTGAGATGTGTATCCCATGAGGTCACTTTCTGACCTAAAGATAAGGTCAGTTGTTGCCATGAGATTTGTTGTAAGCGAACACATTTTTTGTTGTGAATGCTATATTATATAAAGCCAACCAAATGTTATTCTATGACTGAAGAATTAAAGAACTTAAGTACCAAAGATGGTCACACATGACAAGTCATTGCCTTCCAGTCTGAAGATGAAGCATGATTTGTTGTCCTGTGACCCTGCACACACACTTGCAACATACAGAGTTTGCCAAATCTGGTGCAGAGGATTTGTCCACCTGAGGTCTATTTATAGAACAAGTTTCCTGATATTAACATTTTTTTTAGAAAAGCGTTCACAAAAAAAAAATTTCTTCATTCTGTTTTTTTTCTTTCATTATTCCATTTCTTATTTTCTTTCCCAATTGTCTTATCAGACTAAACAAAGTCCCATTACCCCTTTCTCCCTATATTTAATTGTTATCATAGAGCCCCTGCCTGGGCAACAACCTTCTGATGGTAAAGACTTTCTCTGGTTTTACTTAACATCTACCCCTCCTGCTACTTTCTGTCAATCTCTTGTTCGTCTGTCTCTCTTCTTCTGTCTACAACTTCTCAACATCTCTGTGTATGTAAAAAAAAAATGTTTCTTCTCCCCTGTCTGTGAATTAATTGCTTTTAAAACCAAACACATTGTTTCAAATTAGACATACTTTATTTTGATCTTTCATTTGGAATTCACTGAATTCACCGGGCCTTGTACAAGTTTTCTTGTAGCTGGTAGCTTCAAACAAAAGAAAACAAAAAAACATAGTTCAAATAAAGTGAATATCTGTGAAACTTCTGAAATAAATGAATGTTTAGTCTTAAGTTAAAAAAAAAATGTCCCCCCCCCCCCAAAAAAAAAAAAGTCTGTGTTGCTGATTTATGTAATAATCTAAAAATGGCATGCATGTAAGTCTTAAACGAGCAAAATATAATTTAAAAAATACTTCTTAAAAAGCAAAGCTTATATAATGGAAAGAACTTCATATGAACAGCTATATCTCTCAATACTGTAAGATTTATTTTCCTTTCCGTATCAAACAAAACTAATTAATTATCACTAACGGTAGTTGATTCATTGGGTAGGTTTTTGATGGTTTTGGTTCATGGTTCGTTAGATACAATTACTAATTGTGCAACATTTCAACTTGATCCGAGAATGGGAAGTGGGAGAAATCACGTGTACAAACTTGAGGTGTAGCTATGAGGAGGATGCATAGGATCACCACGCGATGACCTGTTCTAAGAGGTTTCAATCATCATAGAGGATATTTCTCTTTCTTGGGAGAAATTAGTTGGAGTGACCGAGTGACTACTAATGGTGCCAGAAAAAGGGTTTGCCGTCATGACTAACTGGCCCTTACCCCCACGTTACTTTAGTGGACACAATTTGACCTGCCTTATAAAATGGGTGAATAATGAGCTGTAGATGTCAGGAGAATGCGTTGTAATATGACCACTTTTGTTATTCCCTACTCTCTCTCTCTCTCTCTTTCATGGAGTTAGGGTCAAAAGTTTTGGATCCGCTAGTGCCAAGAAGATTATTCAACTAAAAATGCAATCTAGTCCGAAATCGTCAGGGCGACTGAATGAAAGCCACAGGAGTCTCCTTTCTATCGCCGGGTTTAATCCACGAAAGTGTGCTGGGACAAGTTCCCAAAAAGCCCGTGAAGTCTGGGAGCGCATGAGGCGCACTTCCCCGTGGTGGAGGCTGTCCAGGCCTGAGCAAGCTATTATAGTACAGTGCAGGACAGGCCACTGTCCTGTTGGCTCATATTTCTCATGGCTATGGCCAAATTTCGATTCACGGTGCCCCCGCGGCGGGGAAGAAGAGGAAACCGTGCCTCATATTCTGTTTGACTGCCCCAGACTTGCTGATCTCCGTCTCGACAGGTCTGGGAAACCAAAAATTCTCGACCTGTATGGCGACATGTATGCACTACGATAAACAGAAGAGTTTCTGTCCAGGGCTTTTGCAAGAGAGGATTTGAGCCTCTCAAGCCCTCACTCTAATGGAGTTTGATGAGGATGATGATCTCCCCTAGTTAACTGATTCCAATCTTAGCCAGAAACCAAATTTAAGCCTTGAGCAACAAGAAAAACAGAACATACTTTAAAGAAAACAAACAACAACAAAGCTAATACGAAATGTATTTGTATCAATTAGTTTGGATCAGTCATGTCATTAAATTTGTAATACATCTAGTCCAACAATAATAAACTTCTACTATAGGAAATATTTTGTACTTGTTTTTGTTTAGCGCTATTTCATGCTTTTAGCTTTCTCAATACGCTATGATCCTATCACTTGTCTCAATACGCTATGATGCTATCACTTGTCTCAATACGCTATGATGCTATCACTTGTCTCAATACGCTATGATCCTATCACTTGTCTCAATACGCTATGATCCTATCACTTGTCTCAATACGCTATGATCCTATCACTTGTCTCAATACGCTATGATCCTATCACTTGTCTCAATACGCTATGATCCTATCACTTGTCTCAATACGCTATGATCCTACGCTATGATCCTATCACTGATCTCGAAGGGAAGAAAGAAAGGGATATATGAGTGAATTTTACCGTAATCGCTTTTTAAAAACATAAAAAAATAGGGGGGGGGGGGGCGGGGTGAGAGGGAAACGACCTAAAGCGACATACTAACCACTCTGCTAGTGAGGTACATATGAAAACAAGATTGTAGGCCTATAGTTATCTATTGTTTGTTTCCAACTTACTTTAAAGTGGCTGTATATTAAGTGAACTAATTTAGCTTATACCACCAAACAAAATAATTAATTACCAATAGTTAATTAACTAATTGGATAATATTTTTTTAAATTAAATCTTGTGTTGTCAGGTAAAAGAAATGATTGTGCGAAATTTCAGCTTGATCCGAGATTGGGTGTCGGAGAAATTACGTTTTAAAAACAGACAGAGTTGAGTTGTAAAAAAAAAAGGCGTAGTGGTAAAGTGATAAAGCGTTTGGGTTTCGAACCGGGATTATGGGTGGGAGAGGGAGGACATTCGATTCTTGGTGAAGGCTAACGGGATTTCTAGGACTCAAATGGGTTCCCGAGAGCTGTAAAACAAAGAGGAAGTTGTGTTTGCCATGTAACATTCTTAAAGACGATAGACCTGAGCAACGCTTCTTGAGCCTTAACGTGGCGCTCGAGTGTAAACGTTCCATAGAGGAGACGAATGAAGGGAACAAAACAGATTTCCCGTTGGGTGCCTAATGGAACCGATTTTGTAGCACTGGCTGGGAGTGAAGAAATCCTCAACAGCCTTTTCTTAATCCTCAAAGCGCCTCTTCTTTGTCAGACACCCGTATGGCCGATGCGGTTCAGAGAAAGAAAAATGGGAGGGCTAACACCGGGTTGTTGGGCATTCGGCCTCACCTTAAGTTAATCGCATATTTCTTAGATAATCCCCCCCCCCCGGTAAAAAACAACAACACTTGTAACGAATTACCATCTGCTTGGAACCATCTTAGAAATATTGCGTGCGTCCAGGCCGAAAAAAGAAGCCTCTATTGACGTAGATCTCAAGAGACCTAGTCTCAACACTCATGAAATTCATATATCTTTTGCGATAGAGACAGATGAGTTTTATAAAATCAGCCCCTAGCTCTGAAATACTCTGAAACTGGAACTCAACCTTTATGCTTCTTACCTATTTCATTCCTAACGGTATAAAAAATTTGTCTGGCATACTCTTGACAAGATTTTCTAATTGACTTATTCTGTTTCTTTGATCTGGAGATAAACAATACATACAGATAGTCATCATTAATCAGGGGAATTAGGAAACATAGAATAAAAAGAACCTTAACTCTGGACCAGAAACGTCAGAGAACAAGGAAAAGTGAATACAAGTGTTGAACAGGACATATGTTTGTTAGTGTAGGGCCTGAGTGACAGGCTTAAGTTCCCATTTCAGACCTTGCGATCTATAGGGCAGATGATGTAAAGGTCATAGGTTTCTATGGCCAACGGTTAAAGAGGATGTCATGTGGCTAGCGCAACGACCAACCGGAGTAACAGGCTTGTAACAGGAAAACACACCACGAAGAAGACTATGGTGTAATGGCTTGATGAAAATATAGAGAATAAAAATACTTTTCTTAAAAACAAAGCTTCTCTGAGAGAAAAAACTCCGCACTTACAAGTCTCTCGATAATGTAGAAGTTATTTCCCTTATTCGTTATAAGAATAATAACCAATAAATATTGGCTAATTAAAAAAAAAAAAAGATTCATGCTTTGTTAGGTACAGTTAAAATTGTTTAAAGGTTCAACTTCAGCCGAGAAAGGGGACGAAACCCTACATATTTTAGCCATATATGTGAATACTAAAGGAGTATTTTTCCTTCTTGGTATCAAACACAATAATTAACTACCGGTAGGCCTATTTAAGACTAAGACTAAGACTAAGACTAAGACTGCTTTATTGATCCTTACGGAAATTTGTTGTGATTACAAGGACTCGTTTCTCATATAAAGACAACACAACAGAAAAATACACATAAATACAACAGACAACATAAAGAGTTCATTCAGCGACTACACACAGGTATCTTGGTGCATTTCATGTTCCCTGATCAATGAGTGGCGGTGATAGAGTCTGACCGAGTGAGGTACGAACGAGTTTTTGTACCGCTCCGTTCTTGTTTTGATTGACAGCAGTCGCCCACTTCGCGACGACCTGGCGTAGTTCTGATGGAGCGGGTGGCCGTTGTCTTCCAAGATTTTTTCGATTTTTCTTAGGCACGTTTGTTCAAAAAGTTCCTTTAAATGTGGTAATGTTGTGAGTGTAATTTTTGATGCTTTTTTAATGATGTTTTCTAGACGTTGCAACAGTTTAGATGAGGCGTTGCCTTGCCAACAACTTATTCCGTATGTTAGCAGATTTTGTACAGTCGCGCCGTAAAATGTCTCAAGGATCTTCTTATTTAATTTAAAACTGTTGAGTTTGTATAGAAAAAAGAGTCGCTGGGCTGTTTTCTTTGTCAGAGTTCCAAGGTGGTCTTCCCATGAAAGCTTGTTGTTGATGATAATGCCTAGATATTTATATGCCTTTACTTGTTCTATAGATGTAGTGTTTATTTGCAGTTCACGTATAGTTTGTTTTTTCTTTCTAAAATCTATTATAAGTTCTTTAGTTTTTGTTACATTCAGTTCTAGAAAGTTGTCGGTGCACCAGTTTGTAAACTCTTCTATCGAGCTTCGATACTGAGTTTCGTCTCCTGAAATAAGACCGACTATGGCAGTATCATCAGCGAATTTAATGAGTTTAACTGAGTCATAGATGCTTCTTATGTCATTAGTGTAAAGAGTGTATAGCACAGGAGAAAGTACACAACCTTGTGGAGCACCCGTACATAGTACTCGAGTTGACGATTTGGTGTTGTTGACTTTAACATACTGGGGCCGTTGGGTTAAAAAGTTTAGAACCCATGCTTGCAAGTAAGGGCTTACATTTAAGTTACTCAGTTTGTTTATCATTAGATGTGGCTGTATGGTATTGAAAGCCGAGGAGAAATCTACGAAGAGGACTCGTGCATATGTTTTGGGTATATCGAGATGCTTATAAAGCTGGTCCAAAAGCAATAGAATGGCATCCTCAGTTCCTCTAGCTGCTTTGTATGCAAATTGGTGAGGGTCTAGGCTGTTATTGACTTTTGCTACAAGTTGTTTAAGGATATATTTTTCAAAACATTTCATAACAATAGGTGTTAGTGCTACTGGGCGGAAATCATTTAAGCAATCTATTTTTGGTTTCTTAGGCACTGGTATGATTTCTGAAGTTTTCCAGATGTTTGGAATTACGCACGTTTGCAATGACTTGTTAAAGATATGACAGAAGATAAAAGAAATTTGCTCCGCACATAGCTTGATCAGCTTGCCACTAATTTTGTCTGGTCCACAAGCTTTTGTTACGTCTACTCTTTTAAATAACAATGTCACTTCATCCTCCGTTACAAAATTGACGTAGGGCTCTTGTTTTCCTTTGGACAGAGTGTTGAAAAGTTCTTTGTGTAGATCAACAAAATCTTCTTTGTCAAAACGAGAATAAAAATAATTTAGTTCGTTGGCGAATTTCTCATCATCAGCCACTAAAATTTGTTTTCGTTTTGAGGCGCAGCCTGTTATTTTCTTTAATCCCTCCCAGCATTGTTTTGAGTTGTTCTTTGCAAAGAAATTCTCAATTTTTTCTTTGTATGTTTTTTTCCCTTCAATTATTGCTTTTTAATTGACAAACTGATTTTTTGTGTGGATAGATTCATGTCTTGTCTATGTCAAGAATAATTGTGCAAAGTTTCAACTTGATCTGAGAATGGGTGTGGGTCTGTAGAAGATGATGACGAGTACAAACTTTTGTCAGATAGACGACAGAGGAGTTGATATATACTTTGTAAAAAAAAGATTGCCATTGTGGGACAACTGGGGTTGGGAGTGGAGAAACGTAATATTCATTCCCACAGAAATACCTTGAACAATGAATTTTTATTATGAGTAATGTCTTACAATATGACTAAACCAGCCGAGTTTTCGTTTCTTCACAGTATTGAAGGATCCATAGATACCGTATATAGTCGCTAGCCAGAATGTTGACTTGTAAAAGTACAGACTCATTTGTCTTCTTTTTCCTGGTATATGAAAAGCTTGTGTTCTTCTATCAGCCTTATGAAAATCCCCACTATCAGCCTTATGAAAATCCCCACTATCAGCCTCATGAAAATCCCCCCTAGCAGGCTCATGAAAATCCCCACTATCAGCCTCATGAAAATCCCCCCTAGCAGGCTCATGAAAATCCCCACTATCAGCCTCATGAAAATCCCCACTATCAGCCTCATGAAAATCCTCACTAGCAGGCTCATGAAAATCCCCATTAGCAGCCTCATGAAAATCCCCACTATCAGCCTCATCAAAATCCCCACTAGCAGGCTCATGAAAATCCCCACTATCAGCCTCATGAAAATCCCCACTACTAACCCTTATGAAAATCCCCACTATCAGCCTCATGAATATCCCCACTATTAGCCTCATGAAAATCCCCACTATCAGCCTCATGAAAATCCCCACCTGCAGCCTCATGAAAATCCCCACTAGCAGCCTCATGAAAATCCCCACCAGCAGCCTCATGAAAATCCCCACTATCAGCCTCATGAAAATCCCCACCAGCAGCCTCATGAAAATCCCCACGATCAGCCTCATGAAAATCCCCACTAGCAGCCTCATGAAAATCCCCACTATCAGCCTCATGAAAAATCCCCACTATCAGCCTCATGAAAATCCCCACTAGCAGCCTCATGAAAATCCCCGCTAGCAGCCTCATGAAAATCCCCACCAGCAGGTTAAAGATTGCATGGACTTCCACACTCAACCTACAAAGCTGGGCTGATTTTTTTGTTTATTTTGTGAGAATGACGTTCCTCGTTGACGTCAAATATGGATAATTCATAATAAAAATGATATTTTATATTTTGGGTTTTTGGCAAATCGGCACAATTTAGGCAATTTCGTGCCCATAAAACCTCAAGGGTTACTTCCCCTTTATACCACAAGATCTAAATGTTATACAGCTAAGATATTAGAAATAGAGTCCATTCATAGCTCAAATAGTAAAAATTTATATAATTTAATGTAATAATTATAATTATATAATAATTTAATAATAAAAATCTGTTGTAAATATACATTTACAATTACTTTGCCCTATCTGAAATCAAATTTTCGTAGTCAACCCCAACTCCCGGATAAATGCTTCTAATTAGGTTTTGGTAGCTAATATTAGGTAGTACCTGGCACACTTGCTCTCTTAACTGTTAATAAGTCCAAAAAAGCATTGCCACTTTGCGTTAATCAATATGTTGGTATTTATTTATTTCTATGCCTACAAATTATGCGTTTGCATATACTATTTATAAACTACAATATAATGACAACCTACCTATTATTATACTTACCAATTAATTCTTTCTCAAAGCCGATGGATTTTTCCGCCTGTTTCAGAATCTCGTAGAACAGACTAACCTCTTTGGGACTCCCACCTTGCATAACAGGCGAGAGCATTTTAGGAGGAGATATAGATAAGGGGTCGAGAACTGGAAATAAATGACACGTCATTCGTAAACAAATACTAGTAGAGGGCTTTACTTCGTAGCTTTTGCACTTGTAAGGATTACGTCATCCGTTTCTCTTATAGACCCTAACGTAGTGCATTTTATATTGTATCATTCTGAAGCCAGATGCACAACATTATTGAAGAACTTGTTCTGCCAACTCTTAAAAATATTAGACTGGGCTTTGATCTGTACAGAGATCAAACCTATGATTACGCAGCCACAATGAGTCTGTCTGTCTGGCTGGCTTTCTTGGACATAATTCCTAAAGGCAACATTTCTGAACTGTGATAAATTTGTGATTCTCAAGACCAAAGTTAATAAAAATGAGCACAATGACGCACGGAAGACTTAGCAGTATGGCTTTAATGTCAGTGAAGTCAAAGCTACTAGACAGCGTTGATCTAGATGATATTACTGATATATATACTGTTCCAATTTGAATTTAGTATTTATTAAATACAAGTCATGATGTTGAAAGTCAGAAGGCAGGGGCCTCTAAAGAGGTCAAGCCCCCCCCCCCCCCCGGGCCCCAAAATCCTTAGCTTCACCAATGCCTTCCACTTTACATCCATGAGGAAAGTTGAAGCTTGTAGTAGGAATCGACAAAGCAATGATACTTTCAGATAGCTCTATTATAACGTATTTACCGGACTTTAAGTTGCGTGCAACAAGATCTACCAAAGTTTCAGGCCAAAATAAAGTTTCTAACACACTTGTGGAACAAACTCTTTATTTGATCCTTTTTTTTTAATACACGGAATTATGATTCATTGTAAAAACAAGAAAAACAGAAAAAAATACTTTAAAAAACAAAATAAAACGCATCTAAGGGGAAGAAATTCACAGTTACAACTATATGTAGAATAATGTAGAAGTTATTTCTCTTTTTAGATAACCAAAATAATTATTGCCAATAATTAATTGGTTAGGCCTATTAATTCGTTTTTTAAAAATTAATTCATGTTTTACAATAAATATAATTGTTTTTTTTTTAAATTGATTCATGTTTTACAATAAATATAATTGTTTAAAGCTTCAAATTGATCCGAGAATGGGTATGGGAGAAATAATGCGCACAATTATCTAAGGAGACAAAACCCCAAATATTTAACTATATATCTTAATACTGAAGAATTCATTTCCATTTACGGTATCAAATAGAGTAATTAATTACCAGTAACTAATTAATTGACTTGTTAGTTATTTTTTTTATTAATTGATGTCGTCTTTGCCAATGAATAATTGTTTAAAGTTTTAACTGGATCCCAGAAAGGGATGTGGGAGAAATAGCGTGTTCAAACTTTTTATCAGACAACAGACAGGCCAAGCGAGTTGAAATGTGCTTTGTACAAACAAAGACATTTGAATTTTAAAATTGACTTGATTTCTTTTTTTTCCTCATTCATTCTTATTTGAATAAAAAAAGAAAATTATGTCTCATAGTATTTTGACTTTCCGAGACTTGCCGAATTCCGTATCGATAGGTTTGGAAAGACAAAAAGAAGCTCCAGATCTGTATGGAGAATAATGTTGTAAGCCACTAGCGGATCCAGAACTTTGAAGTGTTTGGGGGGGGGGGAGCGATTTTTATTTCCAAACCCTAACCCTAAGCATAAACGCGCGTACAACATATATATATATGACATCTACAGCTCATTATTCATCCTATTCAAAAAAGGACCTTTTGAAAATGTTTTACTTGAAAAATATTCTAATATGAATTCACAGGTCCTTACTACATTGCAAAAACAACCGATTTTTTCCTTTAAAAGATAAGATACTTCATGTATTTAGATTAAGACTTTGAGGATCGCCGCCGAAAAAGAAAATATTCGAAAAATAATATAAAAAAAAAAGCTCATTTCAATAACACACATCATAGGGGTACCAGCGATCTCTTCGTCACTATACAACAATGCAATGACAAAAACACCCGTCCACAGATCGAAAACAAACTTATTTACATGTCAGGTACCATCCAACCCAACGGGACCAACAACCAGCACAGTTTTATTTAATATGCGATGGGCACTAACACTACAGTACCCTCTTTTCCCATTCATCTTTGCCTGACATCTCCGCCCCCTTCCGATTTCCCGCGCTTTTACACCAGCGTAGTTCATTTCTTGTCTGCCTCGATAGAGAACAACATCGGACAGATAAGTTTTAACTTCAGACTATTTTGTGTTAATTGGTTGTTATTTTTTGTTTGTTTTGTAGCTGATGAAGGCCCGGGGGATGTTCAAATTCTCCTTCCCCACCCACTGATTGCACTCTGATTTTTTTGCATGTTTAGGATTCAGGCAAATATTGTGAGTTATAGTCTCAAAATTTATTTTTTATACAATAGAAAAATATCAGATTGAGTAAAGGTTGGAAAAAGGTGACTAGGAAAATATTATTTGGGTTCAGAACTCATCTTAATTGTTACTCTTATAATTAAAAAGTTCGTATGAATTCTAAATTTTCCCCCCAAAAAAAAGTCTTTCTTAAAATAAATAAGATAAATTGGTGTACAATTACATAATCTCTGTCGCCATATTTGATTATTCTATTTTTAAACGTCATGTTTTCATCTGGAAAGTGGAGAAGGCGGTAGAGTGAAAACGTTGACCCTCGCTCCTTTTTATAATTTCTGCTAACGATTGCATTTGTCATTAAAGAATAGGGGGTGGGGCGACTTGATATAAGAATTTAATTTATAGCATATATAAATCGTTTCAGTGACATATTTTTTTGTATTTTGTAATTTCTTAACTAAAATACAAAAAGAAAAAAAGTATTGGTTTGTCCGATGGGCGGTGGAAAGGGCAGTAGATGTATTCGCTCCCCGCCCCCCCCCCCCAATCGGCAGGAGAACGACATAATATAAAGATCTGCTAAATATCAATAACAAGTTTTAATTATATAGATATTTAATTGATTCTGTTAACAAGCTGTGATTTCTACAAATAAATTAGACCGCCCCCCCCCCCATGCAATCACCACCTCCCCATCCCACCAAATCGGCCAACATACTAGAAAGGGGGTTGCGAAATAATCTAAAAATAGGTTGAAATATAAATACTTAGTATATTTTATTAACATAACTAATAAATTCGTATACAAATTGAGTGATTTCTTTTACTAAAATTCATTCGCCCCCCCCCCTTCCGAAGCGGGGATCGGCCGAGTGTCGGGGGGGGGGCCATCGCCTCTACCGCCCCCCTGGATCCGCCAGTGATCATAGCACCGTTCAACACGAGGAGGAGAAGACATGTTGATTCTACAGGGATCTGCAGGTTACGGGAGTCCTGAACTGTCTGGGGTTAAGTGCCGTCCTGCATGATACCAGTGAACTGTTTGGAAGACCTGGAGCGACACTGGGGAGTGTGTCAGTTGTCTGTTCTAGTGTTAAGTAGGACTTGTAGAAATTAAGACATTAGTCCCTATAGCTTGATAGCTGAAGTCCATGTCTAACTATTTGTTTATAGATCTAGTCTATTATTATCTCATTCCTTTTGTTGAATTTTTGCCTTAGAATTACTACAATAGCGCACAATCGTAGGGTTTTGTCCAAGACCTGTGGAAGAGCGGATTTGGATTTTTTAAATCCCTCACTCCCATTAAGTTTGATGATTATGATGATCAGGAGCGGACTGGGTGTCAAAATCGGCCCGGGTATTTCTATACAATCCGGCCCACAAATTTTATATCATATGATTGGCCTCCAATTCTAGGCCTACCTGTCGATGATGATGATGATGATGATGACAGTGATGATGATGATGATGATGACGACGATGATGGTGATGATGGTGATGATGACGGTGATGATGATGATGATGATGTTGATGATGACGATGATGATGATGTCAATGGTGATGATGATAAAAGTTAGTAGCATTTTAGTCTTAATTGTACCTACTGAAATCCACGTTCCCTGGAAATTTTCGTTCTCCCTGGAACAAACTCTCCAGGATTTGTAACCTCTGACCTTGCTGTTTGATACGTAGCTTCAAGACTGTGATGTAAGGTATAACTTCTTTCTTGAGTTTGCGTCGAATTTCATGCATTTCTTGATCAATGCTTTCTTGTTTGCTGTCTGAAATAAGGAACACTTGGATCTAAAGAGCATTTCATTCTTGATTCGATTAGTTCGACCTGTTCCGATCCCTTATTAAACTACCCTTCTTTAGCAAGATTCCCTTTCTGTTTCTTACTGTGACAAAATGTGCATTAGATTGAGACCATTTGTTATAGAAGGCCTTAACCCTGATCTGCAACGTCACCACTTGTGGGCAGTTTAGACCAGTAGCTCGTTGCCATGTCGCACAGACAACAGATAGTCGTAGCTTTTATTTCGGAGTTTTCATTTCCTAGACTGGCTGCCAAGTACCCAACAAGGCCCATGAGACATTAAATCAAGTGTTACTACTTATACTAGTAAAGAAAACAAAGACCTGTGGCGACAGGCAAGCAGTGAAGCGGTAGGTGAGGGCACAGTGGAAGCTGTAGCTGCAACCCTGCACACAGGCGGCTTAGGCCATATGGTCGTTCACCACTAACACAGAGGAGCAGTGAAGTCCGGCAGACAGCTGAGCGACTGAGCGGCCCTATTTAGGAGTGCACTGCTCACCTCCACAGGACTGGAAAAAGTGCCCCCCAAAATAGCCTGCTCTAAATACCCTAGCCAACCTCCCACATTTAGCGGGAACCCTACGCAAGCGGACGAAACTCAAAGAAAAAGAAGACTATAGTTCCTCCAATCATAGGTGCATGGAATGTGGCCACTCTACTTGACACTGACACATCTGAAAGACCACAAAGACAGACTGGACTAGTGGTTAACTATTCTTGCTTCCTGTGACAGCGAGAATCGACTACAAGGTAGCCACACTTTGTCATCAGTGTATCTATAATAAAGAAATGCCCTAGTACCTTAGCGAACTGATCACTCCATATGTCCCCCAGAGAGCCCTGCGCTCAATGGATTCAACGCTTCTAGTGGTGCAACGTTTCTCTCTCAAAAGCTTCGGTCTGCGGGCTTTTTCTGTGCACGAACCAAAGGTTTGGAACTCACTCCCAATTAATCTCAAACAGACAACATGCTACTTTACATTCATGAAGAACTTTTTTAGATTAGTTTGTCATTTTAGCTCTCGTGTTTATGTTTGTAATGTTATCAAAGCGCCTTGCGCCTACATTTTGTTTGTTAACAGCGCTTTATAAATAAAATTATTATATTAAAAAATTATTATTACTAGTCAGGGAGCTCCAACAATACAACATAGGCCTAGACATAGCAACACTGTCTGGAGGCGCAGATCCCTGGAAGCCACTAGGCTTCATACGGGAAGCGTGATCGACTGCAAAATTCCAAGAAAGCCGGGTTTGGACAAAATACCGATACATACACATATTAACAACAGATTTCTATTAACTTATTAAAACCTCTAGCACTGAAATTGTAAATAAATTTCCCTCAATACCTCAGCTGTAGACTCAGATAAAACAGGCCACATTGTAGAGACACGACTTTTTAGGATTAATTAAAATGACTCTTTAACAAGAAAATAAATTACTTAAAAACAACAACAAAGCATACATTAAGTGTAATTGTATCAATTAATTTTGATTCGTCAAGTAATTAAATTTGTAATAGATCTAGACAAACAATAAATACCAGGTGCCAGAGCCTCGCTCTGTTAAATGATATTTTAAGGAGAAATGATATTTTAAGGAGAGATGATATTTTAAGGAGAGATGATATTTTAAGGAGAGATGATATTAACCCCAAACTCATTTTGGAAACATTTTTGTACTGACGAACATGAGCTATTGGGAAACGACTACCGATCCGAACATTTTCTTTTATGTTCTGTTAGTTCTAAATGTCGCTGAACAAAGTGATTTGAATAGAAAGTCTCTCAAGTCCCCTTACAGTCTAGAAAAACCGCAGCTCTCGTCTAATCGCTTTACATTGCATGTTCTGAGTAAAACTTTTGATTTTTTTTAAAGATTGGTTTGAAAGAAAGTCTTTGCAATGTAACTTCTCAAATGGTTAGGTCCAGACATTTGATAGTGCAGTTAGTGCATAGGAATATTGAAGCAGAACTTTTGTTATGCTCCGTAGTCAAAAGTGCGAAATATCCGAGATTGGGTTTGGGACAGGGGCGGACTGTCAATATGGGCATTCGAGCAAATGCCCGATGGGCCGGTATCCAAATGGGCGGGTAGGACCACAGTAAGTATCTTCTTTTTTTAAACCACGTCTTTATTTTATAAGATAAGGACCGCATGGATGCCACTATTAAATTGTTACATTTTTCATAGTATTCCTTTTTCTGGGGATTTTCTTAAAAATCCTTTACAGACTCTAAGACTCTACTAAGGCCTACTAATTTAATCTAACACATTTTCCGAAATAATGTAATAACCTACATCGGTAGAGCTTCATCCTTTTAGGGCATATACACTTTAAGATTAAAAAGCAACATAAAGCCTTTATTCCTTATAAGGACATAGTGTTCACTGTAAGCATGTGTACATCTATCGATACATTATCAAATTTAACATAATGATTTTGAGGACAGGTAGACTTAGAACTGGATGTCCATCATATAATATACAATTTATGGGCCGGATGGTTTAGAAATGCCCGGGCCGGTTTTGATACCCAGTCCACCTCTTGTTTGGAAGAAATAAGGTAAAATGTTTGTTTGTTTTAAGGTGTAGACAAATTGTACTAGACAGAGTGCAAGATTTACAAGAAGAAAATAAAAAAAAACAACAACAACAAAGCATATAAAATATAAGAATAAAAAAAAAAAGGGGGGGGGAACGACCTGAATTCGAACTGATGGCTCAAGCCTTCTCAGGCTTCTCAAGCCAACACGGTAACCACTCTGTTTCTATTATATCTCTAGTCTTATGTTTGTGTTCACTAAGACTCAGACGACGACCTTTAAAGGGGACTAATTCAGCTTATACCACTTTATCATTCAATGAAAATTTCTTTTCCTTGTTCGAGATACAAAACAAAGTAATTAAAAACCAATAATTAATTAACTAATGGTTTAATTACTATTTATTGATTCTTGTGTTGACATGCGAAAAAATATAATTGTGCAAAATTTCAGTTTGATCCGAGATTGGGTGTGGGAGAAATAGCGTGTACACATTTTTTTTACCAGACAGAAAGACAGAGTGAATTGATTAAAGTTCGTAAAAATGGCTTTCAGAACCTATGCTCTATAAGGTGTGTCAATATTGACATGCGCATGGATACACTACCTCTTCTAGATGAAGCCTCACTCGCACTGACTGAGGATAAAATATCTTCCCTAATCTTGACTTCAGACTCGAAGATCAAATGATCCTGTTCCGACAAGCGACGCTCTATTTCTGGAAAAATATTGCAGAATATCTTAAGTGTAAAAGTGACAAAAAACGCAATAAGTTGGGGAGATACCATATACTTGTATTCTATTTAGGATATAAATGTTCTGCATTTTTTTTTACAATGCCTCTATTCAAGTCATAACTTCATGGAGGGTGGAGACTGGAACATGGACAGCAGATCTCAAAAAAAAGGCTGTAATGTTTTTCCTATAAATTGAACAGTTGATTTATATTGCTGAGAAATAAAATACTAGCTCGTTGGCCACACTGGGACGTTATAATTTTTCAAAATTAACAAATACATAAATTTAAATTTGACTAGAGAACTAAGTCTAGATCTAGATCCAACATCGGTTTTGAAAGGACTATCGCGATCTCGAAAGGACTATCGCGATCTCGAAAGGACTATCGTGTTCTTGAGAGGACAATGCGTTCTTGAAAGGACTATCGCGTTTGGGAATTTCAGAAGGTAAGGCATTTTTTTAATTTAAGAGTTAAACAGACTAATGTTCAGGAAAATTGTGCGTATCGTCTTCTAAGTCTAGATCTAAAGGAATATTATAAAGTGTAGTAGATCTATACATTCACTTAGCCAGGTTTTTTTTTCTCGGGGGAACGGGGGAGGCTAAAATAGTCATTAATTCATTAGTTTTTAAAAGGAAAAATAATCGCTGTAAAAGGAGGTAGGCCTATTGTCTTTTTTTTTTAAAGTATTTTTTTTTTTACAAAGTTTTTATCAACTCACTTTGTTTGTCTGTCTGTCTGGTACAAAGTTGGTCAAGCTGAAATTTCGCACTATTATTTCTTTTGGTTCCCTGAGATCTCATCATACGAGACATTTCATCATTGCAACATTTCATCACCATAACATTTCATCATTGCATAAAGGGTATTTTGCAAACATAAGTACATGTAGGTGTAATTAAGTAATTAACATACTGAGCAAGATAACCCTAACCCTAACCTTAACCCTAAATGATGAATTGCTATTATGATGAAATGTTGCAATGATGAAATGCTGCAATGAAGAAATGTTGCAATTATGAAATGTTGCAATGATGAAATGTTGCAATGATGAAATGTTGCAATGATGAAATGCTGCAATGAAGAAATGTTGCAATGATGAAATGTTGCAATGATGAAATGTTGCAATGATGAAATGTTGCAATGATGAAATGTTGCAATGATGAAATGTTGCAATTATGAAATGTCTCGTATGATGAGGTGTCTAGTCACCATTTCTTTAACATGCCAACACAAGAATTAATAAATATGAACAAACCAATTAGTTAATTAACTATTGGTAATTATTTTGTTTTGTATCTTGAACAAGGGTAAGAAATTTTAATCGACTGATGAAGTGGTAAAAGTTGAATTAGTCCCCATTATTGTTTGTAAGGATAAAATATAAATAACTTGAAATTCTTTTTTTTCTTAAGCAGCTCCCTGCTACAGTGGTTACCGTATTGGCTTTATCACGCTTAGCCCTCGAGTTTGAATTCAGGTCGCTCCCCCTTTTTTAAAATAAATATATTCAAAAAGCGATCACCCCCCTACCCCTCTCCAACTGGTCCAGACAAGTGATAGTATCATAAAGTAGTGAGAAAGCTAAAAGCATAAAATTGCGCTAAACAAAAACAATAAATAAAAAATATTTCTAATCGCACAGGATTATTATTTTTAGCCTAGATCTATTACAAATTTAATGACATGACTGATCCAAACTAATTGATAATTGATACAACTACACTTTTTAAAAGCTTTGTTTTTTTTTTTTTAATATTTATACGTTTTTTTCTTCTTTATTTTGTTTTTGTTTATCCCTAGTTTGGATTGTAGGATTAAACATAGTGTGTCCTAAGGCGATTAAAAAACAAGGTTTGAAAGACAGTTTGTGTGAAACACAAACTCAAAATCAGCCCCCGAAGTGGTCCACCCAGGCAGGTAAAAAGGCAGGTTTCAATATTTTCAAAAATAATGAAATTCTATCAAAGACAAATGACAGAGAAGAATGGAGAAAGAAGGTTGACAGATCTTGTGTAGTGCCCCAGCGGCCCAAAGGATAGGTGAAAGTGAATGTGAAGTTAGATGTGAACCTGGTCTAACTGATGTGTTATAATGAATATCTGATTGATCTAATTGTTTTTTTTTTAAAGTGTCAAGCTCTTATTCAAATCCTCAAGAAAAAAACATCTCGAAGAAAAAATTCCTTTAGTGGAGTACTCTACAGGTGCAACTGTACACTACAATCCACGTGATAATATGAAAAACTACGTATTAATGGCTGTTTTCAATTATGTCCAACTTATATGCATACTAAATAGATTTTTTTCTCTTTAAAAAAGTAAACATTGTTTTTGTGTGTAAATGTAGTAGTTAGTATGACAATACTTACATAACTTAGCAATACAAATGTAAAAAAAATATTTTTGTACAAAAAATCAAAAACCATTAGCATAAATGTGTTAAAAATATGATAAATGGTCATCTCCCCTACTATAGAGCCTTCGGTGTTTGTTACTATTAATAGTAAATAGTTGTAAAAGTAGAGCATTTTTAATGAAAAAACTGCTTGCATAAGTGATTTAAAAAATTAGTTTTTTTCGCTTTCAGAAAAGAAAAAAAGTATCCGTTGCATCAGAACTTTGAATGGTCTAAAATATTATGCTGTCGGATTTTCACTATCTTTTTTAGTTTAAGAGATCTAAACGGGACGGACGGACAGACGGAAAGACGGACAGATAGACAGACGGACGGACAGACATTCCACACAAAACTAAGAATGTCTTTTCCCCTTTCGGGGGCCGCTAAAAAACATTCTGGTGGTTATTCTCAATCTAGTGTAAAAATATTGTGAGAACTAGAAATCATTTTAAAAAGTTTTATATCTTTTTTAATATAATTATTAAATGACGGAATATTTGTTGTTTGTTTTCAATCTTACAAAAGCTCCAGCATGTCATAAAAGAAAAAACGACTCTATTTTTGTGATTCACCTACGTCACAAGGTAACCTTTTATGTGTCTGTTACCATTCTGAGTTATTAATAGGCCTGCCTTTATATTCTAAGAAGTAATTTACACGTTTTGTTAAATCTTTTTTTTTAAACAGCCTGCTACATTTCATGAATGTTGCCCATTTTGGACTAGATTTAGTAAGTCAAGGTCTCAGAAAAACCATAAGTGTCGCACTTTGCAACCTAAACCACAGAGCATGTTATGCAGGGGCGGACTGGCTCTACGGGCAACCGGGCAAATACCCAGAGGTCCGGAACCCTAAAGAGTGGGTGATGTCGCCGAATGGGCCACTTTTAATGACAGTAAATGCGATTGGCGTTCTTTTACCTTTCATAAAGTAACTTTACAAACTTAACTGTGTAATACTCAAAACATATTCGCATAATAATGGTTATCCCCTAAATCCATTGCTTTTTTTTTGTGACGGTACGCACCGGTACGGCGTGCCGGCACCTTTTTGACTGTGGGGAAAAATTATTACTTTTCTTGTATTTTAACGTTTATTATTAATTTATTAGTAGTTAAAAGTTAGGCAATCCATCACTGAGTACCGGCACCTATTTGTTTTTACAACAAAAAAAAAAAAAAAAAGCACTGCCTAAATCTATAAACATATACAATGCTAGTTGTGATTTACAGCCCTCTATTTTAATAAAAGAACATTAGGTTTATAATGTGTATAGTCCTGTAGAGGTTACATTAGTTTGAACATACTCTCATGACGTTATAATGAAACTCTGAGCTCATAAAGTCGTAACGAGTTTTCAATTATAATAGAGGTATTTGTGGTATGCAGATATCTATAGATCCACTGTTACCCAAACATTGACTCATACATAGCGTGTCTAATCAAATGTGCATTATATAAAATTGGTTTGTCCTAGATCCCAGGATTTCCCGACTACGAATTTTTTCGACGTTAGGAATTGAGAAAAGATGTGAAGAGGAAGACTTCTCGTACATTTGCTTTATTAATGAGAGAGGTGGAGGGAGGGTGGGGGTAATTAAGGGGGGAAGGGTTTAAAAGTTTAAACCATGAAAACCGATCCATGGCTACGCCCATGTCTGTAACTCACCTTTTGCCAAATTGTGTGTTTTCTGTGTTTGTGAAATGTTGTACCAGTAGGATACCAGACTCATGGTGACGGACATCAGTAAAGCGATCGATGACATTGCAATGGCTTGTAAAAAAAAACAAAAAAAAACAACAACAAATGAACAATTAGATTTGTAAACACAAAATTTATTTTATTTATAAAAATGCATTGCAATTTAAAATCTGTGGTGACAACATGTGTTGATTTTTTTGTACAAAGCTGATCTGTCTGTCCGTATGTCTGTTTGTTTGGTACAAATTTCGAACACGTCATTTCTCCTATTCCCATTCTCGGATCAAGTTAAAACTTCGCACAATTATTCTTTGATCCTAACAAAACATGAATCTAAAAAAAAACACAAAAAATAATTACTTAATCAAATAGTGGTAATCAATTTATTATGTCTGATATTGAAACGGGAAAGAAATCTTACAGTATTGAGATATATGGTTGTAAATGTGAAGTTCTTCCGCTCGATAAGCCTTTTAAAAAGGTTTTGACAATCCTCAGTATTCAGTTTTCTGGGAAGCTCATACAATTTACAATGAAGGCGCGTTGGCTGAGCGATAAATTGCTTGCCCTCCGAACCGGGGTCCCAGGTTCGAATCCTGGTGAAGACTGCGATTTTTAATTTCAGGATCTTTGATTCCACCCATCTATAATGGGTACCTGACATTAGTTGGCGAAAAGTAAAGGCGGTTGGTCGTTGTGCTGGCCACATGACACCCTCGTTTAATCGTTGGCCACAGAACCAGATGCCCTATAGATCGCAAAGCTCTGAAATGGCTTTCAAAATAGATCGCTGCTGCAGGAGATTTCTCACAATGGTCTAGGGATACACATTTGAGAATTTGAGACTATTGTCGAATACAGACGTTGATGGCGAAGAGATATTCAAATAAGCCATAGGCTAAACAATGTTTTTGTTGTCTGTGTTAGATGTTACAAAATATGTATATCACGTGTCTGCACCCTACAGTTAAAAAACAAACAAACAGCTGATTTGCATACTTCAGAATGTCCTAATTCTTTTTAGGACTAAACAAGATCAAGTAAAAGAAAATAGATCTACATAAAAAAATATGTATACCTAAATTTTAAAATTTTAACTGCACTAAAAAGTCGTAAAGGGTGGAACCTTTAAACTGTATCAAATAAATAAACAAGATGACAGTATGAAGAATCGAGTTTGGCATTAACCCAGGGGCGTAGCTAGGAATTTTCCATCGTTTGGGGGCCTGGGGGCTTGACCTCTTTGGAGGCCCCTGCATTCTGAGTAATATTTAATTTTTAATGTAAAAAAAAAACACTATTTGGGGGCCCCCTCTCAAGTGGGGGCCCGGGGGATTTTCAAATTCTCCCTCCTCCTCCACCACCCAAAGCTACACCACTGCTTTAACCATTCGGAATAGCGATTAAGTTGTCCACACTTGTAATTAGTAGAAGTGCACGCGAAGATTTTTTTTTACTTTTAAAAAATTATGGTAACAATTAGATCGAGAAATTATGTCTAGATCTAAATTATTAAGATTCAAAAGAATTTGTGCACAACAAACTAATGTTCCAGTTTAATGTGGGCAAAGGTTGGCATTGTGGCTCTATAGGCTACCAATCATCTCTTTATCTTAGAAGTAGCTGGCAGCATGTGATCTCTGAGTCTGAAAGAGACGAGGAGCTCTCACAAAAGCCGCGGGACACACTTTTGAGACCCAAAGAAAAAAACAACCTTGTTGAAGACGGGCGCAGAAGACGAAAAGGAAACTAAGCCCCCCCCCCCCATCTAGGACAACGACTTTGTCTGAATCAGATGTGGAAAAATATGCATGATGTAAGCTTGCAACTGAGTTTGCATAGTGACGATAGTCATGCTAACATCCTTAAACTTCGGCATCGAAGACATTGCAATTATAACTTTACTGTCTTTAGGCCTAATTTGTTCTGAGATTAATTTAATCTATTTTTAGCTCACCCAAAAGGTGGTCGTCGACGTAACAGAGGCGCCCCACGGAAACGCTTCAAAGACCAGCTTAGGAGTCAACTTTCCTTGGCTGACATAGAAGAGAGCACCTGGTTGCATGCGGCCTCAGAACGAGACAGCTGGAGGTCACTAACGAAGGCCGCGGGATACACCTTTGAGACTAAAAGGAAATCCGCTGCCGAGTACAAACGCAGACGGCGAAAAGAAAATCTAAATCGACCACCTGCGGACAATGGTTATGCTTGCCCTGGTTGTGGCAAAATATGTAGGTCACAGCTTTTTTGGGGCTTCGCAGCCACGGGAAATACTGCACTCCTCACTTATCTTCGGACTCGAAGACAAGCCGTATTGTTATTATTAATTTGATCTATGTAGACAATAAAACTATCTTTATATTACAAATAAAAAGAGAAAAAAAGCCTAGATCTAGATCTACCTATTGTTTCCAGTTCTGAATCCCAGTCAGACATCTTACAATGAAATATTTTTAATAGATGCTTTCGGTAAATTCATTTTTTTTCCTGTTCCCTTTTTACATTTTAAAATGGTGCGCTTGAACTGATGACGTAATCTGCTTGTACCGAAAATGCATCGATGGATATTTTCATTCATGGCGGAAAACTAGAATTAACTACCTTTTTGGTGTATCCGATGTAGAAAATACAGGAAGACGCACATAGTATACCTTGACTGGACATGGAGATCTTTTAACACTACGCGAAAATGTGAGAAAAAAAATAAAAAGCTGAAACAAGGCGTAGTTTTGTAAAGTAGTCATAAGAAGTCAGTTTTTGTTTAACCTGAACCTATATATTAAGATATAATTTAATGTTTAGATCACAGAACTATGTATATATTATACCTAGGCCTAGACTGGACATAGAGATCTCTAATACTACACAAAAATGTCGTAAAAAGGCTGAAACAAGGCGCTAGTTTGTAAAGTAGTTATAAGAAGTAAAGTTTTTTTTTTTAAAAACCTAACCTATGTAATTTAACATCGAAAATAAGACCACTCTTGTCTCATAATTATTATTTTGCAATATTTGAAACATAATCTAGATCTAGAAAGATCTAGGTAACCAAGAGGCCCGTATAAGACATTGGCCCCAAATCACCCCAATAGAAAGAAAACTGTATGGAGAGCTCCCTGATTTGGAAACCACTGCGCAGTTCATCTCATGTATTGGTCTAGTCCAGTGGTTCCCAAACTTTTTTGTCTCGTAGACCCCTTGCCATGTTTTCTGGTTTTCGGTAGACCCCTGCTTAACTTTCAAATTTTTGAAATTCAACATTTTTTAAAAACTAATTTCTATCTGTACAAAAAGTAAAGTAAAGTTCCCCTCAGACCTTGTGGTCTATAGAGCAGATGATGTAAAGGTCATCTGTTTCTGTGGCCTACGATTATCGAGGGTGTCATGTGGCCAACACAATGACCAACAGCCTTTACTTTCCCCAACTAATGTCAGGTACCCATTAGAACTGGGTGGCCTCAGAAGCGCCCAAAAGATCCCGAAATTAAAAATCCAAGTCTTCAACAGAATTCAAAATTCAAACTCGGGACCCTCGGTTCAGAAGCCAAGCACTTTACCGCTCAGCCAAAACGCCTCCTAATTTCTATCTGTAGAGAGTTGAAAAGTGAAAAAGTAATTTAAAGCTACATATTAGAGATTTTAGAGATCTCTCTTTTTTATTGATAAAATTCAAAACCAATTAAAATAGCAATATGTATTGCTGGAATCTCCAAACACAATGGCCTTAAGTATCATTGTAGAAATTTTCGCAAAGAGCAGTTTCTCGTGTATATCTTGTGTTTCACGAGTTGCTCAAATATTGAGTCCATGAAGATGTTATCACTATCGAGAGAAAGAGCGAAGGCGAGTGACTGTCGCCTCAACCAGTAAGCTTCGAGCAGGAAGGGCTCATACGTCTTGGCTGGCTACCCACCTAGCAGAAGTAAAACTGAATTCAAAACTCTCCTGTCTTGCAACTCAAACATGGGAAAGGATTTGTGAGTTAACCTGAGGAAAAATAAGAAGCCGGCGACCATAATGCAGTTTGCACCACTACATCCTGTCAGACGCTGCTGAGCCCAAACTTATATTTGTCGTTTGCAAAGAATTACATATGAAGCTTTTAATTTTATAACTCATGCCACCGAAGCAACCTTGAACTGTATTGTTGCTTAAAGAAATTCTTTTAATAATATCAGATGTGGGTTTGTGTAAAAACAGGTTTTAAAACTACAACGGCTGGTAAAAATCAATGTTTTACCTATGGTGTTTTCCGCATTTTGTCATAAATAAGTAAATTTCCCATTTCAGACATTGTAATGGTGTAATGGTCATCTTTTTCTTTGGCCAACGAATAACGAGCAGGGTGTCATGTGGGCAGAACAACGACCAACCGCATTTACTTTTACTAATATAATTCAGGTACCCATTAGAGATGGGTGGACTCAGGGGAGCCCTGAAAATGCTGAAATTCAAAATTCACAGAGATTGGAACCCAGGACCCCAATTACGGAAGCCAAGCGCTTAACCACTACCACCACACCCTTATTTTGCTATAATTGAACAGATATTGTAAGACTCATAAACCACCATCTTCTCTACATGATGTTGAATAGAGATTTTGTGGGTCTATTCTGAACTTTATCTTTGAATGTTCAAAAGTTTTTCATATCTTTTTATCAGGGTAATATTGTCGATGTTTGTCAAGCGTAATTAGTTTCATATCGTCATAAAAAGGCAATCGGTAACCGCTTGGTTGACAAGGAAAGAATGAACAATTTATATAATCAACGCTAGACATTCTACATTTCTTTTTGCTAAACATTATTTACATGAAGACAAAATTAAGTTATTTTAATAAGTATTGAAATTAAATACAACAATTTTTCATTTGAATAGCAGGATAAATATTTAAACGATTAACTAAGTTACAAATTATATTTAGTGTGAAGAATTACATTAACGGGATGTAAAAATTAAGGTCACGACCTGCTTATATGTAATCTGTTATCATAGACCCCCTGGGACATCTCATGGACCCCCAATTTGTTTTTTCACTTTCGTAGACCCCTGGGGGTCTATATAGACCGCTTTGGGAATCACTGGTCTAGTCATATGAACACTCCAACATAACAATGAGAACGATGAAGAAGAAGAAGAAGAATGTATTTAAATGTACTATTCATAATGACAAGGTGATTTGGAAACATTATTTCAATTGATACTAACAGAAAATGTTTTTATATCATAGTTTTGCGTAAATATATAGTTCTGTGATTAAAATTAATAATAACCCATTCTATTTAAAATACTCAAAAATGCTATTGCATTATTTCAAATCTTTAAAAACTTTTCTAAGAAAAGATCGATTTAAGTCATTGGTTAATATGCATGACTAGGACGTAATCATCTTCTTTTTTGAAGTAACGTCTGTATTATATAAGATAAGACAAGATTCGGGCGACTTCCCTTACAGCTTGAAAAAGAGTCACGTGCATAAGAATATATATATATATATATAGGTCTGTGATCTGATCAATATTGGATTTTTTTTTTCGTTTTCCAGTCCAGGCATAATCTCTCTCTCTCTCTCTTTATCTCTCTCTCTTTATCTCTCTCTCTCTCTCTCTATCTATCTATTTATCTATCTATCTATCTATCTATCTATCTATCTATCTATCTATCTATCTATCTATCTGTCTGTCTGTCTGTCTGTCTGTCTGTCTGTCTGTCTGTCTGTCTGTCTGTCTGTCTATCTATCTATCTATCTATCTATCTATCTATCTATCTATCTATCTATCTATCTATCTATCTATCTATCTATCTATCTGTCTGTCTGTCTGTCTGTCTGCCTCTGTCTCTCTCTCTCTCTCTCTATATATATATATATATATATATATATATATATATATATATATATATTGTTATAAACCTGGAGGTGGCACAGATGGGGGTAGTGGTGTGTGTGTAGTCAGCCGACGCAAATCGCCCCAGGCCAGCACTAGACGAGCGGTCAACCGTGACGAGTTACGACGATCGGCCGAGACGAGTGTCAACATGATGGTTTGGGAAGGATCGACTTCGTGAACAGAGCTCAGGAGTGTCACGAGGGATGTAGTCATCTGACCACCCAGAATGGTCGAGCGACGTTCTGTCCGGTTCTAGAAGGCCAGCAGGGACCCTATATAAAGAGCGAAGGTATAAGAGACCAGTCAGTCACAACTTCCCGATCTACAGTTCGTTACAACGGCTCAGTACAAGTCCGAGACGAGACAGAGAGACCAGTGCAAGAGTTGATACGGCGGAGAGATATTTGTACAGTCTTGTGTTACGTGCTGCCAATTGTACAGTATTGGCTGTTATTTATTGACATTAAACTATTACGTTATTTTGAAGCCCAGAGTTGTCAAGTTTATTAAGTTGGTGGTGTCGTTTGGTGCAATTTGCAGAGAGCCTGGATAGTGAGATTCGTAACAACTGGTGTCAGAAGTGGGATCGGATCGGAATCGGATTGGATCGGATCTGCTATGGCTACTACGAAAACGCTAGACCAACTCCTTGTGAAGGAACTGAAGGAAGAGCTCCGTGGTCGAGATCTGAAGACTAGCGGCAACAAATAAACCTTACGAACACGCCTTCGGGAAGAACTGGTGAAGGAAAAAGAAGATCCGGACACATATCTTTTTGAAGTCGAACCGGACTTGCTGGAACAGCTCACTAGTAGCAAACAGGAGCAGATGGCAGCTGTTCGTGAGGAGATCGGTTCTATGCGAGAACAGATGAACTCGGGGCTAGAAAACACCAATTACAAGATAGATACAAGGACACCAAGATAGACACGATGGACTCGGGAATCAAAACGGAGTTATTGGCAATGAACCAACGCATACATGCTGTGGAGGAGAGAATCACCAACATTGACGAGCAGATGAATCAGAGGGTCGACGCAGTAGAGAAGGCCATTGATGAAATGAAGATACAAGTCCAACGCAAGCACACAAATGTACCAGAAGCAGATATTACGTCATTTGTACCTGAAGTCTCCGGGAAAATGAAGCTCCCCGTATTTGATGGTTCCTTGTCCTGGTCAGTATACAAGAAGCAATTTGACGCAGCAGCCAAAGTTAACAAATGGAACAGTGAGGAGGAGAAAGCAACAGCCCTCGTGTTATCCCTAAGAGGAAAAGCCTCCGAATTGCTACAGTCTCTACCGAACCAGCAAGACTTCGCCGCCCTTGTCCAGGCTATGAAACTTCGATACGGGGATGAACATCTGCAAGAAGTGTATCGTGTGCAACTAAAGACCAGACAACAACGTCCCGATGAAACACTACAGGAGCTAGAGACAGACATCGAACGCCTCGCACATCTGGCATACCCAACAGCCGCACAAGATTTTCTGGAGGTCATTATTACAGACGCCTTCATTGATGCACTTCGAGACCCCGAGTTAAAGAAAGCCACCAGAGTTAGTGGTAAACGTAAGGCCAGTGAAGCCCTCGTATACGCTCTCTCATATGAAGCCGCTAAAGACGCATCTGGGAGCGTTCATCAAGGCCGAAAGTTGGAAGTCAAAGAGGAAGAATTCGCGCAACTTGTTAGAAGGGTGACAGAGGCACTAGATGAACGACGAACAAACCAGATACCAGAAAATCAACCTAGGGTTCCTGTACGATGCTGGAATTGTGGTGAACTCGGTCTTATACAAAGAAGCTGCACTAGAAGATTTGCACAAACTGGAACCCATTACAGATCAGAAAGGTATGCACGACCAAATACTCGGGGCTACCAGGGAAACTCGCATGCGCCGGCTTCAAGGGGCGGAACCCGGCGACACAGAGAATGAGAGCCCCTACAACCATCATCCCGATCGCCGTGCTAGGACAGAGTAAGAGTCTTTAAGTTGGTGGTGTCGTTTGGTGCAATTTGCAGAGAGCCTGGATAGTGAGATTCGTAACAATATATATATATGTATATATGTATATATATATATATATATGTATATATATATATATATATATATATATATATATATATATATATATATATATATATATATATATATATATTCACTCCCAATCCAGGCTCTCTGCAAATTGCACCAAACGACACCACCAACTTAATAAACTTGACAACTCTGGGCTTCAAAATAACGTAATAGTTTAATAATAATAATAATAATAATAATAATAGCCAGAGAATGACTACTCGTTCATTTCTAACATAATAATAATAATAATCAATAATGTCAATAAATAACAGCCAATGCTGTACAATTGGCAGCACGTAACACAAGACTGTACAAATATCTCTCCGCCGTATCAACTCTTGCACTGGTCTCTCTGTCTCGCCTCGGACTTGTACTGAGCCGTTGTAACGAACTGTAGATCGGGAAGTTGTGACTGACTGGTCTCTGATACCTTCGCTCTTTATATAGGGTCCCTGCTGGCCTTCTAGAACCGGACAGAACGTCGCTCGACCATTCTGGGTGGTAGATGACTACATCCCTCGTGACGCTCCTGATCTCTGTTCACGACGTCGATCCTTCCCGAACCATCATGTTGACACTCGTCTCGGCGGACCGTCGTAACTCGTCACGGTTGACCGCTCGTCTAGCGCTGGCCTGGGGTGATTTGCGTCGGCTGACTACACACACACACCACTACCCCCATCTATGCCACCACCAGGTTTATAACAATATATATATATATATATATATATATATATATATATATATATATATATATATATATATGGTTTCCGGTCATTGCATCCCCGGTCATTTCATCCCTACGCGCGATTGGCGTTTTCCATATAGAATGACACCCAAAAAAAAAACAATTTTTTTGTCTATATATTTCAGGACATTTTACATGAGTTTTCAAAAGATTATAATAATTTCCAGAGATTTCCAGGACTTTTTTTTTTATATTTTGCAATTTCAGGAGATTTCCAGGAGCTCCTGGTAAATCAGGAGGCCACGGGAAATCTGTTATAAGTTATACAAGGTTACAAAGACAGTTTGTGTGGACAGTGGAAAGTTTATATCTACTCTAGTAGTCCAAATAATTGAACAACGAAAATAAGAGCACTCTTATTATTTTGCAATAGTTATATACGTAATCTAGATCTAGAAAGATCTAGATACTAGATAATCAATCTATTTAAATGTACAATCTCTGGATGTCCATTTTGTGCCCAGTGCCCACCTAGTGCCCACTTTTGGGCCCAGCGCCCCTTACCGCCCCTTCATCACTCCTTTCTCATGAAATCACCCTCGTTGAAGACCACTGATCTAAGTCTTTCTGGGTTGTCATACATGTCAGTATGTCCCATTATGATAGAAACTGAGCTCTATCACGAGGGATCATAAAATTGAAAGAATGACGTGTGTAATGCGCCTCGCATTACATCAGTGACGTAGCAAGCTACTCATGGACCCGGAAGAAGAATGTAATATCCACCCTCCCCTACCTTACAATTAGGTCAATGTGACTGAAGCCAGGGTCAAGCTGTGTGTATCAGTAGGCATACATAAAAAAAAAGCAAAAGCATACTATACGAATTATCTCCCATTTCGATATCAAACAAAATTAATTAATTACCACTATTTAATTAACTATTTGATTAATTTTTAGCAGCCCCCGAAAAGGGAATAGACGCTATTAGTTTTGTGTAGTCTGTCTGCCCGTCCGTCCGGTTTAGATCTCGTAAACTAGAAATCAACGGAATAATGAACTAAAGGAAGGGGGCTTTTTTTTTGTACGGAATGTTTGTTTTTTCTCGAGGCTTTGAATAAGAGATTGACCCTTTACAGAACAATTAGATCAATTAGATAATCATTATATGACATCAGTTAGACCAGGTTGACATCGAACTTCTTCACTTTCACCTATTCCTGATATCTACAGCTCATTATTCATCCTATTAAAAGAGGAAGGTGGAATTAAGTATAATAAAGTAACATGGGGGCAAGGGCCGATCCTGTAGTGTGACTGACCATTGAGGCACAAGTAACGTAAGTAAATTTTTATTAGGCGTATTCATCGTAATATTATTGTAATAACTGACAGGAGGCAACTCAACGAGACATAGACGTTTATTTACACGGAGACATGACAAACACAAAGGGGCATCTGCCTTGAGTACAGCATCTCCATATTGGCTCTCTACTTGGGCGGAAATCGTTAGTCTCTTATGTCAACATCCGACTTGTCTTCTTTCTGCACTATCTTGGATGGCGGTGCGCATGGAAAAGTCATAACATTATCTTCATGTTTAGCGAGATCCTTCGTGGTAGACCTGTTTTGGTCAGCATAAGACATCAACAGAACGAAAAGATCTCATTTTCAAGAAACGTTTGAATAATGTTTTACTTGAAAAATATTCTATTATGAATCTACACTGCATCTGCAAATACAACCGATTTGTTCCTTGAAAAGATAAGATACCCCACAGATTTAGATTAAGACTTTGAGTATCGCCGCTGAAAAAAAAATAATAATTCGAAAAATAATATTTTTAAAAAGTTCATTAGTAAATGACACATTTTGTTCAATAGGCCTATTTGTAACTTTGTTTTGTTAAAGAACTAAAATTTAAAGCTACGAACAAAAAAATTTTTGAAGTGGGAGGAGAAATTAAGTGGACCAATTAGATTCTGCTCTAATTTTTTTTTGCATTTTTAGGATTCAAGCATAAATTGTGAGGTATATTCACCAATTTATTTATGCAATAGAAAAATTTCAGATTGAATAAAGATCGAAAAAAAAGCGACTTAGAAAAAATAATTGGGTTCAGAACTCATCTCAATTGTTACTATTATATAGAAAAATTTCTTATGAATGCTAAATTTTCCAAAACAAGCCTTTCTTAGTTAAAATAATTATGGTCAATTCATGTGCATTTACATAAACTATGTCTCCACATTGGACTATTCTGTTTTAAAACGTCATGTTTTCATCTGGAAAGGGGAGAAGGCGGTAGAGTGAAAACGAATTAATCCTCGCTCCTTTTATAATTTCTGCTAATGATTGCATTAGACATCAAAGAAAAAGGGGTGGGACGATTATATATAAGAATTTAATTTATAACATGTATAACATTATATTAGTGACAGTCCAGTGACAGATATTTTTTTTTTTTAATTTAGTAATTTCTTTACTAAAATACAAAAGGAAGAGTATTGGTTTGTTCAATAGGCGTAGGGCGATTGCATGTATCACCCCCCCCCCCAACCTGGTACAAACCTTTTTTTCCTTTTATATCTACTAATGATAAAATTTGAAATTAGAATGTGATACGACATAATATACAAATGTGTTCAAATATCAATCAATAGCTTGTATTGTACAGATATTCAACTAATTTTGTTTACAATCTATTTTTTTCTCCATATAAGTAGGACCGCTTCTCTCTCCCCCCCTCCCCCACCAAGAACAAGCAGCAATATGTAATAACATAATAATAACATTGGTATGGCAATACCATTTACATTATCATCATAAAGCCTCAACAGTGATCAAATAGGCCTTGTCTGTCCACTTTGTGTGTGTGTGTGTGTGTGTGTGTGTGTAATGATGATTAACTGTTAAAAACAAATACGTGTGTATTCCGAATCATCTATCAAAAAATAAAATTAAAGAAACAAAACAAACCTACTCCGTGACAATGTTAACAGAGACTCAATTTAAGGCTCAATAGAAACTCTTCAAAGGGCTAGATAATGATAAGCAAATTGACGCATACAATTAGTTTCCGATAAAGATTCTCATTAAGCTTACAGCCCTAGCCTCTAAGCATATAGCCTACCTTTTCATATCTGTTCCACTTCCCTAGCCTAAGTATAAAGCCTACTTTTAAAATATCTGCTCTACTGCCTTTCATATCTGTTCCACTACCATAGCTTAAGTATATAGCTTACCTTTTCATATGTTTCACTGCCCTAGCTTAAGTATTGTTATAACTCTGCCATGCGCATCGCCATCCAGGCTAGTGCTAGTAGGTGCGCACTCTGAAAGACTAGATCTAGAAAGATGTCAACATTGGGAAGAAAGGAGAACGATTTCCGCCCAAGTAGAGAGCCAATATGGAGAGATTGTGCCTAAGATAGATGTTGTTTTGTGTACCTGTGATGTCGTGTGAATAAACGTCTATGTCTCGTTGAGTTGACTCACTTAAGTTATTACAATTGGTGTTAGAAGTGGGATTATAGGCAACTCAACGAGAGGAGGTAGGATTCGATCTCTATGGCATCGTTGAAGCTATTACATCAGCTCTTAATTAAAGAGCTAAGACAAGAGCTTCGGGACCGAGGTTTAAAGCCCGTCGGTAGCATGGAAACGCTCACGGCTCGTCTCTGGCAAGCCTTGATTGATGAAGAAGAAGATCCGGAGACCTATCAATTTGAAATTGAATCTGGGATTGTTGATGTCATTGGCAACCATTCAGGACTGTGGGGATGCATTTAAGGAACAAATGAACACGATTAGGATCATGATGGGGAACATGAGCAGGAACATAATGTTGAACAAAGTAGATGAAGGTGTATTGCAAGTAGAAGGCCAAATAGACCAAAGTGATAAAATTGTGTCGCAAGCAAAAGAAGGAATAAACTCGTTAGTGAAAGGGCAGTTACCTGGTCAGGACTGTGGCTGCACAAACAGTGGTGATGGAGGCGCTGTGGATTGGAGCGCCGTCTGTGACTGTGTTGTAGGCAAGTCTGGCGGGGGTGACTTTCAAGACGAGAAACGTGACAACGATTGCTGCGACGATCTCAACGGGATGTGCCGAATCGAAAGGAAAGAGACAAATGACGAAACAAGAGTAGTCTGTTATGTGCTTGAAGTTTTTGTTCCTGGTGTACCTGAAACGAGTACTTTAATGAGCCTGACAGATCAAGACAACGTTGGGTCTGCGTCCAAGCTTGCTGCTGTGGAACTTAAAGACCTCTGCTTATCTGTCAGTACCCCTGACGGGAACTCAAGCCATGAAAGCCTCAGAACCTTTTCTGATTCATTGCCTTTGATGTCGTCAGGTGAAATGGCGAATACGAGCCCCAACAATGACCTAGACAGAAACAACGAATTTGACTTTGGCAGCGGCATAAGAGAGAACTCGATGCTTGGAAATTGCATCCAGGCGATTGACAAGAACTGTATAGGCGGCGCCCTGCGTGGACAATGCCCATGCCAAGAAACCCAGCTACAAGATCTAAACTTAACAGAAATGTGTACTTCTGCCCACATCAGTGAGAGAGACTTGAACGATGGGGAATTAATTCCATCGAAACTTGATGTAGTGGTGGATAAAAATTACAAGGGTGCTTCATGGGCGTACCTTAAAGATGAGGCTGAGAAAGACTATGTGTTTGAAACCATGGCTACAAGTGGGCCTACAACTGTGTCACGAGACGTCCATGGAAAAGGTCCGCTGACTCAGCGTATTAGAACAACAACCCTGGAATCTACATTGAACGCCACAACCTCCATTTGTGTTAAGTGGCTGGCAACACTGACCTCCACTAACTCTCCCTATGTCAGCTGGCTGGCAACAGCGACTATCTTCAAGAGGTCGAAGCAGCGACCACGATATCGCCTCAAGCGTAGAGTGGCCAACTGGAAGAGGAGGAAGCGACGGCGTGGAAAACTGTGCAGATGGCTTCGTGGGCAACAGGCACTCTACCGTCTATGGTTCCCACCGATCGACCACCACCTGAACTGTCAACCCTCCACTGCACTGTTTCTTTTCGGGACGAAAAGCTCTAAGAAGGGGGCAATTTTATAACTCTGCCATGCGCATCACCATCCAGGCTAGTGCTAGAAGGTGCGCACTCTGAAAGACTAGATCTAGAAGGACGTCAACATTAGGAAGAAAGGAGAACGATTTCCGCCCAAGTAGAGAGCCAATATGGAGAGATTGTGCCTAAGATAGATGTTGTTTTGTGTACCGGTGATGTCGTGTGAATAAACGTCTATGTCTCGTTGAGCTGCCTCACTTAAGTTATTACAGTATATAGCCTACATTTTCATATCTGTTCCACTACATGTCCAGTTGCGACATATAACCGATGTACACAAGTTAAGATTTTTAGCAAACATTTCAATTCTTTCTTTTTTTTTTAAAAGAGATATCATGAGAGTCCTTTTCTTTTTTAAAACAGTCAACGTTTTCACAGCCTTCCCCGCGGCCCCAGACATTCGTTTGAAACTATTGGAACCTAATGCCAGTCAAGGCATTCATCTAACGACCTTCGAACACAAATTCTGGAGACAATCAATGCCTTCAAGCCTTGACTTGCTGATCCATCTGTATCGTCACACACATGCAGGGCTTTTGCAAGAGAGGAGTTGAACCTCTCAAATGGAATATGATTCTTCTATTGGTCTGGTCGCAGTAACGTAACAAAGGTGAGGCGTCTGTCGAGCCGCACCAAGCATCAAATGGAAACGGACATAAAAATGTGTTCCAATATTAACCTTTTCAGCCCGATTTATTGGTCTACTTATTAAAAGACCATGTCCCACAACCCTGCCCAGGAAGTCTCGGACGTAGGCGCCACCTGGGTCTGCAGGCTTGCCCGTCTCCAAAAGCGCCGACGCTCACGGTAGACACCACCTGGGCTGGAATATACCTCATTCTTTCTTCCAACCCTACCCACGTCTCTCTTTGATCAAGGAGATTATTCGTGTAAACAGCCTCTTGACACTCTTAGGTGCGACTCCATTCGGAGTCAAGATAATCCTTAGTCTATCTCCTTTCCTGTTTCGGCCCATCTCTTCCAAACCTTTATAGGCTAGACTAAGTCGGATTAGATACACTCTGTCATTTCACCTACTCGCTGGTCGCTAACAGTCGAGTCTGGACTAATCAATTTAATCTCACTTCTATACCTGGTGGTAAGCCGAACTTAATCACATTAATCTTAATATCAGGTGACCGAGCCTCGCTCGGATGAATAATTTGATAAGGAAGGATATATACCCGAAGTCATTTTGGGAATATTGTTGTAATTAAGAAAATGAACGATCGGGTAAAGACTATCAATCCGAAGAGTTGCTTTTTCGTTCTGTCAGTTCTCAATGTAATTCTACATGGCGATTAGAATAGAAAGTCCCCCCAACAGTAGGCCTATAGAAAACCACAGCTCACGTCTTAATGTTTTACATTGCTTCCTTCGTGTACAACTATTGGGCTATTATAGGCTTGGAAGAAAGTCTTTGCAGTATAACTTCTAAAATGGTTACTTTCTGACATTTAATATTGCAATTAATATATTCATTATGGCTCTGAGATATGGACACTTTACAGAAAACAACTAAGACTTCTTGAGTGCTTTCACATAAGATGCTTGCGCTCCATCGTAGACATACGGTGGCAGGACCGCACTACAAACAGCGATGTCCTTGCCAACGCCGGTATGGACAGTATAGAGGGACTTCTTATGGTCCGACAGTTATACTGGGTAGGGCACGTATCCCTTATGGGAGACGAACGTATGCCAATGGCAGTCTTTTTTTGGTGAGCTAAAAGGTGGTCGCCGTAACCTTCATATGTTTTGTGTGTTTTTCTTTCATATTACACCCTCCCTCTATATTTTTTTTTCATATTACACCCTCCCTCAATATTTTTTTTTCATATTACACCCCCCTCTCTATTTTTTTTCATATTACACCCTCCCTCCATATGTTTTGTGTGTTTTTCTTTTTTTTTTCATATTACACCCTCCCTCCATATGTTTTGTGTGTATTTCTTTTTTTTTCATATTACACCCTCCCTCCATATGTTTTGTGTGTATTTCTTTTTTTTTTCATATTACACCCTCCCTCCATATGTTTTGTGTGTATTTCTTTTTTTTTTCATATTACACCCTCCTTCAATATTTTTTTTTCATATTACACCCTCCCTCTCTATTTTTTTTCATATTACACCCTCCCTCTCTATTTTTTTCATATTACACCCTCCCTCTATAAGTTTTGTGTGTTTTTCTTTTTTTCTTCATATTACACCCTCCCTCTCTATTTTTTTCATATTACACCCTCCCTCTATAAGTTTTGTGTGTTTTTCTTTTTTTTTTCATATTACACCCTCCCTCTATAAGTTTTGTGTGTTTTTCTTTTTTTCTTCATATTACACCCTCCCTCTCTATTTTTTTCATATTACACCCTCCCTCTATAAGTTTTGTGTGTTTTTCTTTTTTTTTTCATATTACACCCTCCCTCTCTATTTTTTTTAAATTACACCCTCCCTCTCTATTTTTTTTTCATATTACACCCTCCCTCTCTATTTTTTTTTCATATTACACCCTCCCTCTCTATTTTTTTTCATATTACACCCTCCCTCCATATTTTTTTTCATATTACACCCTCCCTCTCTATTTTTTTTTCATATTACACCCTCCCTCTATATTTTTTTTCATATTACACCCTCCCTCCATATTTTTTTTCATATTACACCCTCCCTCCATATTTTTTTTCATATTACACCCTCCCTCTCTATTTTTTTTTCATATTACACCCTCCCTCTATATTTTTTTTCATATTACACCCTCCCTCCATATTTTTTTTCATATTACACCCTCCCTCTCCATTTTTTTTTCATATTACACCCTCCCTCTATATTTTTTTTTCATATTACACCCTCCCTCTCTATTTTTTTTTCATATTACACCCTCCCTCTCTATTTTTTTTTCATATTACACCCTCCCTCTATATATTTTTTTCATATTACACCCTCCCTCTATTTTTTTTTCATATTACACCCTTCTTCTCTATTTTTTTTTCATATTAAACCCTCCCTCTATATTTTTTTTCATAAAAACACCCTCCCTCTATATTTGTTTTTCATATTACACCCTCCCTCCATATGTTTTGTGTTTTTTTTTTTGTTTTTTCATATTACACCCTCCCTCTATATTTCTTTTTCGTATTAAACCCTCCCTCTCTATTTTTTTTTCATACTACACCCTCCCTCAATATTTTTTTTTCATATTACACCCTCCCTCTCTATTTTTTTTTTCATATTACACCCTCTCTCCATATGTTTTGTGTGTCTTTCTTTTTTTTTCATATTACACCCTCCCTCTCTATTTTTTTTTCATATTACACCCTCCTTCTCTATTTTTTTTTCATATTAAACCCTCCCTCTCTATTTTTCTTCATATTACACCCTCCCTCTCTATTTTTTTCATATTACACCCTCCCTCTATAAGTTTTGTGTGTTTTTCTTTTTTTTTTCATATTACACCCTCCCTCTATAAGTTTTGTGTGTTTTTCTTTTTTTCTTCATATTACACCCTCCCTCTCTATTTTTTTCATATTACACCCTCCCTCTATAAGTTTTGTGTGTTTTTCTTTTTTTTTTCATATTACACCCTCCCTCTCTATTTTTTTTAAATTACACCCTCCCTCTCTATTTTTTTTTCATATTACACCCTCCCTCTCTATTTTTTTTTCATATTACACCCTCCCTCTCTATTTTTTTTCATATTACACCCTCCCTCCATATTTTTTTTCATATTACACCCTCCCTCTCTATTTTTTTTTCATATTACACCCTCCCTCTATATTTTTTTTCATATTACACCCTCCCTCCATATTTTTTTTCATATTACACCCTCCCTCCATATTTTTTTTCATATTACACCCTCCCTCTCTATTTTTTTTTCATATTACACCCTCCCTCTATATTTTTTTTCATATTACACCCTCCCTCCATATTTTTTTTCATATTACACCCTCCCTCTCCATTTTTTTTTCATATTACACCCTCCCTCTATATTTTTTTTTCATATTACACCCTCCCTCTCTATTTTTTTTTCATATTACACCCTCCCTCTCTATTTTTTTTTCATATTACACCCTCCCTCTATATATTTTTTTCATATTACACCCTCCCTCTATTTTTTTTTCATATTACACCCTTCTTCTCTATTTTTTTTTTCATATTAAACCCTCCCTCTATATTTTTTTTCATAAAAACACCCTCCCTCTATATTTGTTTTTCATATTACACCCTCCCTCCATATGTTTTGTGTTTTTTTTTTTGTTTTTTCATATTACACCCTCCCTCTATATTTCTTTTTCGTATTAAACCCTCCCTCTCTATTTTTTTTTCATACTACACCCTCCCTCAATATTTTTTTTTCATATTACACCCTCCCTCTCTATTTTTTTTTTCATATTACACCCTCTCTCCATATGTTTTGTGTGTCTTTCTTTTTTTTTCATATTACACCCTCCCTCTCTATTTTTTTTTCATATTACACCCTCCTTCTCTATTTTTTTTTCATATTAAACCCTCCCTCTCTATTTTTTTTCATATTACACCCTCCCTCTCTTTTTTTTTTTCATATTACACCCTCCCTCCATATGTTTTGTGTGTCTTTCTTTTTTTTTCATATTACACCCTCCCTCCATATGTTTTATGTTTTTTTGGTTTTGTTTTTTTCATATTACACCCTCCCTCTCTATTTTTTTTTCGTATTACACCCTCCCTCTATATTTTTTTTTCTTCTTACACCCTCCCTCTCTATTTTTTTTTCCTATTACACCCTCCCTCTATATTTTTTTTCATATTACACCCTCCCTCCATGTTTTGTGTTTTTTTTGTTTTTTTTTTCATATTACACCCTCCCTCTCTATTTTTTTTTCATATTACACCCTCCCTCTCTATTTTTTTTTCATATTACACCCTCCCTCTCTATTTTTTTTTCATATTACACCCTCCCTCTCTATTTTTTTTCATATTACACCCTCCCTCTCTATTTTTTTTTCATATTACACCCTCCCTCTCTATTTTTTTTCCTATTACACCCTCCCTCAATATTTTTTTTCATATTACACCCTCCCTCTCTATTTTTTTTTCATATTACACCCTCCCTCTCTATTTTTTTTTCATATAACACCCTCCCTCTATATATTTTTTTCATATTACACCCTCCCTCTATATTTTTTTTTTCATATTACACCCTCCCTCTCTATTTTTTTTTCATATAACACCCTCCCTCTCTATATTTTTTTCATATTACACCCTCCCTCCATATTTTTTGTGTTTTTTTTTTGTTTTATTTTTTTCATATTACACCCTCCCTCCATGTTTTGTGTTTTTTTTTGTTTTGTTTTTTTCATATTACACCCTCCCTCCATGTTTTGTGTTTTTTTTTGTTTTGTTTTTTTCATATTACACCCTCCCTCCATGTTTTGTGTTTTTTTTTGTTTTTTTTTTCATATTACACCCTCCCTCTCTATTTTTTTTTTCATATTACACCCTCCCTCTCTATTTTTTTTCCTATTACACCCTCCCTCTCTATTTTTTTTTAAATTACACCCTCCCTCTCTATTTTTTTTCATATTACACCCTCCCTCTCTATTTTTTTTCCTATTACACCCTCCCTCTATATTTTTTTTTCATATTACACCCTCCCTCTATATTTTTTTTTATATTTCACCCTCCCTCTCTATTTTTTTTTCATATTACATCCTCCCTCCATATTTTTTTTAAAATTACACCCTCCCTCTCTATTTTTTTTTCATATTACATCCTCCCTCCATATTTTTTTTAAAATTACACCCTCCCTCTCTATTTTTTTTTCATATTACATCCTCCCTCCATATTTTTTTTTAAATTACACCCTCCCTCTCTATTTTTTTTAAAATTACACCCTCCCTCTCTATATTTTTTTCATATTACATCCTCCCTCCATATTTTTTTTCATATTACATCCTCCCTCCATATTTTTTTTTCATATTACACCCTTCCTCAATGTTTTTTTAAATTACACCCTCCCTCTCTATTTTTTTTTAAATTACACCTCCCCTCTCTATTTTTTTTTTCATATTACACCCTCCCTCCATATTTTTTTTTCATATTACACCCTCCCTCTATATTTTTTTTTCATATTACACCCTCCCTCTCTATTTTTTTTTCATATAACACCCTCCCTCTCTATATTTTTTTCATATTACACCCTCCCTCCATATTTTTTTTTTTTTTGTTTTATTTTTTTCATATTACACCCTCCCTCCATGTTTTGTTTTTTTTTGTTTTGTTTTTTTCATATTACACCCTCCCTCCATGTTTTGTGTTTTTTTTTGTTTTGTTTTTTTCATATTACACCCTCCCTCCATGTTTTGTGTTTTTTTTTGTTTTTTTTTTTCATATTACACCCTCCCTCTCTATTTTTTTTTCATATTACACCCTCCCTCTCTATTTTTTTTCCTATTACACCCTCCCTCTATATTTTTTTTTCTATTACACCATCCCTCTCTATTTTTTTCATATTACACCCTCCCTCTCTATTTTTTTTTCATATTACACCCTCCCTCTCTATTTTTTTTCCTATTACACCCTCCCTCAATATTTTTTTTCATATTACACCCTCCCTCTCTATTTTTTTTTTCATATTACACCCTCCCTCTCTATTTTTTTTTTCATATTACACCCTCCCTCTCTATTTTTTTTCATATTACACCCTCCCTCTCTATTTTTTTTCTTATTACACCCTCCCTCTCTATTTTTTTTCATATTACACCCTCCCTCTCTATTTTTTTTTCATATTACACCCTCCCTCTCTATTTTTTTTCCTATTACACCCTCCCTCAATATTTTTTTTCATATTACACCCTCCCTCTCTATTTTTTTTTCATATTACACCCTCCCTCTCTATTTTTTTTTTTCATATTACACCCTCCCTCCATATTTTTTGTGTTTTTTTTTTGTTTTGTTTTTTTCATATTACACCCTCCCTCTATATTTTTTTTTATATTTCACCCTCCCTCTATATTTTTCTTTCATATTACACCCTCCCTCTCTATTTTTTTTTCATATAACATCCTCCCTCTCTATATTTTTTTCATATTACACCCTCCCTCCATATTTTTTTTGTTTTTTTTTTGTTTTATTTTTTTCATATTACACCCTCCCTCCATGTTTTTTTTTTTTTGTTTTGTTTTTTTCATATTACACCCTCCCTCCATGTTTTGTGTTTTTTTTTTGTTTTGTTTTTTTCATATTACACCCTCCCTCCATGTTTTGTGTTTTTTTTTGTTTTGTTTTTTTCATATTACACCCTCCCTCCATGTTTTGTGTGTTTTTTTGTTTTTTTTTCATATTACACCCTCCCTCTCTATTTTTTTTTCATATTACACCCTCCCTCTCTATTTTTTTTCCTATTACACCCTCCCTCTCTATTTTTTTTTTAAATTACACCCTCCCTCTCTATTTTTTTTCATATTACACCCTCCCTCTCTAATTTTTTTTCATATTACACCCTCCATCTCTATTTTTTTTCCTATTACACCCTCCCTCAATATTTTTTTTTCATATTACACCCTCCCTCTATAGCCTATTTTTTTTTCATATTACACCCTCCCTCTCTATTTTTTTTTCATATAACACCCTCCCTCTCTATATTTTTTTCATATTACACCCTCCCTCTATATTTTTTTTTTCATATTACACCCTCCCTCCATATTTTTTGTGTTTTTTTTTTGTTTTGTTTTTTTCATATTACACCCTCCCTCCATGTTTTGTGTTTTTTTTTGTTTTTTTTTTTCATATTACACCCTCCCTCTCTATTTTTTTTTCATATTACACCCTCCCTCTCTATTTTTTTTTCCTACTACACCCTCCCTCAATATTTTTTTTTCATATTACACCCTCCCTCTCTATTTTTTTTTCATATTACACCCTCCCTCTCTATTTTTTTTCATATTACACCCTCCCTCTCTATTTTTTTTTCATATTACACCCTCCCTCTCTATTTTTTTTCATATTACACCCTCCCTCTCTATTTTTTTTTCATATTACACCCTCCCTCTCTATTTTTTTTTCATATTACACCCTCCCTCTCTATTTTTTTTTCATATTACACCCTCCCTCTCTATTTTTTTTTCATATTACACCCTCCCTCTCCATTTTTTTTTCATATTACACCCTCCCTCTCTATTTTTTTTCATATTACACCCTCCCTCTATATTTTTTTTTCATATTACACCCTCCCTCTATATTTTTCTTTCATATTACACCCTCCCTCTATATTTTTCTTTCATATAACACCCTCCCTCTATATATTTTTTTCATATTACACCCTCCCTCTATATTTTTTTTTTCATATTACACCCTCCCTCCATATTTTTTGTGTTTTTTTTTGTTTTGTTTTTTTCATATTACACCCTCCCTCCATGTTTTGTGTTTTTTTTTGTTTTTTTTTTCATATTACACCCTCCCTCTCTATTTTTTTTTCATATTACACCCTCCCTCAATATTTTTTTTTCATATTACACCCTCCCTCTCTATTTTTTTTTCATATTACACCCTCCCTCTCTATTTTTTTTTCCTACTACACCCTCCCTCAATATTTTTTTTTCATATTACACCCTCCCTCTCTATTTTTTTTTCATATTACACCCTCCCTCTCTATTTTTTTTCATATTACACTCTCCCTCTCTATTTTTTTTCATATTACACCCTCCCTCTCTATTTTTTTTCATATTACACCCTCCCTCTCTATTTTTTTTTCATATTACACCCTCCCTCTCTATTTTTTTTTCATATTACACCCTCCCTCTCTATTTTTTTTTCATATTACACCCTCCCTCTCTATTTTTTTTTCATATTACACCCTCCCTCTCCATTTTTTTTTCATATTACACCCTCCCTCTCTATTTTTTTTCATATTACACCCTCCCTCTATATTTTTTTTTCATATTACACCCTCCCTCTATATTTTTCTTTCATATTACACCCTCCCTCTATATTTTTCTTTCATATAACACCCTCCCTCTATATATTTTTTTCATATTACACCCTCCCTCTATATTTTTTTTTTCATATTACACCCTCCCTCCATATTTTTTGTGTTTTTTTTTGTTTTGTTTTTTTTCATATTACACCCTCCCTCCATGTTTTGTGTTTTTTTTTGTTTTTTTTTTCATATTACACCCTCCCTCTCTATTTTTTTTTCATATTACACCCTCCCTCTCTATTTTTTTTTTCATATTACACCCTCCCTCTATATTTTATTTACTATTACACCCTCCCTCTATATTGTTTTTTCATATTACACCCTCCCTCTATATTTTTTTTTCATATTACACCCTCCCTCCATATATTTTGTGTGGGTTTTTTTCACACCTTAAATATTTTTTTTTTTTAACCTTTGCGCGAACGTAGAAGAAAACATTATATATTTATGTGGAAGGCGGGATCGGAATTTAGTGACTGATTTTTTGCTTCGATTTTGTTTATTTTAGGTGAGATTTAAATGCTAAACTATCACTTGCCCTAGCACAACAAAGAAGATTTTGAGTTGAAAACCCTCCTATCAGGGGTTGTCGAAGTTAAATTCCCCTCTTCTATAACACAAAACAAAAAAAAAATGCAAACGACAATCCCCAAATTTCACGAGAACAGTTATGGAAGATTTTGATTTTTAAACCCCTCTCCAAAACTTACGATAAACCCCCTCTCCAATATAAAAAAGAAAATTAGACACTAAAAATTTTATGAGCGTAGCCAAAGTGGGAATTTAAAAAAACGCAAATTACGCACTCAAAATGTTCTGAGCGTTGCTAAATTGGTTTTGACTCAGTTTTGAGTTTAAACCCGCCTTCAGCGGGGTTTGAAGGTAAAAAATACCTCTTTAATATTAAAAACAAAGCAAATTATACACTCAACTTGTTATAAGTTTATTCAAAAGGTTTTGAGTTTAACCCCCCCCCCACCCGGCAAGCGGGGTTTGAAGCTTAAAAATATATCTTCGATGTAAGAAAAAAGCAAATTACGCACTCAAAATGCTTTGAGCGATGCCAAAAGGAGTGGTTTGATGCTAAAAAATACCGCTTCAATATAAAAAAAGCAAATTACACAATAAAATTATTTTAGCGTAGCCAAGACAATTATCTTATATAATACAGACGTTACTTCAAAAAAGAAGATGATTACGTCATACGCGTCATGCATTTAGGGGTTTTGAGTTTAAATCCCTCTCTTACAGATGGCTTTTTTAAAAGCTTAAAAGCCCTCCAAATGGTTTTAAGTTTAAAACCCCCCTACAGAGCGTTTTGAGGTGGAAAACCTCTATCTTCAATATTATTTTAAAGCTAACTACACTCATCAAATTCTATGAGCTTAGCTAAATGAGGTTTTGAATTTAAAAAACAACAACTCAACTCCAGAGATTTTTTAGCTTAAAACCCCCAACAGATGATTTTTACGATAAAACTTCACTTTTCGATATAAAATCTAAAGCAAACTAGTCATTTAATTCCAAGAGAGTATTCAAGAGAGGTTACACATTTCTACAAGTGGCGGATTCAATTAATAAAATGCAGAGAATTGTCATCTGCCGAAATTGTAAAAACACTAAATGTGTCTCAACAAAGTTGGCTAAGACAGATTTTAGAAGTCAGTTATAGAGATGGAGTGTAAATCAAGGAAATTCTATGCCGAACTGGGAGTCGACCCCTTATTAAGATTGTTACAGAGCGTCGCATGAGGTTTGCGGGACATGTTTTCCGACAAAATGAATTAGGCATAAGAAGAGTTGCGATGATATCCTAGTATAACTTGGCGCCACACATTTATGGAAGTCCTCAGAGCAGGTGGGAAGAGGCTTCAAACATTACCAGTGACAGATTTTTGTGGAAACAGCTTGACGGCTAATGCGCCGAACGGCGCGGGAGGGTCTAGGTCAGTAAGAATAGCACATTAAGTTTTTGAAATAAAATTTTTTAATAGCAGGAAAATGCACTGTAGATACCTCAGAATATGCATTTTGTTAGCTTTCAATATCAGAAATAGTGCTTGGCGGCGGGGCTCCGCCGGCGCGGGGGGAGCCCCTAGCGCTCCCCCAGACCCCCTTGCTGGCAATGGCGGGGAGCCTACAATTTTCCCACTAACTCCAGGAAGAACCTATTCTAGGGCACAATAAGCGTCTTCCGAAAGAATGATTGGTCAGAATGTAATAAAGATTATACACACACACACACATACATACATATAAATATATTTGTTTCACGGGGGGGGGGGGAGAAAAAAATTCCCCCCAACCCCCCCCCCCCCCGAAAAAAACCATTGCTACGCCCATGATATATATATATATATATATATATATATATATATATATATATATATATATATATATATAATTTTCTTCTTCCCTCAAAACTTTAAACCATTAGTAAGGAGTAAAGGAAAGATTACTCTTGTGTTTTGTTTTCAGTATCTAAGCTTCATATATCTCCTGTTTGGTAAACATTTAAATATCATGTGAACCAAGTTTTGTAAGTACTTCGTGTTTTTAAAAGCCAGACTGGGAGTGTAAGTCCACATCCGGCTCAGCTCAACGATTTACATCTTGGGTGTGAAAGAGGCACTGCTGGTTGGGTATGATAGATGCTTAATTTTGATTGGCTATGACAGATGCAGCAGTGCTGATTGGGTATGACAGATGCAGCACTGCTGATTGGCTATGGCATAATCAGTACTGCTGAATGGGTGAGTCAAATGCAGCACCTCTGATCGGCTATGACACATGCAGCACCGCTGATTGTGTATGGCAGATGCAGCATTTCTGATAGGGTATGGGAGATGTAGCACTGCTGAATGGGTGAGTCATATGCAGCACTAATGATTGGATGAGGCAGATGCAGCACTGCTGATGGGCTATGACACATACAGCACTGCTGATTGGGTATGGCAGATGCAGCACTGCTGAATGGGTGAGTCAGTTGCAGCACTGCTGATGGGCTATGACACATACAGCACTGCTGATTGGGTATGGCAGATGCAGCACTGCTGAATGGGTGAGTCAGTTGCAGCACTGCTGATGGGCTATGACACATACAGCACTGCTGATTGGGTATGGCAGATGTAGCACTGCTGAATGGGTGAGTCAGTTGCAGCACTGCTGATTAAGCGTAAGAGGAGAACGTAAGTAGCAAGATAGTCCTCCTTTCATGACTTCATAGCTAAAATTCAAACAGCTCTCCCTAGGACAGACATATTCTCTATATAAAATATGTCAGTCATGCACAAACTTCACGGAACATATCCGACCTTAATGCAGTACTATGCGGGTCCCAAGTTCCAACCACAATTTCCTATGAAGCCTCTGAAGCTACGCTCTTTGGAATAGAGGATTTTATCGTGCGGCATGTTACTTTTGTACAGAAATGTAAATATTAGGTATCACTATACATGGCTTTGACTGTATATGTTAGGTCTCCCTGTACTAGGCTTGAACTCTAACTTCCTATGCTAGGTCTCCCTGTACTAGGCTTGAACTCTGACAGTCTATGTTAGGTATTTATGTACTAGACTTTATATGCTGGGTATCCTTGTACTAGGCCTGAACTCTGAATTTATATGTTAGGTTTTCCTGTACTAGGCTTAAACTCTGATTGTATATGTTGAGTATCGCTGTATTAGGCTTGAACTCTGCGCCAGATGTGAGTAAACAAGTCACAACATGGTCTGCATCACTTGTTTGTTCGTCAGATTTCAGAACTCAAGATTAGTACATCCTGCCTAAACTTCCAGCAAAACGGCGTGGGAAGAAGCGGTTAAGGCTTGAACCTGGGAGTAGAACTTTGGAAATCTTTTCAACTTAATGGGTTAACACTTAGAAGACTACCTTAGAAATAACCATGTTTTTCTATAAGCTGTTGTAGAAAGTAAAGAAGCACTATATACTATACTCCCGCATGTCAAAGGCGATCATTTTTTGGCGAGCTTAAATTTGGACTGCGTAAGAAAGATTTCTTAGAAACTCTATAAATATCAACACAGGTGACATTTTGCCTCACTGGAATAGAGGAAAGTAGCTGGTAGCAGATAAGCTTTGAAACAGACGGAAAGCTCTTACGAGGGCCTCTGAACATTTAAGAAGCAAAGAAAAGTTTTGCAGAAGACGAAAAGGACGAAATATGTAGGTCGCAGGCAGGGGCGGACTGGCTATATGGGCAAACGGGCAAATGCCCGGTGGGCCGGCACAAAATGGGCCGGTCTGGTCGCAACCAAAGAAATTTTTTTAAAATGCAGACAACCTTAAAAAAAATTGACAGCAGTAAGTCACAGATACCCGAACGCGTTTTCTTGTTGTTTTTTTTTTTATATTTTTTTTATTAACCTACAATTAAAAAAAAAAATTCAACAAGAATATAAAAAAAATTTACACTATACATTGTACGTATTATCATTTGCAAAACGTTAGACAGTACTTTATGCTATGCTATGCTATGACATGCCATGTGTGTGCCGGTTTATGTGGTAATGCCCGGGCATTATTATATTTTATTTCCATGCTTAAACGTTGCAAAAACACTTGGTCTTTAATATGTTGTTCCGGTTTTTTAAAATGTAAATAGCTTATAAATAATAATAATAATAACAAGGCTTGTCTTCGAGTCCGAAGATTAGTGAGGCATACAGTATTTCCCGTGGCTGCGCAGCCCCAGCTGTGACCTACATATTTTGCCACATCTGGGGCAAGCATAACCATTGTCCACAGGTGATCGATTTAGATTTTCTCTTCGTCGTCTGCGTTTGTCCTCGGCAGCAGACTTTCTTTTGGTCTCAAATGTGTATCCCGCGGCCTTCGTGAGTGACCTCCAGCTGTCTTTTTTCCGAGACCGCATGCAGCTAGGTGCTCTCTTCTATGTCAACCAAGGAAAGGTGACTCCTAAGCTGGTCTTTGAAGCGTGTCCGTGGGGCGCCTCTGTAACGTCGACCACCCTTTAGCTCACCGAAAAATAAACTGCCTTAAAGTTGTTCCGGATATTGTTTTATAAAAAAATAAATTATATCAAATGATTGGTGGAAACATCGCTTAATGGATTAGTATTACACTTCTATTCTTTGACAATAAGTCATTATAGTTTATTTATCGATATCAAGTGTTCCGTATTTTTAGATTAAAACTAATTTTTGTCAAATGATTTAATTTTTCAAAAAAAGGTTTTTCAGGATTTTAAAATAAGAAAGTAATTTACTAGAAATGATTATTAAAAATAACTTATTAGACTTATTTTACAGTTATTTTTCTTGCCGAAACATAACAAAAGTTGTTTAATCGGTAAAGAGAGTTCCGGATTTTGTTTTGAAAAAGAAATCGACCAAATTACTTTAATTTTCTTACAAAAATGTTCCGAATTTTATCTGAAAAATGTACTAACGCCAAATAACTGTTTGAACTCACTCTTCTAATAAATAGAACAAATAATCTTCCCATATACGAAAATTAGTTGTTCCGCATATTTTATAAAAAAATATTTTAACTCTATTTATGTAAAATCGCACTTCTCTCTTACACTACATTTAATTTCCTACCTAAAACGTTAGAAAATCTAATTATCGATAATATTGTGTTCCGATTTTAAAGGAAAACTACTTTCTAATACCAAAGCATGGTTTGAAAATCTCTCCAATAGGCTATGGTACATCTAATTTTCATAAGAGACCATCCCACAAATTTAATTAACGGTATTTGATTAATCTGGAATTCTTATTTTCTCTCACTATAAATATATAAACATCCGGAACAATCTATCTTAAAAACTTAAAACTATTGCGATATTTCGGAAGGGAAATAAAATTTTAATCAGATTTTCAATAGCTTTTAGTCTTTTTTTTTTTTTGATATTAATATAACGGACAGACAGATTGACAGACAAAACAAAAAAGATGCGTCTTTAATCCTTATTTAATGTATGTAATATATATATATATATATATATATATATATATATATATATATATATATATATATATATATATATATATATTATACATATATACATATTTAGTCTAACCAGCTCATTTTTTTTCCTTTGACGTAATAAGTAGTTGATTATTTAAATGAAAAGCTAAAAGAACTCACTCAGTGCACCGATGTCTATGAATCCTCGACAAGCTGTTCGTTTTATGAGACATTTTAGTCTAACTAGGCAGTGTGACGTAGCAGATTTTAGGGAAATGAAATGCTAAAACAACTCGGTATAGTAATATTTATTACACCTCGTACTCTGACTCTTAATTTATAAAGACATAATAGCTAGATTTAGATCTAATCTAGATTTTTTGACACTAGATATATTTTTTTCCACTAGAGCTAGATTTTTTCCACTAGATCTAGATTTTTTTTTACACTAAGCTAGATTTTTAAAACTAGATTTAGATTTAAATTATCTTATCTTATATAATACAGACGTTACTTCAAAAAAGAAGATGATTACGTCCTACGCGTCATGCATTTAGTCATGCATATTAACCAATGACTTAAATTCTGCCAAGTCACTGGTTTTCCTGGCTAGCTCAGGCAATCCATTCCATGCTCTAATAGCACTAGGGAAGAAGGAGTATTTGTACAAATTTGTCCTAGCATATGGGACGAGGAATGTGCCTTTATCTTTGTGTCTTTCAGAGTATTTTATTAAATTTTGTTTTTGTATTTGGAGATTATGGTTTAGTGTTTTATGTATTATTGCTACTTTACTTTTGAGCCTTCTGTCCTGAAGGCTTTCTAAATTTAGTGATTTTACTAAAGGTGTTACTCTAGTCAAATGTGAATATTCGTTTGTTATGAATCGTACTGCTCTATTTTGTGTCTGTTCTAGTTTCTTAATGTTTTCTTGAGTTGAGGGGTCCCAAACAGAGGATGCATATTCTATTATTGGCCTAACCAAGGTTAAATAACATTTTAGTTTTATGGTCTTATTTGATTTATAGAAATTTCTTTTAATAAATCCTAATGCTTTGTTTGATTTTTTTGTAGTTTCATCAATATGTGGATTCCATGACAGTTTTTCATTTATTATAACACCTAGGTATTTTGCGTTTTTAGTCTGTGTTACTGGTTTGCCATGAATAAGATAAGTGGAATTAATTTGTTTTAGTTTTTTTGTTACTCTTAACAACTGACATTTTTCTGGGTGGAAAGACATGCTCCAATTTGATTCCCATTTCTGTAATTCATCTAATTCTCTTTGTAAAATATCTATGTCTTGTGTTGTTTTTATTGTTCTATATATTATGCAATCGTCTGCAAATAATCTGACTTTTGTTCCTGAAGTAATGCAATTTGGTAAATCATTTATGTAAATTAAATTCTAATTAAAATCATTGTAGATTCTAGATCTATATTTTTTTGGTCTAGTTTAGAATGTTTGTTGTCTTACATGTTTAGGATGTTTTTCCAGAGTTGAAGTCCAAACCTCACACAGTATGACAGGGGATGGGAGCGGGCAGGGTTTGAACCTTGGACCATCGATAAATCCAAACGACAGTCCAGCGCGCAAACCACACGACCAGGCAGCCATGATTTCGACTAGATCAAGATCTATAATTTTAATTTCTAGACTTAAAGTGTAGATTTTTTTTTTCAAATGTCTAGATCAATATTGCAATGTTATAAAATACTAAAACTAATATAGGCCTACTTTTTAAAATTTAATATTGCATTCAGTCTATTTATAGATTATTCAGTTTTTTTTTTACATAAATCTTATCTAAATTACATCTACATTGTCCCATATTTGTATTTTAGATCTAGATCTAGATATTGAGAGAGTTAAATCAGAAGTTTAATTTACGTAGATTTACATCCTCATTCTAGTTCCATTTAAATAAAAATGCTCAATACCAAAAGATTATCTAAAATCGCTTTTCTGACATATTGTACATATCCGGTAGTTGTCATGCCGTAATGTGTAATATATCTCTTTATCAATAATAGGCTATTAGTTTGTAGCCAGCTTCTTATAAGTTTAAGAGCAATGCCTGGTCGTTCGGGTAGCGCGCAGGACTGATTATCTCGACGGTCCCAGTTTCATACCCTGCTCGATGCCATCCTCCTTCGTCCAGCGGGAGATTTGGATAAGGAAGTAAATTATCTTTAACTTTGAAGGAACATCCAAAGCATGTAAAACATTTTACAGAAAAAACAACATTTTTTACAAAGCCAAATAAATCTTTGAAAAATTATTATTTTTGACAATCAAAACAAAATCACGTTTTGAATATTCCTTGCGAATAGGCGGATCCGATAGGGATCCGACTCCGACGGGGGCCGCCTATAACACAAACTCTCTTAGTAATCTTGTTTATCTCAATCTTGAAACTTTTGTATCTTGGACTTTCAAAAGAAACACTTTCTGTTGTCAATCTGGGTCTTTACATCAGCCGGTAGCTAAGCATTCTTGTTTAAAATAGAGGCTTCCTCTACATTTCTAAATATGTGATTAAAAAATAAATAATTTGATGGAAAATTCTATGCTCTACTATTGGATATAAATATATATATTTCTGTGTATAATTTTCAGACTTAACTTTGGCATTTATATCTAGTGATCATTGAAGACTATTTTCTTCTTGCTTACACATTGTCACTATCAGCAACTGTAACTAGCAGTTATTATCATCAACACTGCTCTAATTATCTGCTTTACAGCACTAACTACTATAACTAGATGCTATACAGCATAATCACTTTTTGAAATAGTTGTCTTGGAACTTTTAGATCGATTAGGGAGCACAACACAAGAACAAGTAATAGAAAAAAGAATAACTATTTAAAACCAAAGTTTATCTAATAAGAAATAATCGCTAATTACTGACATTTATCTGAATCTAGCTCTCCCTTGCTATTATTTAAGATAAAATTGATTAATTAGCAATAAACGATTAGCTAACTGGTTAATTTTTGGATAGATTTGTGTATTGTTATCGACTATGAATAATTATGCTAAATTTGAACTGGATCCGAGAATGGAAAGTGGGAGAGAAAATGTGTCAAAATGTAATAAGGGGAATAAATCCATATACATTTACCCACATCTCTCATTAAGTAGCATCTATTTCCCTTATTTCGAAATCATGCAAAATAATATTAATCACCAACAAATAAATAACTAATTGTTTTTATTTTTGTTTATCGAATAGGTTCAATAAATAATTGTGCAAAGTATTAACTTGATCCGAGAATGGGGAATGGGAGAAAAAAACAACATATTTAAACCTTTACCATATAGACAGACAAAGTTGATATAACCTTTGTAATAAAAAATATTCTCCACGTGTGAAGTTGTTAATCTATTCAAACTTTTAAAAGGAACTAGAGTCAATAGCACTGTATAGATCAATTCTGTATAGTGTCTAAATAGTCGATTGGAAAGGTATTCTCACAGTACTAAGTTTACTCCGGTCCCTCTAAAGGTCTAACTTGCAATACCGCACCTCAATTACAGTAAACACGTAATTTTCAGTGTCTAATACACAAGCGTCTAACTACAGTGTCTAATACACAAGCTTCTAACTACAGTGTCTAATACACAAGCTTCTAACTACAGTGTCTAATACACAAGCATCTAACTACAGTATCTAATACACAAGCATCTAACTACAGTATCTAATACACAAGCATCTAACTACAGTGTCTAATACACAAGCATCTAACTACAGTGTCTAATACACAAGCTTCTAAGTACAGTGTCTAATACACAAGCATCTAACTACAGTGTCTAATACACAAGCTTCTAAGTACAGTGTCTAATACACAAGCTTCTAACTACAGTATCTAATACACAAGCATCTAACTACAGTGTCTAATACACAAGCATCTAACTAGTTCATCATGACAAAGCTTATTCTTAGAACACATCTTTTCCAGTGGTCCTCAAAGTTGTGAGCCTCCCTTACTTTCAAGGTGCAGAAATGTTTCGTGTGAATCAATAATTGTCTGAAACATACTTTATCTAAAAATGTCGCTATAATACTTCATCATTTATTTCATTTAATAAAACAAAAATGCATTAGGTCAAGGTTACAATTTAGTCAATATTAAATACGAGACTTCTACTTTTGGCCCCACAAAAAAATATTTTAAAAAATGGGGATATAAAACAAAGAAAGTAAAAAATAGAGAGAAGAAAGCAGGAAACTTAGGAGTGCAACAACCGCATCTTCTGTGTGGCTTTTCAGTTTCCTAGAAGCTTGGCTAAACTTGTTTAACTTTACATGCAGCAGCAGAAGCTCTTTTTTGGCTTCATATTCTTCTTCTGTATTAATTGTTCCCTTTCCTTAGTGCATAAATAGCAGTGCTTACTACACACAAACTGGATCTTTGGCTGGACCTAATGTCAAAAAAGAGAAATACAACTATTCTTACACTCCTGCAAAGTTTTGCTTTTTTTTTTATTACATAATATATATATAAATAAATAAATAAATAAATAAATAAATAAATAAATATATATATATATATATATATATATATATATATATATATATATATATATATATATATATATATATATATATATATATAAACAAGGCCTGCTTTCCCAAAAACTAAACAACCTACAGAAGATACACACTAAAACTAGGTAGAATTATGGCCAGACATAATATGTACTCAGTGATATCTAATATGAAGTAGAGAAAACACCTGAAGATTATCCTGGCCTCTGTATTGCTTAAAACAAAATGTAAGGGCTGTTCTCATACCTTGTTTTTTTGTGTGCTAACATTGTCAATGGAACCATTAAAAGATGGGGAAAGTCAGAAGCAAAAACAAATGGGAGTGCCATCAGACATCCATGTCGACCAGGAAAATGTTTAAGCCAAACACAACCAGCTAAATGTTTAGGCCAAACTAGTGTTGACAGGAGAGTGAAAAAAATGACAAGTGTAGACTTACTACTATTGGCTGCTCTAATTCTGTGCCTGTTGAAGTGGAAGCATCCACGTGGTCTTTTGTCTCATCTATCTGAAATTTAGAAACATCAATTCAGTAACAAGGTTACAAAGACAGTTTGTGTGGAAAAACAAACTCATATTTGGCTTGCAAAAAAAAAAAAACAAAAAAAAAAAAAACAGACTTTGTTTTGAAAAGTGACCAAAATTGAGTGTGCAAACTATACATGATTAGTAATAATTTTTTCTTACCTGGACACCAAATGATGGAGATCTGTCTCTATGACAGTTCCATTGGTCAACTCGGTCTCTGTTCCTGTGTATTAGTGGAAGAGAGGAGATTGGTCTGCTTCTGACTGTAAGTGGCGACTTATTACATTCCAAGACTTTTTCACTTGTAAGCCATTTGTAAAATGGGGAGTTTGTATCCTTCTCACCCTTCTGCCAATTATAATGGGTACCATTGCAGTTGTGATCAAGATAGACCCATTTGCCGAATTTTCTGGAATTATAAATGAACTAATTTTATAGTTTACAATAGTATTATCAAAATAATTAAAATTATTGCTTCATCTTCATTATCTGCCCCTTGCCCTTGACTTTCGCGCGGTGAAAGTTTGACTAACGGAAACCTTCCAGCTAAGGCTATTAATAGTACATCTTCATATTCATACTAGAGATGGGAATCGAACCCAACTTTTAAAGTTCGGGTTCGGTTCGGTTCGGTCAGATTTAAGTTCGAGTTCGGTTCGGTTCGATGACGAGTATAGTTCGGGTTCGGTTCGGTTCGGTCAGGTCTAAAGTTCGGGTTCGGCTCGGTTCGATGTTATGAAATTATGTAATAGCAAAATTAAGTTATAAGGTTTAATTATTAGTTAAAACTTTTTTATTTGAATTTTTACATAAAACAAATACTTTGCAACATATAATAGGCCTTTGGGCAATACTTTTGCCAAAATAATGTTGCCTACAAACATTTAAAGCGTTGTAAAAATGTCTTAATGGAGATAGAAATGAAGATGCGGCAGGTTTTCGCTCAAGTCGGCAAGTGGTTTAATTCAGGGCGTGACTCAGCGCTAAGTGAATTTTTTTAAAAGGCTAATATCGATGTGCTTTCTTTCAGAACGCACTATTCATCATAATAAAAAAAATTCGAGGGCCATATTAAATCTAATAATAAAGAGGCAGACCTGGCCAACAGAATTATGCAAGGGACATTCTAGGTAGGCCTACATATTGCGCACGTACTTCTATAATGGGCGTGATCTTTTTAAAGAAATATTCTTTGTGTAAAGACGTCTCTATCGAGGATTTTTTTTTCATACATAAGTCGTCACTATATACGGAAGAAATTCGACTATTTTGAGACCAAAAAAATGCAGAAGAATCACACTAGCGGAGATGTTTTAAAATGTTTTCTTCAAAACGTTTTGACCCATTTTGTGCATACGCGCCTCGCAAAAAGCAGTCTTCAGTTGACAAGGTCTTATTAGAAGATAAAATGACATCTCCACTTAATATATTTTAATTTTTAAACATGTAATTATACTAATATTCAGATAAGTTACACTAAAAATAAAACTTTTTTTTTCGATGCCCCCTCTCTTTGTTAGTTGGTCGTTGGTTTGTCGCTTACAAACAGCTAGTGCAATTGAACCAATATAGGCGTTTTATATTTTTACCGGTAAGGATAGTATAGATGGACTTCTTATGGTCCGACAGTTACGCTGGGCAGGGCACGTATCCCGTATGGGAGACTAACGTATGCTAAAGGCAGTCTTTTTTTTTTGTGAGCTAAAAGGTGGTCGACGTTACAGAGGCTCCCCACGGAAACGCTTCAAAGACCAGCTTAGGCGTCAACTTTGCTTAGCTGACATAGAAGAGAGCAGCTGGTTGCATTCGGCCTTAAAACGAATCAGTTGGAGTTCACTCCCGAAGGCCGCGGTATACACATTTGAGACCAAAAGAAAATCCGCTGCCGTGGACAAACGAAGACGCGAAAAGAAAAACTAAATCGACCACCTGCGAACAGTGGTTATGCTTGCCCTGGATGTGGCAAATATGTAGGTCACAGCTGGGCCTGCTCAGCCATGGGAAAAACTGCATTCCTCACTAATCTTCGGACTCGAAGACAAGCCTTATAATAATATATAAACTTAATAAACTTTAAAATAAAGTTCTTATGTGAACAACTCAATATAGCCTAACTGTTATTACAATATTCACATATTTAACTTGAGATAGAGATGTAATATTAATGAAATATACTGATTTTTAAACAAAATCTAGGTCACCACAAAACAACGTCTTTACTCTTTCATGTCTCAAGATTGTCTGCCCTTTCACATTTGCATTACGCTAATTTCATCATCCTTAATACATAAACACCAATCAATCGCTTAACCTCTTCTTAACGCCACCTGAAAAAACACACACACACTTTATGACACCCCTTTTTGTCAAGAAGTTGCGTCTCCCCATCCCCCAATTCAAGGTACTAACCATCCCCACCCACGGAAGAGGACCCAAAGTTTGAGAAACGCTGCATTAAAAATACTGATGATCAATAATGCAAAACAGAATAATAGTATAAATATTCAGGGGCGTAGATAGGAATTTTTCATCATTTGGTGGCCCGGGGTGGGCTGGACCTCTTTGGGGGCCCCTGCATTTTTGCGTAATATTGAATATTTATTGTTAAAAAAACAATAATTTGGGGCCCCCCTCAAGTGGGGGCCCGGGGGGATTTTACATTTTTCACCCTCCTCCCCCACCCTTGCTACGCCACTGATAATATTCCAATATAGAATAGGCCTACTTCACAATTTTGTAAAAATAAATCACTTAATAGAAGATAATTAAATTTTATTTTAAACTAGAACACAAATGAACTTATTTATATCTACACTCTCTAATCGGCAAAAAAATATTCTACTCTCAACTAATAGCCATCTCAAATAAAAGTGACAATATATTAATGTCAACTTTCTACTTACTAGCAACTTGAATTTAGATCTAGATCTAATTAGAGGGCGCCTATTCGACTCAAAACCAATATTGCCAACAGCCCGCGAAAATTCAAGGTTAGGGGAGAGTCGGCACGTACGGAAAAACCCATGGGAATCAAAGCGCGCCGCTTTTTTTTTTCAAACTACCACCACCACCCCCTCCCAAGTTTTCAAAGTATAATGGAATCATTAGAATTTAAATAAAATATTTAAGTAATTTTGTTTTAAACCCAAAATATTAAAAAGGGAAGTAAAAATTGCAAAATTAGTTCGGTGAAGAAAAGGAGGGTTCGTTCGGTTCGGTTCGTACCAAGCAGTTTCAAAGTTCGGGTTCGGTTCGGTTCGGTCATAAGTGAGGTTCGAGTTCGGTTCGGGTTCGGTTCGTTTCCCATCTCTAATTCATACATAGTAGATCTAGTACATGTGTCTGACTATAGCCTCTAGACTGGCCTAGACCTAATGTTATCGTAAAGCCTTTATATATGAATCTATTTTTTTTTTTTGTGCTTTATAGATCCATTATAAAGTAAACAATTATTGTTATACTTACGTTGCCTCTACTGAGTCCATTCTCAAAGTTTAAATAAATCTAAAACCTAAAAGAATCTGTTTCGCTTTCGTTAAGTAGTTCTTCCCTTGGATCAGTTGAAAAGGAAGTTATAGATCTAGATCTAGAGTCTACTAAAAATTCGGATCAAATAAACAAGGAGATAAGGAAAAGCTAATTTATTTAGATATCTAGAGTTAGATCTATATAAAATATATAGTTCTAGACTTCTAGATCTAGTCTAGATCGAAATATTAAAATCATAGTTCTTTCGCAGCCTAGATTTAGTCATAGCTCAAGAAAATGAGATTGCATTTTGTTATTATAACTTGCTTTTACATGTGCTTAGAGGTTGTAACGGAGGATCTGTAGCTATAATACATTTAACATTAGGCAGGGGCGGCCTTAGCAGTGCACGGGGCCCTGGGAGAGCGTAATTTGCGGGGCCCTTTGCCTCAAGGGTAGTGTAGACTATATATACCATAGAACATTACTCTAACCGGCTAATTAGTCTCTAACGCTGTAACAATAACAATAAAGTATCTCCGCCTCTAAGCCGTGGCCCTTATTTTTGCTACAAAACATAGAACATTACGTAACTACATTACGTAAGTATATTATATATTAGGCTACTAGTCGACCGGCGGCGTAGCATACGCCGCTATTTTGTATGGCCGGTCTTAGGCCACTGCAAGCTATGCGACCGCAGTGGGCCCCCACTTTCAAAGGATCCACACTTTTATAGTAGAGATGGGAAACGAACCGAACCCGAACCGAACACACCGAACTCGAACCTCACTTATGACCGAACCGAACCGAACCCGAACTTTGAAACTGCTCGGTACGAACCGAACCGAACGAACCCTCCTTATCTTAACCGAACTAATTTTGCAAATTTCTACATCCTTTTTTTTTTTAGTTTAATAATAGGCCTAATAATAATAAAATACTTAAATATTTTATTTTAATTCTAATGATTCCATTATCCAAACATGGGATAGATAAAGGGGGTGGGGGTATTTTGGAAACTAAAGAAAAATAAAAGCGCGCGCGAGGTATGCCCATGGGTTTTTCCATACGTGCCGACTCTCCCTGCCCCTGAATTTTCACGGGCTGTTTGCAATATTTCTTTTGAACCGATTAGCCCGCCCTCTCAGTAGATCTAATAAGTAGTAAGTCAATCTTAAAATATTGTCACTTCTATTGAAATGGCTGTTAGTTGAGAGTAGAATATTTTTGGACGACTATAGAGTGTAGATATAAATCTTCAATAAGTTCATATGTATTCTAGTTTAAAATACATTTAATTATCTTCTTTTCATAGTAACATCAGTTTAAAACGGATTCTCTTTTATAAATATTTAATATTAGAACTATTTAAAAAACTTAATATTTAATTACTAAATAACGGTATTTACATTTCTTTTTAGTGTTGTATGTTTAAAAAATGTGAAGTATTCCGTATAGGAATATTATTACTATTATTCTGGTTTGCATTATTGATCATCAGTATTTTTAATGCACGGGTGTGGGGATGGCGAGTACCTCGAATTGGGAGGGGTGGAAGCAACTTCCTGACAAATAGGGAGTGCTATAGAGTGTGTGTGTGTGTGTTTCCTGGCGATTGATTGGTGTATGCATGTATGATGAGGATGATGAAATTAGAGTAATGAAAATGTGAAACGGCAGACAATGTTGAGAAATGAAAGTGTAAAGACGTTGTTTTGTGGTGAGCTAGATTTCGTTTAAATATCAGTATATTTCATTAATATTACATCTATATCTCAAGTTAAATATGTGAATATTGTAATAACAGTTAAGCTATATTGAGCTGCTCGCATAAGAAATTTCTTTTAAAGTTTAAGTAAAAATATAAAACGTCTTTATTGGTTCAATAAACTTCAATTATACTAGCTGTTGGTAACCGACAAACCAACTAACAAATAAAGGGGGCGTCGAAATAAATGTTTTCTTTTCAGTGTAACTTATCTGAATATTAGTAAAATTATATGTTTAAAAATTAAAATATATTAAGTAGGAATATCTTCTAATAAGACCTTGTTAAATGTAGACTGCTTTTGCGAGGCGCGTATGCAACAATGTTGGTCAAAACGTTTTGAAGAACACATTTTAAAACATCTCCGCTAGTGTGATTCTTCTGGATTTTTTGTCTCATAATAGTCGAATTTCTTCCGTTTAGTGCTATTCATTATAATGACGACTTATGTAGGAAAAAAAAGTTTGCGACAGAGACGTCTTAACACGAAGAATATTTCTGAAAAAGATCACGCTTATTACAGAAGTACGTGTGCAATATGTAGGCCTACCTAGAATGTCCCTCACATAATACTATTGGTCAGGGCTGCTTCTTTATTACTAGATTTAATATGGCCCTCGACTTTTTAAAAAAATAAAATGACTAGTGCGTTCTGTAAGAAAACATAAATATAAGCTTTTTAAAAATTCTCTCTTCTTACTATGAGATAAAGTTTAGAATACGCTTAGCGCCGCGTCCCGCCCGGAATTAAACCCCTTGCCGACTTGTAGGCTTTATGTAGGCAACATTATTTCGGGAAAAAAATACAACTGACCATAGGTCTACTATATATATGTGTGTGACACTGACTCATTAAGAAATTTTTTACAACCCTTGAAATTTATGTAGGCAACATTATTTTGGAATAGGCCTATTATATGTTGCAAAGTATTTGTTTTATGAAAAATTCAAATGAAAGTGTTTTTATCTAATAGGCTACATTTCATTAAGCCTAATAACTTAATTTCGCTATTACATAATTTCATAACATCGAACCGAGCCGAACCCGAACTTTGGACCTGACCGAACCGAACCGAACCCGAACTATACTCGTCATCGAACCGAACCGAACCCGAACTTAAATCTGACCGAACCGAACCGAACCCGAACTTTAAAAGTTGGGTTCGAATCCCATCTCTATTTTATAGGACCCGCGCTAATTCAAGGTGTATAAATTATTAAATTAAACGATCTTATAACATAAAACAGATTTTCCGCGCCCTCTTGTCGATTTACCAGGAGCTCCTGAAAATCTCCCTAAGTTGCAAGATATACGAAAAAGGTCTTAAAATATACGGAAATATATAGAAAAAAATTGTCATTTTGGGGTGTCATTCAATATGGAAAACGCCAATCCTACGAGCGATAAATACAAACGGCATTATGCATTGGCCGTAATTGTGTAATCAGGTAAAAAAAGCTTCTCGCGCCTCAAACTAATGAAGAATTACTTGAGGTCAACAATTCTCAAAGATTGATTGAAATGTTAGGTAATTCTAGCTATTGAGAGGGATCTATGTAGGAAACTGAAATATTATGATATACTATATGACTTTGCTAAACGCAAGACTCGTAAAGTAATTCTGTACGTAGTAAAAAATGAATAAAATGCATAGACGAATTTATTTTCTACTACAAACTCTTAATTTTCACTAATTATCCGTCTCTCTACCCAAACTTGGCCCCGCGAAATCCGTTTCGCATAGGGCCCCACAATGCCTAAGTCCGGCCCTGCTATTTAGTGACTGGTGAATATACATAGTAGATTACTTGTTCTCTTTCCATGACTTCTTGGTCAGAATGGTTAAGTCCGCCGCTGCTATTTAGTGTTTGTAAAATGTTTGTTTGTAAAATGTTTTACATGTTTCGGATGTTCCTTCAGAGTTGAAGATAGTTTACTTCCTAGTCCAAACCTCCCGCAGGACGAAGGGAAATGGGAACAGGCAGGGTTTGACAGTCCAGCGCGCTGCCACCCGTAGCAAGGTGTGAATACCCACGTGTTCTCCCCCCCCCCCACCTCTTGTTTTTTCGTGGGGTGACTGTCCGCAGAAATAAGAGAGTGATCTTTCCTTTTCTTCTTGCTCGTCCAAACTCTTGTAGGAATAAGAGAATTATATAATAGAAGATTGTAATTGTTCGGCATGAACAGAGGCCAATTAAAAGGAAAACACTCGTGCACTACTATTATGTACTCTGCAAATTGAAGCCAATTGGACGTTATATAAGAATGAAGTGTGCTATAAGAGCCACTGGCGGATCTGGGAAAGGGGGGACGGACGGTAGGGGCTATCGCCACGTTTTTCTAACACGTTGATACGGGGTTTCCCACGGCCGCACGATGTCTATGCGAAGTAGTCTATTGGGAAAAAAAACAACAACTTAATACGTCATCGCCAAACTTTCTGGAAGCTTATTGGCCGAAATAACTGTACAAGCACATCAGCTGGTTCAATACAGGCGCGAGCAAGCTACTCTGCCTCATCGTGGCGCTCGTGTGGAAACGGCCATTAGAGGAAGTGGTTAGGCTAAATTGGTAGCAACACAAGACTCCCTTGGGGATGCCCACGGGTTAGCGACAGCTTACCCATTGCATGGAGCGGTGTTGAAAGTGAGAAAATCCATGCGCCGTTCCTCAAGTGACCGTTACATTAATGGCGAGTTCCCCACGGTTAGCTTGGTACAACAAAGGAAAATGGCGGAGGTTCACGGTGTACTCGGTCTTTGGCCATGTCTAGCTCGGGGACCAGATGCATCGGAAATAGCAATGCTCTCCATGAACATTTTTTTTAACATCAATTGCCAAATTACTGAGTCGCAAATTTTTTCGTTAATCGCAATTATTTCGATCTGAAGATTCAATAGTTGGGATGGTGACACACATTCCAGCTTACTTACCACATTGCTCATATTGGATGTTTTCTTGAATTATTGCGTACAAGGAAGAATACATTTCCATTTGTAGCTCTTTTTTTGTGTGTTTCTACAGAATCTTCACCTTTTTTGCCTGTCATCTTTTTTCTTGAGGCCAAAACGTCATTGAGGTCTGCTAATCTCCAGATCTGTGCAAATGCTTTCAGCAGAGGTAACAATGGCTTCAGCGATGTCGTCCCGACTATTAGTTAAGAATGTGTGAGCTTGCGCTCCCAGAGCTATATTTTTATATATTTTATTTTTATAGGCTAGTGCCAAACTTATTATTTGTACTTCCGCTTTTTGTGTATAAAAAGTGATGCCACGCTGTTTTAAAACAGTTCAGTGTACAGTTGACCAGTGGTCAGTACCATATCTGTCTGTGTGACAGATGAAGATCGTTGTGGTCTGTCGTCTAATTATATTTTTATTCCTGTACCTGGGACGGCCTGTAAGTGTAGAAATATTTTATATTTTTTACTAGATCTATACTATGTGTAAGATAGTTATTTTATTTTCTACTTGGACTATTTGTCATAATAGTTGGCAACATGCTGTACGGAAGATGGCGGCGTCCATCAGTCCTAATAGAATATAGATCTAATATAGTTTTGCATTTATGTATTGCAGGCTATTGTTACTGCTTTTAACTGCTGTGTTACTGCTTTTAACTGCTGCTGTTGAATATTACTGCTAATAACTGCTGTTGTTAGATTTATTCTAATTCTAGGGAATCTAGAATCTAGTGTTATTTTGTTTCTTTATTATCGCCTTAGTAAACTTAGTTATATTTATAGTCTGTTTCTCAGTTCTGTTCTTAGTGAATAGTAAGGTACTGAGCCTAAGGATAAGATATTCTTGTTTTAGTGTTAGTATTATGAGTGTAATAGTAGGATATGGTAGATCTAGACTAATTTATTGTAGTGTGTTTGTGTAGATCTAGGTCTAGTGTAGTAGTTGTGATTTTGTTTGATAGTTGGTTTGATCAGTTTGTGTAGTTAGTTTGGTTAGTTTGTTAGAGTTTGTAGTGGTGTAGATTTAGAGGGTAGTTTATAGTGGTTAGTGTATATATTATATTTTATTATTATTTGATTCCATGTAAATAAAGTTTCATTTTGTTTATTTATACTAAACTAAAGTTTGTTATCTTGTTTCCATTTAGTTTAGTATGTCTGGTTACTTAGGTGACTCTAGCCCCTTGGTCGTAGACTGAGGTGTCACAGATGAGCCCACCCAGTAGCGCAAACATCTGCCTACTGTTGGTAATAATTTAATGTTGAGCAGAAGAGAATAGGTCATCTCTCTATCCACTCGCGCCTGCCTGACCTGCTCACAAATGTTTTTAATGTTTTGCCCTAAAGTGCGCAGTCTTGAATTAACAATCCATGTTTTTGAAGGTAGACTTACGTGTCAATTATTTTAATTAATACAGCGACAAAAACCCCAAAGTGAGAAAATAAATGTAGGCTGCATAGTAACTACCAAACCGCCTGCTTCAGATCTAGTAGAAGATTTTTTAGCTGCACTAATCAATGTCTCTAGAGTTTTTATAATTTTTTAAATTAAACCATAATCATCTTGACGGCTTCTCGTCTGGTGTTGCAGTGGGTTTTAATCAAGCACTTAAGGCTAGTTCCGGTTATTTTGGTGAGGACGTCATAGCGATGTGCTGAAGTTGATAAAAAGATGTGTAAACGGTCCAGTGTACGTAAAAATGACAATGAATTATTGATTTTAGATTCAGCAACCCGAATTCTTACAAAACATAGAGAATGGTTCAAGCAGACAAGGAATTAAGATGATGTCAATGAAAGTCATTATCCAAGACAACGAAGTCTTATCATTTGGGAAATTATCTAGAAATATCTGGCTCGTAATCACACAATATTATAATAAGTTCGTAAAGCATTTGTGGGGACATTTACATAGTCGGCCTGGAACCAGATTGATTTGGATTACAATTTCTTTTAGGAGTGGATCTTACTTGGATAGTAATTTCACAAACTTCCAGAGATTTCGTCTTTATAATTCTTCTTCAAAATTGTTCGAGATGCCCATTGAGTGCTAGATTCTGCTTTGAGAGAAAAAATAAGTAATATCCAATATTCTTTTCAGGTAGCACTATTAGATTTTTACCCTTTGGACCGTTAGATCACTACCGTCAACCATTTTAACCAGAGATGACAATCTCTCCGTCTGAGCTAGCACTATGCGGGCCAACAGGACTTTTCAGTCTTGAGCAACAACCATAATCTTGTTTACATTACAGTATCGAAATTAACTAGTTGGTGAAGAATAAAAAATAAAAAGATCGTTTGCATAAAAAATATTGATATCACTATTATTGTTCAATGGTCATTAAAATTTACAAGAAAGTAACAAGAATCATAGCGAAATGAAAATAAACAACGACAATTAGTATAAATAATATATTATAATATATATATATATAGAGTCTAGAGGTTTAAGCTCTAGATATAGATGAAATCATCGTACCGAGCAATGAAGTAACAACATGTAGGCCTACCATGTGCCATAGAAGAAAATGGACATGCAAAAGTGCATCGCCTTAAGAGATATAAACAAATCTAGTAAATTAGATATAGCCAGGTCTACAGCTTACATTTAATTTAAGAAAGAACATAGGATATGAACAAAGTAGTAAAATAATCAAATTTGTAGTTTGTGTTTTTTTTTTCATATATGTACAATATGTTGTTTTTACTGAGAAAGTTTATCATTGGTTTGATGCCTGGTGCGGCCCGCACCACCCGCACATTGCTAGCTACGCCACTGTATGATTTATGTTACAACAAATGTTATAAATGACTATTTCATTTTCATTTTTTCGTAATGCAATAAGAAGTTCAAACTTTATCACTACGCATTTTCCTAATAAAATCCGATTGGACGTCGATGTTTAAATACGAAATAAACAATTTGGATTGGTTGTCTCAACTTAGGTGTTTTTTTTATTGATATAGAGGTGAACTGTTAAACATTGATAGCCTCTTAGACTCGGCAGGTCATTAGATGCTCTCCGCAACTGAAAGGTACTTCGAAACTGTAAAAGGTTAAATGGTGTAATGTTGAAGAATGCAAATGTCGTGGAATGCTGGGTTCGTGCTTCCTGGAGTACTCTTGACACGTGACAAACATATATATGACAAATTGACCTAAGTCCGTTTCAGCAAACAAATATAAAGTTTATTTGACAATAAAAATAATACTGCTCTCCTTGTTAGTGTTACAAGTCAAGAAAATTCTATCCGCATAACAGCGGTATAAAAAATATCCAATACGTTAAACTCTCCAGAATATATTACAAATCACGTCCGCATCTCAGCGGGTAACACTGTACAGAATAATCCAGAATAATACTAGAAATACATGTCTCAAAAAGACTGCCTCGTCCAGAGGATAACACTTGACTGACTTGACTGACATGACTGAACTCAAAGTCAACTTTATTCATTCTACTTCCTGTTTTCTACATCAGGAATTCCACGTGTCTTTTAAACTCTTAACATGACGTGAATATTAAATCAGGCAATGTCAACTGAGACTGTGACAGAAACCAAAAATGTATGTTAAGAGTTTAACTGGAAATTGGTATAAAGATACTGGGAAAATAATGAGTCCTAGTTTATGAGAACTGATTTAGTTTTCGAAGTAGGTGACAATAAAATCTCCCATCGCGGATCACCCATCAGGCGCGGGGCCTGGGGCGGTTGCACCACTTGTCACCCACTAAGGCCACTACTGCACTAGGCTAAATAAGATTAGACTTTACTTTAGACAAAGTCAAACTCAAAGTTTCACAACGACAGTCCGTCAAAGTCAGACTCATGCTCAGTCAAAGACAAATTACAAAGACAAAGAGACACTCGACTTGTCTCAAGTCACTGATTCAGAGTGACCCAAGAGTAACTGAAACTAAGGAGTTTGAGTTGACTCAAGCCTTAAGTGACCCGACTAGACTAGACTAAACCACAGCACAGAGTAGCTTGGCGGCATCCTCGCTCCAAATACTGGCACCAACTAGACTTATCATGGTAAGACAAAAGTGCTTAAAATTTGTCAAGCTTACCAGGTCCTACCACAGTGCAGACTGTGACACGGATCACTCCTTAGTATGTTGTAAGATCATTCTTCTCCCTAAAAGAATCCACCATACCATGCAGATTGGAAGACCCCAATCAGATGTAAGCAAGATGTGCCACCTGATCTCCAGATACAGTTTGCGGAATCTTTTGAACGCGAGTATAAAAATGTCTCTGGAAATACAGCAACAGAAAAATGGGAGCACCTCAAGTCGACCATACAAAAGACTTCCTTTGACATCTTTGGAAGAAAAACTACATAATAAAATTATTGGTTTGACTCTAAATCAGCTATTTTAGCACCTGTCATCAGAGCAAAGAGAGATGCACTCGCTACATACAAGGCAAAACCTACCCAACGCAACTTGTTAAATCTGAAAGAAGCTAGAGCCACTGTACAGAGAACAGCAAGGGTCTGTGCCAATGAATACTGGGTACAGCTGAGTGAGAATATTCAGCTCGAAACCCAAGTGGGCAACATAAGACGGATGTATGAATGAATCAAAAGGCTCTCGGACCCTCCCAAAACCAGTCAGCACCTCTTAAATCAACCACTGTGGAAATTATCACAGACAAGTGCCAATAAATACACAGATGGGTTGAACATTACTTGAACTCTACGCCACAACAAGCTCTGTCTCAATGTACGAGCTAGACGAAATACCCACTCTGTTAGAGCTCAACAAAGCCATAGACCGCAAAGCACCAGAATGCGATGGTATCATCCCAGATCTTCTAAAACAATGCAAAACTACACTAATCCAACCTCTAAATGAACTGCTTTGCAAAAGTTGGCAAGAAGGTGATGTGCCACAGGATCTGCGGGATGCAAAGATCACCGTGAAGAATAAAGGCGACAGAAGCGACTGCAATAACTACAGGGGAATCTCTCTCCTAAGCATTGTTGGCAAAGTCTTTACTCGAGTGATACTCTCCAGGCTAGAAAAACTTGCTGATCGGGTCTATCCAGAATCACAGTGCGGCTTTCGCTCAGGGAGATCCACAATTGACATGATTTCCTTCATCCGTCAACTTCAGGAAAAGTGCAGAGAGCAAAGGTTCTTGTTGAAGCTTTATTACATCCCCACCAGTGCAATGAGTTTACTCTCGTATCCTCTTAGGCACTCCCTCGGGAGCTTTGTTTCGCTACCCCTGGGCTTAGTCGTTCCCTCATACGACCGTTTCCACCCGGGCGCCACGATGAGGCAGGGCAGCAAGCCAACAACAACTTGGCTAGTAGCTTTGTGGCTGAGGTAAATATTTAAAGCAACATTAATACTGCCTATGTAGTACACAAAGTTTGTGCATTCTCTAGTGAACTGAATCCCATTGAAGCTTATCACTAATCACTATAGTCTTCTAATACAAGATTCAGTGGTTTATTTTTTTAATGGACAAAAAAAAGTTTTCTTTGAGTCTCTCAATGATAAGAGCCTCATAGTTTTAGGAATTGGCTGTTCCACCCCCCCCCCATTCTTTCCCTTTTCCGCTTGTTTCTGGTTCCTTAACTCTAATTTATTATGACTTTATTCTGGTCTAAGGAGATAAAGAGAATGAATCAATTTAAGATTTATTAAGAGAAAGACATAAAGTACTACAACAAATTTACTTGGAAAAAAAAGCAACAAAAAAACAAAGAAAACATATTTAGACAGATGTGAAACATTTATTTTCTAGAGTACAGGGTTCGTAGCCACCTTGAAAACCTGGAAAATCATTTATAAAATTGGCTATGAACCCTGAGAGTATCAGTTTTCTGTTTCCAAATATTTTTTATTTCTTTTATTACTCCCATCTTCCCCTTGTATACATCCAACTGTTTTACAAATTGTCAGGGATCCCAAGTCTGGTCTGTGTAAGTATTTTATATCCAAATTCATTTGGTTTCTTCATCTTAAAGTAATGATTCTTTATCTTTTAAGTGCACCACAATGAACAGCCACCAGGGAGGAATCAGACTGAACCAGGCCCAGGTGGTCAATAGTGCTGGACAGATCATCACCTCTCAGCCGGTGCAGGGCATCCTGACCAATCAGGCCATCATGCAGGCCATGGCCAACCTGCAAATGCAACAAGGTATCCCCATCGCCACCGCAATTAAAAATGTAGATTATAATTCTAATTAGCAAAAGTAGGTTATAAATCTAATTATAAAAATAGATTATAAATCTGATTATAAAAGTAGATTATAAATCTGATTATAAAAATAGATTATAAATCTGATTATAAAAGTAGATTATAAATCTGATTATAAAAATAGATTATAAATCTGATTATAAAAGTAGATTATAAATCTGATTATAAAAATAGATTATAAATCTGATTATAAAAGTAGATTATAAATCTGATTATAAAAAGTGTATTTTGAGTCTATTCATCTGTTTCTGCATTCTCATTTTGATGTTTGAGGATTCAGATAAGGAATCCTATATCTAAAAGATGACCTTTACAGTGTTTTCCAGATCAGGCAACTCTCCATTTAATTTTTTTTCTATAGGAGTGTTTTGTTTGGGGAAATAGAGAATGCAACTTAGTAAATCTGTTCTATAAAAGTCATCCATAATACTTTTTCTTATAATTTGTGTCATGCTTAAGGGTTAGATATTTATTGTTTGAAATATGTATCATTTCCTAAGTTTGGACTTTGTTAAAAATGAGCACATTTGACGTGTCAGGTATGGAAATTTCCATAATGGAGACAAATGAATTAAATCTTATCTATGATACCAAGTATTTTTTTCCCATTTTAGCACTGGAGAATCCAATGTAAAAGCTCTTCCTACCTTAACATTGGATTCTTTAGTTGGTAACAGTGATATTTCATTGTAGTGTTTTTGACATGGTTTATAGTTTGAATATCTGTTATAACATCTCTTCCAGTCTTTTCATTTTCTTTATAGTTTCCCCACATTGATCATAAATCTTTTTCTTCTTTTTTAAAAATCTAATTGTATTTAATTGCTCAAAATGTGTGTTTTTTCATTTATAATTGCACTATACGAATCTTATCTTAAAAATGCAAATAAAGAGTAGATTACTGATATAAACTTGATTTTCAACATTTCCTTATTCCTAAATAAAATTATAGGATGCCCTTTTTTTTATAGTAGTTTTTTAGCACTGCAGACAAGGGAAATAAATTTTTCAGTATTCAGAGATATGGCTTATGATTTGTGGTTGTGTACCCGTAGATAATTATACATGTTATTTCTCCCAAACCCACTCTAGGATCAAGATAAAACTTTAAGCAATTGTTTATTGTACTCAACAACATGAATCAATTAAAAATTTGATCAAGTAGTCAGATTGGTAATTAATTATTTTGTTTAATATCATAAAAGGAAATAGCTTCAACATTATTGAGAGATATAGTTGGTGGCTCATAAGAAACCTTGAATTGTGCATAAATTGGGTGTAATGTAAGTAAGTAATGACACTATTACTTGTTTAAGGTGTTACTCTGATAGAAGTTTTGAACACTTTATATCTCTCACTTCCCATTCTCGGATCAAGTAGAAACTTTGTATATTTATTCATTGAACAAAGCATAAAGCAATAAAAAACAGGGTTACAAAGAGAGTTTGTGTGGAAACACAAACTCAAAATCGGCCCCCGAAGTGGTCTACCGAGGCAGATAAAAAGGCAGGTTTCAATATTTTCAGAAAGAATATCAGAATGAAATTCTATCAAAGGCAAATGACAAAGAAGAATGGAGAAAGAAGGTTTGGAGATCTTGTGTGGTACCCCAACGGTCCAGCAGACCAAGAGATAGGTGAAAGTGAAGGAGAAGCTCGATGTGAACATGGCCTAACCTTATCTAATTGAAATAATTGTTCTGTAAAGGGTCAATCTCTTTTCAAGGCCTCAAGAAAAACAAACATATCTTTACAAAGAAAATACACAAAAATTCTTCTCTTCCTTTAATTCAGTATTCCTTTGATTTCTAGTTTACCAGATCTAAACGGGACGGACGGACGGACAGACAGACCACACAAAACTAATAGCGTCTATTCACCTTTCGTGGGCTTCTATAGATTAACCAAATAGTTAATTTAATAGTGGTAATTAATTAATTTTGTTTGATATCGAAATGGGAGATTATTTGTATAGTATGATTTTGCTTTTTTTAAAAGTATGCCTACTGACACACACAGATTGACCCGATTGGGCTTCAGTCACATTGACCTAGTTGTAATGTGGGGGTCTGGGGCTATTACATTCTTCTTCCGGGTAGACGAGTATCTTGATACGTCACTGATGTAATGCATGGAGTTTTACACACGTCGTTCTTTCAATTTTATGATCACTCGTGATTGAACTCAGTTTCTGTCATAATGGGGCATACTGTCATGTATGACAACCGAAATAGACCTAGATCAGTGGTCTTCAACGAGGGCGAAAACGCTCCCCCAGAGGGCGATTTCATAAAAAAGGAGGGCTAAATGGGCGGTAAGGGGCGCTGGACACGAAGAGCGCGAGGTGGGCTCTGGGCACAAACTGAACAACTAGAGATGAAATAAAAGACTGGAGGTGCTTTGAAACAAAACAAACAAACAATTTCTCTAAAGTCAGCGCCGGTGGAGTAACAATAGATACATCGTATGAGATTTTTTTTTTTTTTTTTTTTTTTGAGTTTTTGTGAATTCCTATTACATTTTGTAAAACAGGAAGGAAGTGTCTCATTCTTTAGGTTGTACCCGCGTAAAAGTTCATAAGTTGATAATTAAACAAAGTAATTCTAATAGAACAATTTAACGTTTTGCCTCTTTACAAAATGAAAGCTTTGATAATGTCGGCCTAGAAACAAAATCTCGCCAGTACGCAGTAAATTATCTTTCTATGGGTTTTAGTGATTCGACGCAAGATGAACATATTCTAATGTGTCTACTTTGCGTGAAAACATTTTCAACTGAGGCAATGAAACGAAGTATATAGCCAGCACCTTGACAAAAAGGACAAATCCACTGAGTATTTAAAGAATCTTGCAGGGCAATGAAAAATAATAATAAAAAAAAAAAAGCTCAACTTTTCAACAATATATATAGTTCGTCAATCGTGGTTCGATGATGACCACTTTGTCATCCAGGGGCTGAGGGCTTTGCACTGGGGTTTTATGTCTCCTCATGTGGCTGGTGAGACCTATGTGAGCCCGGAATATTCGGCCGCACACTGGGCAGGTTATTCCAGCTGGAGCTAGTGTCGTTTGTCTTGCTTTTCTTAACAATATTTACAAGAAGACAGAAACAGCGAAACAGAAGATAGTTTTAGTGATATTTTGTCAATCTTAAAGTTCGTAATGTTTTTTGTTTCAAAAGATCATTCTAGTTTTTCTTTTACTCGCTCCCTAAAGTGATGTGTCAATAACCTCAAGGTTTTGAAAGTATTATCAATACGTGACACGTTGATTGAAGTTACAAAATTTTGTTTTAAAAACGGATGTGTCAACTTTGATAATTCTCTGTTACTTTGTTCTTTTTCTAAACAACCTATCAGTGACAGAAAAGGTGCTTTTTTAAAAAATTTAAGTAGTTTTTTTTTTATTTGCAAGCACAAAAACAAAATCACCATTACAAAATGTAGTAGCTTATGGAAGAGATGAGGCACCACCAATAGTTGCACGCTAGAAAAGCTTCGTAAGTTATATATATATAGAAACGTTTATAATGAAATGTGTGATAGACAGGCAACATCTTATTGCTAAAAAATAGCCCACAACTTCATCTTTTAATTTCATTGTAAACTGTAAATACAATACAAACTCATGCCAAAACAAGGTTACAAAGAAAGTTTGTGTGGAAACACAAACTCAAAATCGGCCCCCGAAGTGATCCACTTAGGCAGGTAAAAAGGCAGGTTTCAATATTTTCAGAAAGAACATCATAATGAAATTCTATAAAAGACAAATGAATAGAGAAAGAATGTTGGGAGATCTTGAGTGGTACCCCAACGGTCCAGCAGACCAAGAGAAAGGTGAAAGTGAAGGAGAAGTTCAATGTGAACCTGGCCTAACTGATGTCTTATAATATTCTTTCGGGGGGGGGGGGAGGCGGTGGCTGAGTGGTTAAGCTTCCGAGCCTGGTGTCCTTGGTTAGAGTCTCGATTAAGTCTGGGATTTTGAATTTCGGGATTTTTAGGGCGGCATTAAGCACACCCAACTCTAATGATTACCTGACTTTAGTTGGGGAAAGTAAAGGCTGTGCTGGCCACATGACACCCTGCTCGTTAACCGTTGGCTAAAGAAACAGATGAGCTTAACATCATCTGCCTTATGAACCGTATGGTCTGAAAGGGGAACTTAACTTTAGTTTATTCTTTCTGTAGCGGGCGCTGGTGAATTTTTAAACTCATTCTCTCTGTAATTATTTTCTTTGTTCCAATAGAATTATTCATTTTGCTCCTTTGTATTTCACTATTCTGTTCTGATTAAACTTCAATAACTTTTTTGTTTACTATCAGAAAATGTTACATTTGGTATCGAATTATAGGGAAATGCATGCTCTTTTTACACAATACAAATTAAAGATTATAAATCCAAAAATCAATTTAGTTTAATGGGGTCAATTCAACGCTGGCATAGTCAATTAGGAGAGAAAGAGTTAAAAGAAAAAATATATAATAAAAGAATGAGTTAGAGCACAAAAGGTTGAAGATCACTGGCCTAGATCTAGGAAAGCTGTGCAATGCGAGACCTCATTCCATCACTTAATGCTCACTCGTGATACAAATATGAATTATATTTCTTGAGAAATCAAGATGACGTCTGCTAAAACATGAAGGTTTTTGTTTTTGTTTTACCAAATCTATTATTTGCATTGTAGGCTACACACAGTTTCTACGAAGACGTCTTACAACTTTCTGAAATAGATCTTTGTTTTCTCAATAGGTATAGACAAGTTTTACTTTTCATTCATTAATTTGTTTTTTAAATTCAATAATTATTTCAACTTATTTATTATTTAATATATTTCATGTTGGTTCTCTAGTAGGCACTAAATTAAATTATATTTATTTCACATTGCTTTTAATACATTTTATTGGTTATAGGCCAAATACTATAAGGGATTTCCATTTATGGCTGAAAAACTATAAATTGTAAAAGAACGGATTTGTATGGTCCAGGCTGTGTGTTTGTATTCGGAGCCAAGCCCAATCATTCCAAAAACCATCGTAATGCCAGAGATACTTTAAACATAAATAGTTAAGTTCCCCTTTCAGACCTTGTGGTCTATAGGTCATCTGTTTCTGTGGACTACGGTTAACAAGGGTGTCATGTGGCCAGCACAACGACCAACCGCCTTTACTTTTCCTTAACTAATGTCAGCTACCCATTAGAGCTGGATAAACTCAGAGGCGCCCGATGATCCCGAAATTAAAAATCCCAGTCTTCACCATGATTCGAACCCCGGTCCTCGGTTCGGAAGCCAAGCGCTTTACCACTCAGCCACCGCGCTTCCATTTAAACATAAATACAAAGAATTTATTCTAGAACTTAAAATTAGTATAAAGATGAGCACATTATATAAATAAACAGTACAATTTAATTTTATTACATTTACAGCAGTCACTGAGGCCCGAAACATTCAATGCAATATAATATATAATTAAAGCATTATGTAATACTAGTAAACCCTCGGCGTAGCATCGCCGCTATTTAGTGACGGGTGAGCACTTCCTGAAAGACGCGAGTTTTCCAAATGGGTGGGTTTGGGCAAACGACTGCTTGCTACCATAAACGCCGGAAGTATTCATGTAGGCTGCGTATTGTCGAGTAGAGTGTATGACTGTGCTTCCGTGAGTAATAAAAACGGACAGGGCGTAGCCATACTTATCCCAATGTTCGCAAACAAAGCTTACAGCCATCTTGCGAAGTTCGAGAGCAACATTTTCGTCGATGACATTTTCCCAGAAATATACGACTGATAGAAATAAACAGTTACCTGATGCAGGAATTTTGACTACATTGTGGGGCCCTATGCGAAACGGATTTGTCGGGGCCAAGTTTGGGAAGGGATACGGATAATAAGTGAAAATTAAGAGTTTGTATTTGCAAATAAATTCGCCTTTGCATTTTAGTCATTCTTTAGAAAAGAGTGATCATTCCATGACTTCTTGGTCACAATGGTTAAGTCCGGCCCTTCTATTTGGTGACGGCTGAATACTACTTGTTATCCCCACCCTCTTTTTTTCGCCGCTAAAGTTACGTGGGATAACTCTAGTCCGACTTGCAGAAATAAAAGAGTGATCTCTCCTTTACTTCTTGGTGTTCAAACTACTGTTGAGCCATGAAAAGAATTACATATAGTTTATTAATGCTGCTATGTAATATTGCTATGATAACAAAATTAAGTTCATTTCAGCTTAATACAAAGCGAAGTACAAATGAGATGTTAAATGCTAAAATGAAAAGAAATGGGTTCACAAATGTGCAAGCCATTAAACAATGAAAAGGCAAGTGTTTTGATAATTAAACAAACTTAGAAACATACAATGCTAAAAAATAAATTCACTATACAATATAATATAATATAATATACACCAAACATAGCCTACAAATACACATGTAACATCTGGTGGTCTATCTGTAAGTTATTGTTCAGAGTCTTATGTATAATGGCCACTTAACTTATATACTGATTCTTCCCTTCTCGTTAAAGAGTGCACAAGACGATACAGAAACTAGATCTACTACCGAAACTAGAAGACGACAAGGAGGTAAACTATTACATTACATTCTTTGTACCCATTTAATGTGAATTAAAAAGAATTAGCGTTTAAAGGCTCATAACTTAATTGATATTCTCAAATGCTATTAAATTTTCTTTTTATTTGGGAATGCTATTCAAAAATGTAAAATAGCGTTTATTTTTTAATTTACTTTTTTTTTTTAAGAGACCAAAAATTGATGCTTTGTATTTATACATCCGTATGCGAACAGTTTTAATAAGGGTTACTATTGGTATAAATATAAATAATTTGTCCACTCCCCACGGTCTCTTGCTAGTTCCTCATGGAACATGTGGCCTCTGTAAAAACACGCCACTCTTGCTATTTTTTTATGCCTTCCCAGCTCTTTCCTGTCCCCTCTGGGGCTCTAACTGACTCTAAGGTGTGTCTAGCTCTGTTGTTGGTATCTTTTCTAAGGGTGTGATCAATCCATCTCCACTTCCTACTATATTTTTCTGTCCACCCAGCTCCCACAGTTTGGTGTTTTCTATTTTGTCCAATCAGTGTATTTTTAAGATACTGGTATTTCTCAGACATCTGTTGAAGAAGGTCTGTACTTTATTTTGTTGTCGCTTCAGTTGTTCTCCATGTTTCAGAACCATACAGACTTGACATTAGTGTTAAAGATTCAACGCTACGATTAAATGCATGACGCGTAGGACGTACATAAACGTCTGTATTATATAAGATAAGATTTAAACTTCTTCTTCTTCTTCTTCATCGTTCTCATTGTTATGTTGGAGTGTTCATATGACTAGACCAATACATGAGATGAACTGCGCAGTGGTTTCCAAATCAGGGAGCTCTCCATATAGTTTTCTTTCTATTGGGGTGATTTGGGGCCAATGTCTTATCCGGGCCTCTTGGTAGAGAGAGCAGTTTTGGAGGACGTGGTCGGCATTTTCTGGTGATACTCCACATGGGCAGATTTCACTGGTTCCAATTTTGAGCTTCCGGAACATGTGTTAAGATTTAAACGATTTAAATTTTTTTTATCTTTTATATTTTTTTAACTCGTGGAAGAATAATGCGGTGTAGACGCCAGCAGAATGTATTTCTGAAAACGTTTACAAATGTTTGAAAGCAATCACAGAAGCTTCAAGCCTACATTTATGTCTTGGCATCTTCAGTTCTTTTCAACTCTTTAATGCGTCATTGTAGACATTTTAGAATGTTAATTACTAAAACCAAATTGACAACGGGAAATATCTGTATGAAGTCATGTGTGTTTTACTATGAAAAATTGTACCACTCTTAATAATGTTAGGTAATGAGAAGCACTGCTTTAAAACAAATAAATTGACTGTTAGGGAGAGTCATGATGTACACATAAACACAAGGGGAACAATTAAAAACTTATTTATGAAGAAACATTAGTCAATGACCAACACGAACACTATATAGCCAATCTCTACAAACCTTACATATGCTGATCAGATTGCCTTATTGAGTAAAGACATCTCTGACATTGCTAGAGCTTTCACGCAACTGGAAGAAGCATCTCGACAAGAAGAAACAAAATGATAGTAAAGCCAAGTATGTTCTAACGACAAGAGACAATCAGACTGAAGAGCAATGTATTAAAATTACTGACCACGCGTTTGAAAATGTAAATACATACGATTCATTCTAAAAAAGACAATACAGAAATAAAGAAATAATTAGCAGCAGGCAATAGAGCAGTCAATAGCACCCAACACATATTAAAAGCAAAGAGAACATAAGCAAAATATTTTTAAAATCCTTTATAAAAATAAAACAACACAAAGCTTATCTAAGGGAATAACTCCACACTTACAACTATACATCACAATAATGAAGAGTCATTTACCTTTTTGACTAATAGTTTTAATTTGTTTTTATTGATTCAAGTTTTGTTAGGTACATTTAATACTTAAAGTTTCAAGTTGACCGAGGAACGGGTGTCGGAGAAATAACGTGTACAAATATTGAATCTATCTATCTATGTCTGTCTGTCTGTCTGTCAGTCTATCTATCTATCTGAGACTAAGATTAAGACTAAGACTGCTTTATTGATCCTTACGGAAATTTGTTGTGATTACAAGGACTCTTCTCATATAAAGACAACACAACAGAAAAATACACATAAATACAACAGACAACATAAAGAGTTCATTCAGCGACTACACACAATGAGTGGCGGTGACAGAGTCTGGCCGAGTGAGGTACGAACGAGTTTTTGTACCGCTCAGTTCTTGTTTTGATTGACAGCAGTCGCCCACTTCGCGACGACCTGACTGATGGAGCGGGTGGCCGTTGTCTTCCAAGATTTTTTCGATTTTTCTTAGGCACGTTTGTTCAAAAAGTTCCTTTAAATGTGGTAATGTTGTGAGTGTAATTTTTGATAATTTTCAATTTTCTAGACGTCGCAACAGTTTAGATGAGGCGTTGCCTTGCCAACAGGTTATTCCGTATGTTAACAGATTTTGTATAGTCGCGCTGTAAAAAATCTCAAGGATCTTCTTGTTTAGTTTAAAGCTATTGAGTTTGTATAGAAAAAAGAGTGGCTGGGTTGTTTTCTTTGTCAGAGTTCCAAGGTGGTCTTCACATGAAAGCTTGTTGATGATAACGCCTAGATATTTATATGATTACTTGTTCTATAGATGTAGTGTTTATTTGCAGTTCACGTATAGTTTGTTTTTCTATCTATCTATCTATCTATCTATCTATCTATCTATCTATCTATCTATCTATCTATCTATCTATCTATCTATCTATCTATCTATCTATCTATCTATCTATCTATCTATCTATCTATCTATCTATCTATCTATCTGTCTGTCTGTCGGTCAGGGTGTCTGTCTATCTCCACTAAGTGTGGGAGAAAATGTAACAAATGTAGCCTAAGTAGTGTCTTTGCAAGTTACTCCTAAACATCAAATAACTCTAGTGTAAGCTTTTTTTGCATAGGTTCACATAAATCTATTTCATTTCTACAGTGAGCCACGAAACACAGACACCACCATTAGGAGAATCCTCTAGGCACAAAACTTGTCAGAAAAATCCTGGCCATAAAGGTTACATCGCTGCTCATAAATTCAAGATCAAACACTTGCCTAAAACTCATCGGGACCAAGACGTATTGGATGTCATTATAGCTGCGTCCCAGCTGACCGTACGAGTCAGTGTTCGAGCGATCAGCCCACAGAGACCAGAATTCTGGCCAGGCTCGAATCATTGCTATCCACACTATAATGAACAAAAGTCACTCCTAAGGACAGGGAGTGGTATGGTCAGTGAGGTGTACAAGTACACAGACGGCTATTTTGAGCGAGACAGAGTTCAGCATCACAAGAGGAAGCAACATTGCTGGTGTGCAAATTGTCAACGTTCCAATACACCCAGCAGCGTGTGGTGGGAGGTGTTTGTGGACACGGCGGCACATGTTGTTTTTGACGAGACTGAAGCGTGTGAAACATCATTAAGACTCTTCTACGACACAAAAGACAGTCCACTATATATTATTAATACTGCTGTCATAGACTTTGTCAATGTCCAAAGAGACTTCTGTAAGTTGAAGTGTGTGACCTGTGACAAATATATTGGAGAACAATTGGAAAGGTTTTTCCTGAATTTCGATAAGGTTTGGAAGACGGTCACTAACAAGTACTTTGATAAAAGAGACGTCAACAGGATGACCTTTATTGTGTCACACCCTCACGGCTGCCCGAAACAGATAAGCCTTGGGGAGTGGCAAGACAAATTACAGACTGGTGACTTCATTAAATTTTGCTATACGACACCTACATGCCCTGGAAGTAGTGGTGCCACTGTTCAGTGTATTGGATATAGGTGGTGGGGCAGGTGGGATCAGTTAGTCCACAGTGGCAATATTGATTATAATCTAAATAGCAGTGGTGCTGGTGAGGTGTGGTAGCAAGGAAAATTTAAAATGCTGACCAATAGAAAAGGCAATCTAGTTGTAGAAACTTGATGGAGCAAGTTAATTAAGTCAGATAGAAAAGGATTTTCAATTCCGTCTTATGTAAATTTGAGTAACCAAGTACGGATTTATTTGTATGAGTCTTTTGTTAATTGAATGAGTGATATGCTACTACGCTACACTGCAGCACCCCTGTAATAATACATAGGTGTGACTGGCAAGACTATTGCAGTCTCCCTAGCCCACCAGGGAGGGCAAATTCCACCCACCGAATACAGGCTGTAAGTTTTCCACATGCTCTGGCTATAATTAAAAAAAAAACAACAGAAATGGAAAAGTGGTTTGAGTGCTGGGACAAGTCCCAAAAAGCCCATGGAGTCTCGGAGCGCATGAGGCGCCCTGACCGCACTTCCCCGTGGTGGAGGCTGTCCAGGCCTGAGCAAGCTATTATAGCACAGTGCAGGACAGGCCACTGTCCTGTTGGCTCTTATTTCTCACGGCTATGGACAAATTTCGATTCACGGTACTCCCGCTGCGGGGAAGAAGAGGAAACCGTGCCTCATATTCTGTTTGACTGCCCCAGACTTGCTGATCTCCGTCTCGACAGGTCTGGGAAACTAAAAATTCTCGACCTGTATGGCGACATTTATGCACTACGCAAGACAGCAGGGTTTCTGTCCAGGGCTTTTGCAAGAGAGAATTTGAGTCTCTCAAGCCTTCACTCAAACGGAGTTTGATGATGATGATTGGACCTCTGAATATAAAATGTATTTTTTTAAGTCTTGTATTTAAGACTTAGTTACAAATTCATTCGTGCTAGTAGGCTATTAAAGTTCGTGACACTATCTATGTTTATTTTAGTGTCTTTCTCGTGTTAACCCTTAAAGTGCTGAGTTGTTTTACAGTGTGTGCATACAAAATGGAATTACAATTCTGATGTTTAGAGGCTAAACTGCCACATGCGTTTTAAGGGTTAACGACGACATCCTTGTGATAGTTGGACCAAACTGATGGCTATGGTTATCAAGTCTTGGGTTGTTTGTGAAGATTATCTTATGTTGTAGTCACAGTCAAGAAATTGAAAGAGTATTCATTTAGCTATATTTTATTATTAGGATAATGTATTAGTTAAAGATTATATTATTATTATATTATATATATATATGTGTTGCAGAAATTATCTGGATTTATTTCATCATTTGATGTATTAACATTTTGTATAAATCTATTACTGTTTTATACCTATCGTTTTATGAATCACCATCCAGAAAGATATTTGCGACTGTGTGTGTATGGTGTAATGAACCCATGGGCGCACGTAGGTAGATGCAAGGCGGTGCACTTGCACCCCCCTGGATTCAGAGTAGCCTAATTCTATCCATTTATTTTTTGCACCATCAGATCAATTAAAATCAAAGTAGCTACAACAAGCAGCGCTTCCCCTGTTGACTGAAGTACAGTTGTAGTAGACTAGCTTTGGCTTATCAGGCAATTGATGGCTGACCATATACATGTACCCCTCTGAATTCTGAATAGTCAAATTTTAGCCAGTTATTTACACCTTCAAAACAATTAACTTCTGCTAGGAAGCAACTTAACATGTAGTGCTTCCACTGACATAAAGTTAATAAGGATAAGCTATTGTTGTAAGAAACTAGAATAGACTCATCTGTAGATCATGTACGGCCATGTGCGCTATATGATAGACTTGCAATTCAATATTCTATAGCGCATTAGTCGTAACGATGTTTTCATTTGCAGATAATTATAGTTATTATATTTAGTACATGCCTAGAATATGATACAAGTTTTTGTTGGTGTTTATTGTCTTCGAGGAAACATTCTAACCAGCTGTCTTTAGATTTGATATATGTGAGCGGTTTCCTTGAACAGGATTGAGGAGTGCAGTCATCTTGGTAAATGTAGTTACGTCTTATGGAGTTGCGGTCAGTGTTAGTAAGCCTACACGATAAAATAGCGGATAAACACGTCCACCAGTTTATGATAGAAGAGATATAATAAACTTCTTCACAAGCCCCCCCCCCCCCTGCAAAAAATCATGCAGGCGCCTATGAATGTATCTGTCAGGCAGAGTCTATTGTGAAATAAATTTTAATAATTACATGCTTTCACTCTTAAAGAAAAACCTACAAGAACTGGACTAAATACTCAAACTAAAATAATTTCATGATAATAAACCCTAATCAGAATACATAAAGATGTTGTTTTGTGTGTGTGTGTGTGCTTTAAATGTTTCGGTGTTCCTTCAGAATTGACGATGAAACAAGCTCGCCCAAGGCCAAACTTACCGCAGGACGGTGGGAAGGGGTGGGGCCTGGGGGATGCGGTTGGCAGGGCGTGATTCCGGGACCATCAATCATTATAAAAGCCCCGACAGTGATCCAATGATCAGTGTATAGACCAACCTATTTGTAGTATGTTGTGATAATAGACTGTTAAAAAACAACAACATATATGTTCCAAGCCGAGGTGAACATATAACAGGCAATGTCAACCGAGACTGTGACACTCAAGCAACCCATTCCATGCTCTAATAGCACTAGGGAAGAAAGAGCATTTGTACACATTTGTCCAAGCATATGGGACGAGGAATGGGCCTTTATCTTTGTGTCTGAGTATTTTATTAAATTGTGTTTTTGTATTTGACGATTATGGTTCAGTGTTTTATGTATAATTGCTACTTTTCTTTTTTTTTTCCTAAGTCTTTTACCCAGAAGGCTTTCTAAATTTAATGATTTTACTAAAGGTGTTACTCTAGTCAAATATGAATATACGTTTGTAATGAATCTCACTGCTCTATTTTGTGTCCCAGTTTCTTAATGTTTTCTTGAGTTGAGGGGGTCCCAAACAGAGGATGCATATTCTAATATGGCCTAACCAAGGTTAAATAACAGTTTAGTTTTATGTTCTTATTTGATTTATAGGAATGTCTTTGAATAAACCCCAATGCTTTGTTTGATTTTCTAATAGTTTCATCTTCTCTATGAAGTAGCATATGTAAATATGAAGACACTTTTTAAAGTTTATTTCTTCAGATCCATAGAGATTGTGGCCAAGGAAATGAATTACATTTCACTGAATCTTATTCTTTTTAGTTCAAAGCTTACAATTAATGAATATTATAATGAATTCGAATTCACTTAATTAAGAAATGAAGTAACACCATCGATAGAAATTGTTAATAACAATTGATCTAAATTAGTACTATTGATAACTAGTCTCAAATGTAAAAAAACAAACAAAAACAAAACAAAACCTTTTGCTGCCTTGAGCACTAGCCAAGTATCTCTGTTTAAGGTTGTATCTTATCCAGTGAGTACAATTTTCAATTCTAGACATTTTTGGACCTCAAAGTTGAACAACCATTACTTGTAACATATAAATAGTTCAAACCAACTCCAACAAATTTATTCTACATTTATACATCCTATTTATTCTAAAGCTTCAGTAAACTTGGGGTTCCTCTGGAAGTGGTACATGCAGTTTTCCTTCCAAGTGAGGGAATTTCTTGACCAGCTCTTGGTTCTCCTTCACCTGCCTGTGATAGTGGTACCAGCGGAACCTCGCTATTTTCTGTCTCCAGAGGGGTAGATACTTGAGGTGAATCTTGTTAAAGCCACGTGGGAACAGGAGCCGGTGTGCCTTGTTCATGTAGGGTGGGACGGCGTACTCGCTGAACTTGCGCCACCTAACCCTGCCCAGGAAGTCTCGGACATAGGCGCCACCGGGGTCTGCTGGCTTGCCCGTCTCTAAAAGTGAAACAGCATTGTTTCTCTCTTTGACAACTTCTAGAATGTTCTCCATTGACTCCTCCACCTAGTGAAAATAGACTCAATTTGCTTATTAAGCTTATTAAACCTAAATTATCACTAAAAAACTGTTTGAAAATTAAATTAGTGCTTTTTTCTTTTTTTTTTTTACTTATACCTTTGAAATAGAAAATTTAACAAGAAAAACATAAAAAATACTTAAAAAAAGAACTTATACAAAGTGTAATTTTATCAATTAGTTTGTATCAGCCATGTAATTAAATCTGTAATAAATCTGGGCGATTAATAATATTTTTACCAATTGTTTTTGTTAAGGCTATTTCATGCTTTTTGCTTTCTCATCATGCTATGTATGATCCCATCACTTATCTTGACCAGTTGGGAAAATAAAATGGGGGGTGGGGTTGACAAAGAAAGAGATATCTGGGTAAATTTAACCTTACTTGGTTTAAAAAAAAACAAAAAATGGGCCAACAGGCTAACAACTCTGCTACTGAAGTACTTATAGCTAGAAAAGATTGTATAGTTATATATTGTTTGTTTCAATTTAGAGCAGTGACCTAATTCAGCTTATACAACACTTCAGTGAAGTACAATTTATTTCCCTTGTTCAAGACACCAAACAAAAAAATTAATTAACAATAGTTAATTAACTGATTCTTGTATTGTCAGGTAAAAGAAAAAATTTCAGCTCGATCCGAGATGGGGTATCTGGAAATAATGTGTACAAATTTTTTACCAGACAAACAGACAGAGTGAGTTGATATCTTTACATTTTTAAGATTTAAAATTTATAGCACATTTTGGAAACTAGGTTAAGAAAATATCCAACTGTTTTTTAGAACTCAAAGTAAATTTCAGGATTGTAAAAAATTGGAAAAAAAAATCAAAATGATTAATCCCTAAAAATAACTACAAAACTAAAACACCAATAAACATGCCAGAACTCTAATTAATAAGTTGCTTAATATCTGCCTCTACATGATCAATCTATTGTACTCTTGGTCTGCCTTTTGTCAGTTTACTATTTTAGCTCCTCTGTTCTTTGACATTCTTTCGAAGTGATCTGCCCAAGGATGTCTCTTCTTTTTTATTTCCCTCACTCTAGGTGGGTTTTCAAACAATGATTATACTCATGATTAGTCCATGTCCACCAGGTTTCCTCTTGTATAGCATTTTTCTATGAATTTTCTCTTTCCAAGAATTTAGCAGATTTTCTGTTGCTTTTGTCAGTGTTCCGGAGGCATGGTGGCTGAGAAGTAAAGCACTTGGCTTCCGAACTGGGGGTCCCGGGTTCAAATCCTGGTGAAGACTGGGATTTTCAATTCGAGGATCTTTGGGTGCCTCTGAGTCCACCCAGCTTTAATGGGTACCTGACATTAGTTGGGAAAAGTAAAGGCGGTGGGGTCGTTGCGCTGGCCTCATGACACCCTCGTTAACTGTGGGCCACAGAAACATATGCATAACAAACGAAGAGATTAGAGACAGGATTATCATAGCTATTGGACCCCATGATGACCTGCAAACTACTGTCAAAAAACTCAAACTAAAACTCTATGGCCATATTACAAGGTCTTCAGGGAACAGTAGCAGGAAAAAGAAGAAGAGGCAGAGAAAGCGATGGGAAGACAAAATATAAGATTTAACGGGCCTACCATTAAAGAGATTCTATCCAAGGCAAAAGACAGAGAGGAATGGAGAAAAACAGTCAACAGATCTTGTATGGTGCCCCAACAGTCCAAAGAGTGAGTGAATGTATATATTTGATTATTTTGGGATTATTTATTATTATTAAACATTTCAACATTTTCAAACTGGTGGCCAGTAATTTGAATATATTGCTTCTCTATCTGATTGTTTCTTGTCATTATGACATACTTGGTTTTACCACTGTCATTGACCTCAAGTCCTACTGGATGAGATGTTTCTTCCAGCTGTGTGAAAGCTCTACCAATGTCAAAGGTGTCTTCACCCAATAATGCAATGTCATCAGTATAAGCAAGGTATTGTACAGATCAGCTGTATTAGTCCCTGATGGTTGTAGACCTATGTTTTCTCTGCTAAAGATAATAATTGTTCCCCTTGTGTTTAAGTGTACATTCCTCTTTCTAATGTTCAATTCAAGAGCATAAATTAAAGTGAGCCTCTTTGTCTTAATCCTCACTTAATACTCAATTCCTGTGAGTGTTCTCCTTGTACTATGACTTAACTGTTTGAGTTGCTTAATGTTAAGTGTATAAGTCTTATTTGTTAGGTATTTCAAAAATCCTGTAGTGTGTCATATAAATATTTCCTTTTGATACTGTCCAAAGCTATTTTATAGTCAATATAGAGTTGGTGGACTGGTATATTGTATTCATTAGTATACATCTTAGTATGAAAATGTGATCTGTTATTAGTTCTGCTGAAATTTGGTCCGCTCTTAGTTCTTCTTCGTCCTAATGATTTCTGATGTTTCAATGAATGTTGATGGGTTCACTAAGGGATCTGGTCCTCCTTGTGGCAGTTCATATTTATCATTTTTAGTCGCATTTAAGAACTCTTAAAATTATTCAGCCCATCTCTCAATTACCCTTCTGTTTTCTGTGATAAGCCCACCATCTCTGTTCTCACAAATGTGTGATCTAACTTGAAATCCATTCTTTACAGATTTTTACTAGGTTCCCAATCTAAGTGATCTTGGACTTTTCCCATTCCTATTTTTTTCTTATTTCAACTTTTGTGGCCCTTCTTTTTGCTTCTTTGTATTGTCTGGTGTTTCTTGTTTCTGACTGTATTCATTCATCTAAGCATTATTTTTCTCCTGGAAGTACAGCTAATATTTAACCTACTTAAGAGAACAGCTCACTATTTTTCCTTGGCAGTCTGCAAAAGAGCTAAGCAGCAAAAAGCTGGCTAGAAGAAGAAGACAAAACCTACTTATAATGGACTAAATCAAACTTCTATTCATCTACATGCTTGTATTGTATTACAAAGTAACTGACAGCACTGTAAATAATGCTAATTTAGATATCAAAACATTTTATGATGAATTTAAATAAATACAGAATGGTGTAGATGCAATGCATTAATACCACAGGTACTGGTAACATAAGGCTCATGAACCCATTTTTATTATAAATGAACTGAAGCTACGCATAAACCACTTGACTACCTATCATGAGGGCCTGAGCTTGAAACTGACTCAAACAAAATTGTGTTCGCTGAGTGCCCAGAGGCAGCAAGGAAACCCTCTCCTAGATAGCTCCTCCAACTGGTCCAAAAAAGAGATTGTACAAAGCGCACTGAGCATATTATAATCATGAAAGATGTGCTCTACAAAAGCTATTCAAAAATAATATAAAAAACAACTTACTTTAGTAATTCTCTCAGGACTTGGAAATAGTTCTGTATTTCTGTTGTACTCTGCCTCCATAGTCAGCAACATGTTTCTCTCTTTTAACAAGACATACCTAGTCACAGAAGTTCAGGTAAAAAAACAAAAAAAAATAAATCATTTCATATGTGTACACACAAAATATGGACTAAAAAAAGAAGGCAAAAAAAATGTTTCTTATTATAATAATGACAAAATGGTATGTGCCTATGTGGTGGGTATATAATGTAGTCCTTACAGAACAAGCACTCTAAAAAGTCATCTTAGCAACTTAATGTTGAGAATAATACTCAAAAGCTTAAAAGGAAAGCTGACAAGATTCCTTTTTTTAAAAAAAAAGGTAGAGTTAAAATCAGTTGGAACTATAGGTATAGAACAAATATTTAATACCAGAATGTAGACTGAAAAATGCCCTCAGCATAAACAAAAAAAAAAAATAAAACACAAAACAGTTACTGATTTCAAATATGTTTCATACAGATGCTTATGTAATGATATACTGTCAGAGATGAGAGAGTTCTAGAGAGTTAAACATTTTATGAAGGTCTACTAATATTTAATAAGCAAACAGCATAATCCTCCAGAACTATTAACTTTGAGAATGTTTTAGGACATTCAAATCAGCAGAGTGTCACGGATGTATTACAGCATATTTTATTGAAGACATTTTTATCCTGCTGGAAATAATTGAGAGAATATATATCAATCCTTTTTTCAACTTCAGATACACAGTTAATTATAGATTGAATTGGAGAAACAAGAAAAACATAAACAAATACTTGTTTGCACCTGAGATGAACTCCAATTGGTGACAAGGCAGGGAGACCATAGTGCCCTGGTCTTGTTTGCACCAGTTGGGAAAGGAGGGAGGGGGGTAGATGGGGGTGTCTGAGTGAAAGTTACCATGAGCGCTTTTTAGTGCAGAAAAAAAAAGTTGAATAACTTGAGTTCAAACTTAGGACTCAAGCATCATCAATAGGGATGAATTCAACTTATACCCCCACATCTGTCACACATGATTTTTTTCCCTTGTTCAATATGAAACAAAATAATTAATTACTAATAGTGAATTAACTAAGTGATTTTTTTAAACTGGATTCTTGTTTTGTCAGGTACTAGAAATAATTGTGAGAAATTTCAACTTGATTTGAGATTGGATGTTTGAGAAATAACGTGTACAAACTTTGTACCAGACTGACAGAGTGAGTTGATAGCTTGGAAAACAGTGCCAAAAAAAAAAAAGAGCTAAATACTCATTAGTGGTGGAGACAAAATAAGATGGTAATTAAATCTTGATGGTCAAACGCTGAAGGTGGTCAGTATATTTTAATGCTTTCTGTCAAACAGAACAAAGAAAGAAGGAGACGTTCAGCCACTGGAGCAGATAGTAGCTCATCTATTTGACTTGTAAAGATCTGGACATTCCTTCAGAAATAAAGATTATTACATCCTAGTCCAGACCTCCAGAAGGATGACATAGATAGTAGAGTGCAGGGTTCAAACTCGAGATTATCATCACAACCTGAAGCACATTCGACACGACCATGCAGCCATCCAGTTAGAAGGGAAGCTATTCAGAAAGGGAGGAGCAACATTGGCTTCTCACTCAAATTAAAATTGTACTCATTTCTAGAGGTTTCTATTCTTTTTTATAATAGCAATAAGACTTTAAACTAAGCACTCTGTAGATATGACAAGACAAATATTTGAAAAGACAAAAACAAACATGTCAAAGTGTACATTAAATAAATTAGACCCAGCCTTTGCAATTATCTTTTTGAAGTGATACTGTAATAATCTTAGTAAATATGAATATGTATAAGACATTGTAGTTACCAAAGTTTGTGCAGATCCTGATTGCTTTTGATTCTTAGTTCTTCAAGCCTGTAAGGTCTTCCTGAAAGTACAATGGCAATTTATAGCAATGTTGTAATGACTGGCTTTACGTTGGAGGATAAATATGTTCAAAATATGTATGCTTTACATTTAAAAACAAAGAATATTTATTTCTAAGATTATATGTGTATAAAGTAGAAAGTCTGTGTGTAATAATGACATTTTAAAAGATTAAATGGATGTTCAAGATAAGCTTTACATTTGATATCAATCAAGGATGTTTAAATTCACATGTTTTAATTGAACATTAAAGTTGCAACGTAAAAAGTTCTTGTCTCTAAGTTACACATGTTGCTTCTGCAGCCTACAACTTTCAGAAAAGGTTGAATGCTTGCTGTAGTAGGAAAATTCCAGACAATTATGTTCATAACTTGTTCAGCTATTACAACATTAATTTACCATATCTAATCAAAATATATTTGTGTTTTTCTTATCACATGAGTTCATATATTGCAAACTTGTACCATAAATAAATATTTAAAAAAAAATTAAATTGTCTTTGCAAATATGTTTATAATAAACAAAACAACTCACTCTGTCTGTCTACCCTATCTGTCTGTCTGGTAAAAGGATACACATTATTAATACATAAAATTAACCAATAAGTCAATTAATTACTGGTAATTAATTAGTTTCTTTGATACCAACAAGGGAAATTAATCCTTCAGCATTCACAGACTAAATTTGTAGGGTTCAGTCCCCTTTTAACACTATTTCTCCAAGACCCATTTTTCAATCAATTTGATATTTTAAACAATTATGTGCCTAAAAAACATGAATAAATAAATTGTAAAAATTACCGTACCAATTAGTCAATTTATAATTGGTAATTAATTATCTTGTTTAATACTGAATAAGGGAAATAACTTCTACATTATTAATAGATATAGTCATATTGATAGATATAGTTGTAAGGGAGGAGTTCTTCTTTTTTTAAAAAAGATTTTTTTTTTGCTTGTTAGAAATGAGATGCAGAAATAATGACATTTTTAACTTCTAGAAGAGATCTAGTTATTATGGAACCTCTCTGGATAACCCATGACTGTTCACAAATCATTCCAATTATTCTCTACAACAACATTCATAGATACAAAAATTAAGGACATGAAAATCTACAATGTCTTAACGTATGAGATAAGAAGAAAAAAGACAGATTTAAAGTATTAAGGAATAACAGGATAAGTACATACCTGAAGCTACGCTACTTTCACCCCAAACTTCTTTTCTGTCAAAAAATTCCATCAGGTCATGTTTCAATGGTGTAGTGTGGAAGTGGTTTGATTTATGTGACATACATGTCTGCGCAGGGCTCAGAAGTGACAAAGGAGATCGAATGGCTAATGGATTTAATAGACAACTGGAGAAATATCTGTAAAAATAAAGTATACCTTTTTAATGTGGATCCACATTAAAAAAAAATATCATAAAAATTCAGAGGTGGCCCCCATCGAATTCACCCATGGACCAGGAATATTCAAGCCATAGTCTTGTTTTGATAGATAAAAATAATAAAATTAAAAAATCATTGGGCACTAAAATAATATAATAATAATGAAAAAATAAAATTAATTTTTCTCTTTTAAAGTTTAAATCTTTCAAAATGAATTTTTATCAAACATAAGTACTTTTTCAATTACAAGTTGTTATTTTGTATATATTCAATAAGTAATGTTCCCCTTTCAGACCTAGTGATCTATGGGGCAGATGATGTAAAGGTCATCTGTTTCTATGGCGCACAGTTAACGAGGGTGTCATATGGCCATCATAAGGACCAACCACCTTTACTTTTACCCAACTAATGTCAGGTACCAAATAGAGCTGGGTGGACTCAGAGGAGCCCTGAAGATCGTGAATGTAAAAATCCCAGTCCACCAAAATTTGAACCCAGGAACCTCATTTGGAAGACATGTGCTTTACCACTCAGCCACCATATATTCATTTAGTGTACACTTATATTTTAAAAATGATAATTATTAACCTTATCCATATATTCAAAATTAATAAAATCTTACATGCATTAAAGAGAAATTAGAAAAGATTTATTCTTCTTACAAAATAAGATAAATTAACAACACACAAAAAAAATAATTCTTGACCTACTTAAGGTAGTGAGCTAGTAGTCACACAAATTAATATATAATTTTCTTCTTCCCTCAACAGTTTAGACGAGTAGTAAGGAGTAAAGGAAAGATCACTCTCTTATTTCTGCGCATAGTCCACAAGAAAACAAGAGTAGTGTTCACACTACGGATGACTGGCTATGCGATAGACTGTCGATTTAATGTATCAAACTCTGCCCGCTCCCATCCCCTTTGTCCAGCGGGAGGTTTGGACTAGGAACTAATCTAAGTAATCTACTATGTATAAATATAGTACATTAAATCCACTAAATAGATCCATAAATATTATCTAAAATCATTCTAATTCTATATCTTAAATGTGTATTATATTACACTCTCTAGAGACTCTAGGTTTAGACTATAACAGACCTGCCTACCAAAAAAAAAGTCCAAATGCGTAACGCTGATGGTCAAAATGCGTATTTTGGCACCAGAATGCGTAACACTTACGCGATCCACTATTTTGTCATATATATATATATATACATATATATATAATATTAGATCTAGATGTCATGATTAGATCTACAATCTAAATCTAGATCAATACGACAATAGAGATGATATCTAGACTAGATCTGGATTTATATCTATATAATGAATATAATCTACTCTAGATCTGGGCTCAAGAGTGTTACCGATGTCCTGGATCCGCTACAAACGTAGGTCTACTCCAAACTTTCGTAGGCCTACCTTCATCCTTGATCTATTCTATACTAAGACTAAGAATGTAGTCTAGATCTAGACTAGATGGTAGTAGATGTTATCGATCTAGATCTAGTCAATCTAAATTCTAACTCATACAATAACTAAATTGGATCTATATTGTAGAGAATCATGACATAACGTAATGACTAGCCGTCACTAGCTAGACTCTAGCTAGATCTATTCCTATCTAGATTCTAGATCTAGAATCCAGATCTAGATTAGATATCTACAATGTCACTTAATGTGTTTAGAATCGATAGCACTTCAATATTTTTTTCTATACATATGAATACCCGGTACGGGAATCAGGGATTCAATATAATTAATTTCTACTAATGAACTTACAAAATAAAAAGTCACGTTGGTGTATCAGCTAACTGACGGTACCAACCTGGTACCAACCCGCCACTCCCTCACTCTCGCGTTCTTCATTTCTATACTAAATCTAATTGCTTTTAAGAACCAATCAACATATAGATCTGGACACAATGTGCTCCCCCACCTTTTCTGTTCCCCCCCCCCCCAACAGGACGGCTTAGCGTGACCTCTGTGACCGCTCGTAAGCTAGTCAAGAGAGGGAAAGAACGTGACGGGTTAAATGCGTATTTGCGTACTGACGGTCATTTTTGGGAGATTTTGCGTAACGAATGTACGCATTTTGTGTAACGGTAGGCAGGTCTGCTATAATATAGATTAGTACTGATGATATACATACACTAAATACACAATAAATGAGTAAACAGTTATGTCTAATTTACTCAGTCTAATCATTAATGTCCGTAATTTCGTAATCTAAACTTTATTCTCCAGTAACTTATCTTATTAAATGTATGAGTTACTATGAGTAGCTAGGTGAAAAAAACAGGAAGTGTGAAAGTAAAAAATGACCCATAAACTTGAGATTGCGTTTTTGACTTTTTTTCACATAGGCCACACTTGCAATTTATTACACTTTTGAATGAAATGTGAGAAGTTTTAAACTTGTGTTATCGATTACTTTAGACAATGGCCTATATAAAGCTTAATTACAGGTTTTTAAAAAAGTTATTTGTCATTTTTACATTTATTATAAAAAATATTCATTTTTTGTTTTTAGCAATACAGGGTCCAGGAAAATGATCAAACTTTCATTTTTTTTTTACAGTAGATATCATGACAGGCTATAATTCTACCAAGTTTTATCGCGATATCTCCTTCGCGTCGCTCAAAAACTTGAAAATACGGTTATCATTGTGGGCTATGGGATTTACAGTTTTTGTGAATTTTGATAAGGAAATTTCGTCATCAATGTAAAACCACTGGAGGCCATGTAAGGCCTAATATTCTGGATATATTCAAATAGATTTTATGTATTAATCGTCTTCGCATGAATTATAAAGCGCATTTGAAAAATAATTGTTTCAGACGATTTTGATCCCACTTTAAAAATATTTAGTTATTTTCTGCCATCACAACGCCGCCATTTTGTCCCTGCCTCTCTGGCATTTCTTGTAGATCTAGACCCGATAATTTGCTTAAATTTCATCAATATTTACATTTTAAACAAGTAAAGTTCATAAATATAAATGAAATCAGATTTGTGAGCTAGAAATTCACTATGATGTACTAACGAAAAATTGTTTTTTCAAAGATCAATTTTTTATTTTGCCTCCCTACTATGAGTAAGACTACAGTGAGTAACAGTGCCCCGTGCCTGACTCAGTCTCAGTCAAATTCATTTATTAAGGCTTGAGTCAACTCAAACTCCTTAGTCTCAGTTCTCTTAAGTCAGACTGAGTCAGTGACTGAGTGACACTGACTGTCACTGTGACTTGAGTCGATTGTCTCTGTGATTTGTCTTTGACTGTCACTTTGACTCTGAAGTTTAAAATGACTTTACTTTCACTTTGTCTTGTGTTGTCTATTCTTATTATTAAGATCTATGAAAATATAATCTAGAATTATACCTATTAAAGTATTATCAATCTAGATCTATGTATCAATACCTATTTATTCCATTCTGTCCTGCTGTGCAGATATTAGAACTAGTAAACGACTTTTTTGAAAGGACATTCAAAACTCTTTTAAAACTATTTGTGAACGCAGCCATATTTGTTTTATTATAAGGAACAATAACTCTCGTTTCTTTTCGGTTTCACTTAAATACAAGCTCTGCCTATATAATATTGTAGATCTGACTGGTGGTGTGGTACTAACGAGACCGTTATTAGAGTGTAGGCCCTACATAATAGATAGATTTCTAAAATAAGTAAAAATAAAATTAAGAGACAACCGGTCATCTTTGTTTAAGAAAGATCAGATCTAGCATAGATTTCAATTAATTAGATCTACATCTTTTAGCTAATTCAAAAGTAGACGTTCCATACTATTTTTTATAAAAGAAAATAAATTTAGACATGGGCGTAGCCAGGATTTTTTTACGGGGGGGGGGGGGGGGGGGTATTTCCCCTCTCCCGCGCAACATGTGTGTGTGCGTGTAATTAATCTTAAAACCCCTCTTGGCCGACTTGGCTACGCTCATGGAATCTGATGACTGTTGTATGGTTTATATCGTTTTATATCGAATATTTAGACGTTATGATGAAATGTGTTTGCAGTGACCAGAAAAGGTTGGCTGATTGTTTGGTTATAGAGCAATGCCTCCAGTGGATGCCCATAGCGCGTTATAGCAAGCAAACATTTCACGTGGTGAGTATGAAAGTAAGGGTCCGCTAACCAGTACCATCAAGCAAGCCGTTCCGCAAGGAAAAAAAGATGATGACGTACTATGAATGTCCCTAGGTCCGTCTAGTAATAGTCCACAAATGAGATTGGACCATAGTGTTGTGAGCATGCTATAAGCATGAATGTAGCGCTATATAAAAGCTATAGTTTTAATGCTCTACATTATATAGGAACATGTTGCCTTTGACTTCGGGCTCCTTGGGAAGGAGAGGAGCCCAAATAAGGCTTAACAAGTCTTGTCTCACGATAACGGATGTGATTAAATGAACATCTAGTTTATGGAAAACCTCTGGACAGAGGGATCGGCGAATGGCTATCTCTCTTTCGTGGCCTGTGGGTCATAATAGGGCGCAAGCTTGATTCTTAATGGACACTCACTGGAACTGTGTAGGCTGAATAGAATAGACTTGCATTTTTAGTTGAACTTTATCTTGTTTAATAACCTATTATCATTTCACTTGTGTTTCTACACACATCTACATTGAAATAGAAAACTTTATATTTGCAAATAAATGTTGTATTCAGTTTTGTTTAACAAGAACTTTGTTAAACTTTGTCTCAAGTTCTAAATTTAACAATTGAATACGCACTACATCGGTTTAGTTGCACTAGCTGTTTGGAGCTACAAACCAACGACCAAGTATCAACGCTACATTCAGATTGATCAAAACCAAAAAAAAAAAAAATCCAACACAGAAATAAAGATATCACCATCCCATTTGACTTTTGAAGAGTCGATAGACATCTCATGTGGCTAAACAGGCCAATCCTTGAAATACATTCTCACAGGTCTGGAGCCTTTTCTCTGATCATTTTTTTCAGCATGACGTCTTGAAGCAGGCTTGTTTTGTTCAGCATGACGTCTTGAAGCAGGCTTGTTTTGTTCAGCATGACGTCTTGAAGCAGGCTTGTTTTGTTCAGCATGAAGTCTTGAAGCAGGCTTGTTTTGTTCAGCATGACGTCTTGAAGCAGGCTTGTTTTGTTCAACATGACGTCTTGAAGCAGGCTTGTTTTGTTCAGCATGAAGTCTTGAAGCAGGCTTGTTTTGTTCAGCATGACGTCTTGAAGCAGGTTTGTTTTGTTCAACATGACGTCTTGAAGCAGGCTTGTTTTGTTCAGCATGACGTCTTGAAGCAGGCTTGTTTTGTTCAGCATGAAGTCTTGAAGCAGGCTTGTTTTGTTCAGCATGACGTCTTGAAGCAGGCTTGTTTTGTTCAACATGACGTCTTGAAGCAGGCTTGTTTTGTTCAGCATGACGTCTTGAAGCAGGCTTGTTTTGTTCAGCATGACGTCTTGAAGCAGGCTTGTTTTGTTCAACATGACGTCTTGAAGCAGGCTTGTTTTGTTCAGCATGACGTCTTGAAGCAGGCTTGCTTTGTTCAGCATGACATCTTGAAGCATGCTTGTTTTGTTCAGCATGACGTCTTGAAGCAGGCTTGTTTTGTTCAACATGACGTCTTGAAGCAGGCTTTTTTTGTTCAGCATGACGTCTTGAAGCAGGCTTGTTTTGTTCAGCATGACGTCTTAAAGCAGGTTTGTTTTGTTCAGCATGACGTCTTGAAGCAGGCTTGTTTTGTTCAGCATGACGTCTTGAGGCAGGCTTGTTTTGTCCATCATGACGTCTTGAGGCAGGCTTGTTTTGTCCAGCATGACGTCTTGAAGCAGACTTGTTTTGTTCAGCACGACGTCTTGAAGCAGGCTTGTTTTGTTCAGCATGACGTCTTGAGGCAGGCTTGTTTTGTCCAGCATGACGTCTTGAAGCAGACTTGTTTTGTTCAGCACGACGTCTTGAAGCAGGCTTGTTTTGTTCAGCATGACGTCTTGAAGCAGGCTTAATGTGTTCAGCATGACGTCTTGAAGCAGGCTTGTTTTGTTCAACATAACGTCTTGAAGCAGGCTTGTTTTGTTCAGCATGACGTCTTGAAGCAGGCTTGTTTTGTTCAGCATGACGTCTTGAAGCAGGCTTGTTTTGTTCAACATGACGTCTTGAAGCAGGCTTGTTTTGTTCAGCATGACGTCTTGAAGCAGGCTTGCTTTGTTCAGCATGACATCTTGAAGCATGCTTGTTTTGTTCAGCATGACGTCTTGAAGTAGGCTTGTTTTGTTTAACATGACGTCTTGAAGCAGGCTTTTTTTGTTCAGCATGACGTCTTGAAGCAGGCTTGTTTTGTTCAGCATGACGTCTTAAAGCAGGTTTGTTTTGTTCAGCATGACGTCTTGAAGCAGGCTTGTTTTGTTCAGCATGACGTCTTGAGGCAGGCTTGTTTTGTTCAGCATGAAGTCTTGAAGCAGGCTTGTTTTGTCCAGCATGACGTCTTGAGGCAGGCTTGTTTTGTTCAGCATGAAGTCTTGAAGCAGGCTTGTTTTGTTCAGCATGAAGTCTTGAAGCAGGCTTGTTTTGTTCAGCATGACGTCTTGAAGCAGGCTTGTTTTGTTCAGCATGACGTCTTAAAGCAGGTTTGTTTTGTTCAGCATGACGTCTTGAAGCAGGCTTGTTTTGTTCAGCATGACGTCTTGAGGCAGGCTTGTTTTGTTCAGCATGAAGTCTTGAAGCAGGCTTGTTTTGTCCAGCATGACGTCTTGAAGCAGGCTTGTTTTGTTCAGCATGAAGTCTTGAAGCAGGCTTGTTTTGTTCAGCATGAAGTCTTGAAGCAGGCTTGTTTTGTTCAGCATGACGTCTTGAAGCAGGCTTGTTTTGTTCAGCATGAAGTCTTGAAGCAGGCTTGTTTTGTTCAGCATGACGTCTTGAAGCAGGCTTGTTTTGTCCAGCATGACGTCTTGAAGCAGGCTTGTTTTGTTCAGCATGAAGTCTTGAAGCAGGCTTGTTTTGTTCAGCATGACGTCTTCAAGCAGGCTTGTTTTGTTCAGCATGAAGTCTTGAAGCAGGCTTGTTTTGTTCAGCATGACGTCTTGAAGCAGGCATGTTTTGTTCAGCATGACGTCTTGAAGCAGGCTTGTTTTGTTCAACATGACGTCTTGAAGCAGGCTTGTTTTGTTCAGCATGACGTCTTGAAGCAGGCTTGTTTTGTTCAGCATGACGTCTTGAAGCAGGCTTGTTTTGTTCAACATGACGTCTTGAAGCAGGCTTGTTTTGTTCAGCATGACGTCTTGAAGCAGGCTTGCTTTGTTCAGCATGACATCTTGAAGCATGCTTGTTTTGTTCAGCATGACGTCTTGAAGTAGGCTTGTTTTGTTTAACATGACGTCTTGAAGCAGGCTTTTTTTGTTCAGCATGACGTCTTGAAGCAGGCTTGTTTTGTTCAGCATGACGTCTTAAAGCAGGTTTGTTTTGTTCAGCATGACGTCTTGAAGCAGGCTTGTTTTGTTCAGCATGACGTCTTGAGGCAGGCTTGTTTTGTTCAGCATGAAGTCTTGAAGCAGGCTTGTTTTGTCCAGCATGACGTCTTGAAGCAGGCTTGTTTTGTTCAGCATGAAGTCTTGAAGCAGGCTTGTTTTGTTCAGCATGAAGTCTTGAAGCAGGCTTGTTTTGTTCAGCATGACGTCTTGAAGCAGGCTTGTTTTGTTCAGCATGAAGTCTTGAAGCAGGCTTGTTTTGTTCAGCATGACGTCTTGAAGCAGGCTTGTTTTGTCCAGCATGACGTCTTGAAGCAGGCTTGTTTTGTTCAGCATGAAGTCTTGAAGCAGGCTTGTTTTGTTCAGCATGACGTCTTCAAGCAGGCTTGTTTTGTTCAGCATGAAGTCTTGAAGCAGGCTTGTTTTGTTCAGCATGACGTCTTGAAGCAGGTTTGTTTTGTTCAACATGACGTCTTGAAGCAGGCTTGTTTTGTTCAGCATGACGTCTTGAAGCAGGCTTGTTTTGTTCAGCATGACATCTTGAAGCAGGCTTGTTTTGTTAAATATGACGTCTTGAAGCAGGCTTGTTTTGTTCAGCATGACGTCTTGAAGCAGGCATGTTTTGTTCAGCATGACGTCTTGAAGCAGGCTTGTTTTGTTCAACATGACGTCTTGAAGCAGGCTTGTTTTGTTTAGCATGACGTCTTGAAGCAGGCTTGCTTTGTTCAGCATGACATCTTGAAGCATGATTGTTTTGTTCAGCATGACGTCTTAAGCAGGCTTGTTTTGTTCAGCATGACGTCTTGAAGCAGGCTTGTTTTGTTCAGCATGATATCTTGAAGCAGGCTTGTTTTGTTCAACATGACGTCTTGAAGCAGGCATGTTTTGTTCAGCATGACGTCTTGAGGCAGGCTTGTTTTGTCCAGCATGACGTCTTGAGGCAGGCTTGTTTTGTCCAGCATGACGTCTTGAAGCAGACTTGTTTTGTTCAGCACGACGTCTTGAAGCAGGCTTGTTTTGTTCAGCATGACGTCTTGAGGCAGGCTTGTTTTGTCCAGCATGACGTCTTGAAGCAGGCTTGTTTTGTTCAGCACGACGTCTTGAAGCAGGCTTGATTTGTTTAGCATGACGTCTTGAAGCAGACTTGTTTTGTTCAGCACGACGTCTTGAAGCAGGCTTGTTTTGTTCAGCATGACGTCTTGAAGCAGGCTTGTTTTGTTCAGCATGACATCTTGAAGCAGGCTTGTTTTGTTCAGCATGACGTCTTGAAGCAGGCTTGTTTTGTTCAATATGACGTCTTGAAGCAGGCTTGTTTTGTTCAGCATGACGTCTTGAGGCAGGCTTGTTTTGTCCAGCATGACGTCTTGAAGCAGGCTTGTTTTGTTCAGCACGACGTCTTGAAGCAGGCTTGTTTTGTTCAGCATGACGTCTTGAAGCAGACTTGTTTTGTTCAGCACGACGTCTTGAAGCAGGCTTGTTTTGTTCAGCATGACGTCTTGAAGCAGGCTTGTTTTGTTCAGCATGACATCTTGAAGCAGGCTTGTTTTGTTCAGCATGACGTCTTGAAGCAGGCTTGTTTTGTTCAATATGACGTCTTGAAGCAGGCTTGTTTTGTTCAGCATGACGTCTTGAAGCAGGCTTGTTTTGTTCAGCATGACGTCTTGAAGCAGGCTTGTTTTGTTCAACATGACGTCTTGAAGCAGGCTTGTTTTGTTCAGCATGACGTCTTGAAGCAGGCTTGCTTTGTTCAGCATGACATCTTGAAGCATGCTTGTTTTGTTCAGCATGACGTCTTAAGCAGGCTTGTTTTGTTCAACATGACGTCTTGAAGCAGGCTTTTTTTGTTCAGCATGACGTCTTGAAGCAGGCTTGTTTTGTTCAGCATGACGTCTTAAAGCAGGTTTGTTTTGTTCAGCATGACGTCTTGAAGCAGGCTTGTTTTGTTCAGCATGACGTCTTGAGGCAGGCTTGTTTTGTCCAGCATGATGTCTTGAGGCAGGCTTGTTTTGTCCAGCATGACGTCTTGAAGCAGACTTGTTTTGTTCAGCACGACGTCTTGAAGCAGGCTTGTTTTGTTCAGCATGACGTCTTGAGGCAGGCTTGTTTTGTCCAGCATGACGTCTTGAAGCAGACTTGTTTTGTTTAGCACGACGTCTTGAAGCAGGCTTGTTTTGTTCAGCATGACGTCTTGAGGCAGGCTTGTTTTGTCCAGCATGACGACTTGAAGCAGACTTGTTTTGTTCAGCACGACGTCTTGAAGTAGGCTTGTTTTGTTCAGCATGAAGTCTTGAAGCAGGCTTGTTTTGTTCAGCATGACGTCTTGAAGCAGGCTTAATGTGTTCAGCATGACGTCTTGAAGCAGGCTTGTTTTGTTCAACATGACGTCTTGAAGCAGGCTTTTTTTTGTTCAGCATGACGTCTTGAAGCAGGCTTGTTTTGTTCAGCATGACGTCTTAAAGCAGGTTTGTTTTGTTCAGCATGACGTCTTGAAGCAGGCTTGTTTTGTTCAACATGACGTCTTGAAGCAGGCTTGCTTTGTTCAGCATGACGTCTTGAAGCAGGCTTGTTTTGTTCAGCATGACGTCTTGAGGCAGGCTTGTTTTGTTCAGCATGACGACTTGAAGCAGACTTGTTTTGTTCATCACGACGTCTTGAAGTAGGCTTGTTTTGTTCAGCATGAAGTCTTGAAGCAGGCTTGTTTTGTTCAGCATGACGTCTTGAGACAGGCTTGTTTTGTCCAGCATGACGTCTTGAAGCAGACTTGTTTTGTTCAGCACGACGTCTTGAAGCAGGCTTGTTTTGTTCAGCATGAAGTCTTGAAGCAGGCTTGTTTTGTTCAGCATGACGTCTTGAAGCAGGCTTAATGTGTTCAGCATGACGTCTTGAAGCAGGCTTGTTTTGTTCAGCATTACGTCTTGAAGCAGGCTTGTTTTGTTCAGCATGACATCTTGAAGCAGGCTTGTTTTGTTCAACATGACGTCTTGAAGCAGGCATGTTTTGTTCAGCATGACGTCTTGAAGCAGGCTTGCTTTGTTCAACATGACGTCTTGAAGCAGGCTTGCTTTGTTCACACAAAGGACAGTGAGAAATTCAAACGTTCTGAGTTGAGAAAGAGTTTTGGATAGAATCGAAATGAATGAGACTTATTGAAATGTCTGCTTCAAAAGAACGCTTTCAGTCAATCTTATCACAGAGTTTCTAGAGAAAACCGTAAGAAGGTCCTTTGAAGTTGAAATGACTTTCTCGTAATTTATTTTTTTAGCGCTTTTCAAAACTATAAAGGTGTTGTTAACCTGTAGGCTACATGTCTGTCCGTCCTTCCGTCACGATTAGATCTCAAAAACTAAAAGGGATATTGAAAAACTAATTTCACAATATTTTAGAGCTTGCAAAGTAGGTTTATAGATGGAACAACAACTTCTTTAATATTCTGAAAGTGAACGAATCGTTTTGTGCTTAAAATTTAATATGTGAACCTTTTTTTTTTAATAAAAAAATTCCTCCATTTTAAATCACTAGCGGATCCAGAACTTTGGAGTGGGGGGGGGGGGCGATTTTTTTCCAAACCCTAACCCTAACGCCCAGTAAACCCTAACCCTATACATAAACGTGCGTACAGCACATATATATATATATATATATATATATATATATATATATATATATATATATATATATATATATATATATATATATATATATATATATATATATATATATATATATAAGAATAAATAAGCAGTATTTCTTAGTATTTTCATGCATTCTTCACTGCAGAAACGCATTCTCCTGACATCTACAGCTCTTTATCCATCAGTGAGTTTCGGGGCGTAGCCCCGACGCATAAAGCGTTTTCATGAATTCTTCACTGAATAAAAGCATTCTCCTGACATCTACAGCTCTTTATCCATCAGTGGAGTTCGGGGCGAAGCCCCGACACCAAAAGCGTTTTCTTGCATTTTTCACTGCAGAAACGCCTGCTCCTGACATCTACAGCTATTAATCAATCAGTGGAGTTCGGGGCGAAGCCCCGACGCCAAAAGCGTTTTCTTGCATTTTTCACTGCAGAAACGCCTGCTCCTGACAACTACAGCTCACTATTCATCAGTGATTTTCGGGGCGTAGCCCCGACGCATAAAGCGTTTTCATGCATTCTTCACAGAAGAAACGCATTCTCCTGACATCTACAGCTCATTATTAATCAGTGGAGTTCGGGGCGAAGCCCCGACGCCAAAAAGCCTTTTCTTGCATTTTTCACTGCAGAAACGCCTGCTCCTGACATCTACAGCTCACTATTCATCAGTGATTTTCGGGGCGAAGCCCCGACGCTAAAAGCGTTTTCTTGCATTCTTCGCTGAAGAAACACATTCTCCTTACCTAAAGCTCATTATTCATCCTATTAAAAAAAGGACCTTTTGAATAATATTGTACTTGAAAAATATTCTAATTTGAATGTATACGCCCTTAATACATTGCAAATAAAACCGATTTGTTCCTTGAAAAAACATATTTAGATTAAGGCTTTGAGGATCGCCGCCGAAAAAAAATGCAATAAATAATATTCAATAAAATTCAAGCATAAATTGTGAGTTATAGTCCCAAAGTTAACTAGAAAAATATTAGATTGAGTAGAGGTTGGAAAAAAGGCTACTCATCTCAATCGTGACTCTTATACTGAAAATTTTTGTTTGAATTCTAACTTTTCCAAAGCAAAGTCTTTCTTAAAATAATTATGATAAATTCATGTGAAATTACATAAACTCTGTCTGGAAATGGGAGGGGCGGTAGAATGAAAACGATTTATCCTCGCTCCTTTTTATAATTTCTGCTAATGATTGCATTTGGCATTAAAGAATAAGGGTGGGGCAACTCGATACGAGAATTTAATTTATAGCATATATAAATTATATTAGTGGCTGATTTTTTTTTTACATTTTGTAATTTCTTAACTATAATACAAAAAGAAAAATTATTGCTTTGTCCGAGGAGGGAAAGGAGATGGCATGTATCGCCCCTCCCACCTTTTTCCTTTTATATTTACTAATCATAAAATTTGAGATTAGAGTGTGGTGCGACATAATATACAAATGGTATCACATATCAATTATATAGAAATTCAACTATTTTTGTTCACAAACTATGATTCCTCCATAAAAATATGACCGCCCCCCCCACTCAGAGGGCTAGAGCGGGGAGGGCAGTACATGCAATCGCCCCCCCCCCTCTTACCCCACCGAATCGGCCAAGATACCTGAAGGAGAGCGACATAATATCAAATTTATATATCAATGCAACTAATCTTGCTCACAAACTATGATGTCTCCATAAAAGTAGGACCGCCCCCCCCCCACTCAAAGGGTTTAGGTGAGAAGGGCAGTAGAGGTTTCGCCCCCCCCCCCACACACCAATCGGACAACAGGGGAACGACATAATATAAAGATCGGTTAAAATATCAATAACAAGTTTTAATCATATAGATATTTAATTGATTCTTTTGGCAAGCTGTGATTTCTACAAATAAATTGGACCGCCCCCCCCACTCAAAAGTTTATGGTTGGGGGGGGCGGATTGATGCTATCGCCCCCTCCCGACCCCACCTAATCGGCCAACATACTAGAGGGTGGGGGCGAAATAATCTAAAAATAGTTTGAAATATAAATAATTAGTATATATTATTAACATAAGTAATAAATTCGTATACAAATTGTGTGACTTCTATACTAAAATTCGTCCGCCCCCCCCCCGTTCGGGGGGGGGGGGTCGGCCGAGTGGGGAGGGGGCGATCGCCCCTACCGCCCCCCCCCCCTGGATCCGCCAGTGTTTTAAATACTATTTTCTAAAAATAAGTTAGTGAAATAAATATAAAAAAAAATACTTTTGTTAATTTTGTTAATTCCAAAAATAAATGTTTACATTACTAATTGATGTGTTTTCTGTTGTAAGAGGTACTAATAATATAGGGTATACGTTTATTATATTCTTTTAAAAATAATGCATTTTGTATATACACAATTATTTAAATGTTTAAACACAAGAATGAATAGGCAGAGTTTAGTGCTAGTTACTACCCATACAAGGAGATATTCCAAAGCCCAATACTCTTTAAAAATTTCCAGAGGCCAGAAATGAAAGATTGTCCATTCACCTCCCCCTTCCCGTTTGTAGGCCAACCGGCCACCATCAATTAGATTATCTTTGAATCACAGACCCGGCTCACATTGAACCATTACTTCTTAACAATCAGTTGATTGAATTTAGAATACTTATGAGTATTAATAAATAGTAATAATAACAATGTAACAAAACAACTACATCGGCAACACTTTTGCTCAGCTAACATTAAGGTTGTATGGAGTGAGGGGGGAGGTGGTTGTGGTTGTTGATAGTTTGTGCTTTATAGCTTACTGTTCGACCCATGGCGTAGCATACCCCCGCTATTTTGCAGGGCCGGCCTTAGGCCACTGCTACCTCTGCGACCGCAGTGGGCCCCGCACTTTCATAGGACCCGCGGTAATTCTAGGTGTAAATTATTAAATTAAACCATTTGATAACTTATGATTTCCAACGGCCTCCTGATTTTCCAGGAGCTCCTGTAAATCTCTTGAAATAGCAAAATATTCGAAAAGGTCCTGGAAATCTCCGGAAATTAATACATCTTTTGAAAATTTATACAAAAATCTCCTGAAATATATAGACAAAAATTATCATTTTGGGGTGTCATTCAATACGGAAAACGCCAATCCTACGCGCGATTAAAAAAAAACGGCATTATGCAGTACCCGTAATTGTGGAATCTGATAAAAGAAGCTTCTCACGTCTCAAACTAATGAAGAATTACTTGAGGTCAACAATTCTCGTAGATAGATTGAAAAGAACAGACTACGTTGGGCAGGTCACCTTGAAAGAATGTCAGACAACAGAGGGGCGAAAATCGTATACAGGCAAAAACCAAAAGGCAGGCGACTCAAAGGCAGACCCCGAATGCGATGGATAGATGACGTGGAAGCAGATCTGAAGCAGCTTGGGGTTAGGGCGTGGAGACGAAAGGCCCAGGAGAGATCTGAATGGAAGGATGTGTTAAAGCAGGCCAGAGCCCTCCATGGGCTGTAGCGCCACTGGGATGGATGGATGGATAGATTGAAACATTTGGTAATTCTTGCTATTGAGCGTGATCTATCTAGGAAATAGAATTTGTATGGTATACTGTATGACTTCGCTACACGCAAGGCTCGTACAGTAAAGAATGAGTAAAATGCAAAGACGAATTTATTTTCTAACACAAACTCTTAGTTTTCACTTATTATCCGTATCCCTACCCAAACTTGGCCCCGCGAAATCCGTTTCGCATTGGGCCTCACAATGGTTAAGTCCGGCCCTGCTATTTAGTGACAGAATAAATTACTTGTTCTCCCCCCCCCCCCTCTTTTTTTCGCCGCTAAAGTAACAGATGACCCATGTCATAGTAGACCCTCTTTTTATTTTTTTGGGGGGAGGGGAGGGGACGCTTCTGTTTTTTTGTAATTTGGTTTAATCATTGCTAATAATGTCGTTCGTACTTGATCAATATTCTAATATATATTTACATCTACAATGAATGCCCATAAGGATGGCTTATATTTGTATCAGATGGTGGGGTAGATTCAGAAAGAAACCTGGAACTTGTAGATGTTATCAGCTTTTAAAACTAAAGATAGGATCCACATCTTTGTCTACATAGTTTCGAAGCCTTTGGTATAGACAGTGACTAATACACTATGCATAAGACAAAATCATTTTCAGAATATCATTTCTTTAAAACACAGCAAAACAGAAAAACAACAACAACAACAACGTTCAGTGTTATGATTTTTTATTGACATCTTCCAATATCTATATATATATATATGAATATAAACAAAATACAAATTATACAAATATTTTAACTCTGCAAACAGTATCACAGTAGTGGTACCTAGACACGTAGGCTTAGATCCAAGGGTAGGAGACACAACCGACTATCAAGCTAGCTGGAGACTCTTTCTTGATTCCTTACGTCTATATCTTTCCCATTGCCACACAAAGGCTATACAAATGTTATGAGCACTAGTCTAGTCTATACAGTGGCGTAGCCAGGGACCCGGGGGGGGGGGGGCTTGACATCTATAGGGGACCCTGAATTTTGACATTCGACATCATGACATGAGATAATGGCGTAATATTTAATGTAAAAACCAAAATTTCGGACACTCATTTGGGGCCCGGGGAGATTTTTCAAATTTTGACCCCCATTACCCCACCCTAGCTGACCTAAATATAGAAGAACCTTACAACGAGATCAGCTACTTTCACATGATAATGTGTCCAATGCATTGCTATCGGCGCCTTCGACACGGAGGTCACGTTGCTATTCATATAAGGGGATGTTACTTATAAATGTACTAAAATATGGGTTCGAAAAATCTTTCATCTTTGAGTTAAAAACAACAACAACAACAAATGAAAAAGAAATAGAAAATCCAGATCTGAACTGACCGAATACAAACTTATCACAAGGATATAAAATAATAAAAATATGAAATTAAAATGCAGGTATTTAAGAGTGGACAGCAGACATTTTTTTTTATAAACTACTAAATCATCAGTTATTGAGCTCATTAGGTCTACATAAAAAAAAAGTAACATTAACTTAACCCTCTCGTAATGCTAACTCTTAAACTCTTTCAAATATTAAAGATAAAACTACCCTTAATTCATCATTTTTATTTTAAGCTCCAAGGCTAACATTCAATTTATCTCCAGATCCTGGCCCAAATATCAGGGTCACCCTTAGGTAACCGGAGGCCCCAAAAGAAATATAAAATAGATGCTAATCGAAAATATAAAAATAGACTAAAAAATAATTACACAATTTATATTTTTTAAAAACCTACATGTGTGATCTACAGCTAGAGCTAGTAGACATAGAGCCACAGAACTCTGCTAGTTAGATATTTAATCGAAGTTTCGAAATTTTTTGAGTCTTGTGCGAGGCTTTCATCCATCGGAAGCCCTAGGCTGCTGCCTAGTTTGCCTATTCTTAATACTGCCCTGATAATATGTTGAAATTTTAGACATCTCAATAATAAATATGCACATTTTAAAGTCAAATTATACACCAATGCTTAAGAGAGCTCCACATTCCTTAAATTTTTGCTTGAAATTATTTGAGATACCGTTCAAATATGCACACTGCTTGAGGTAAAGACATTTATCACATGATAAGTCATAGAGATCAGAGATCACAAAGTTATCACATTAACCAACTTTAAATACATATTCACATAAATAAATTATAACATAATTGTTTCAGGACTTTTCCATACGCAGTAAAGACACATTTTTGTTTTGTGGTCGAAGATAAGCACAATCTGATAGTGATATCATATGAACTCGAAGATGGAATGTTGCAATATTAATTTGAAGCGAAGATGGAAATGTATTTGATTTTTTTAATCCTACGGCAATACATTAAATTCGATTTGAATAACTCATCGGCGTGTTTCTATTGGATTCTATAGTGGAAACAGATGACAGCCTTGCGTCAACATCCTTTTTGAACACGCATCTCTTAATTCTGCGAAAGAGTCCACAGTACAGCGCCAGAACCCTGCGATTGCAAACAAACGCAATGAAAATAAAAACTCCTTGGGAGGCATTGAAGAGCGTGAAGCAGATAGCCAAAACGTGGCTGGCTATGCAGGCTGAATATGTGATTGGCTTGGCAAAGGAGCTTAGGATGGAGGATCCGAGCCCGAACACCCAGGTGAAGCCCATCACCGTGGACATCTTGACGTACAGCATGACGTCCGAGCGAGCGGAGAACTTCTGAAAAGAGGAATTGGAGTGTCTGTTGGTGATGCTCTTTCTGGAGAGCTTCATCGTCTTTGAGATGCTGAGAATCGTCCGTGCGAAGAAGATGCTGTTGACGATAAATATCAAAAGGATCGGCGCGCCGAAGGTGACGAGGGCTGCTAAAGGTCTGGTTATCCAGCAAACCGATGCCCTCGCGATATTTAGGTTGAGATCACCCGTAGCGTTACGTATGTCTTGGATTAATACCTCGCCGTCCTGGGTAGTGATGATGTCGTAATCACTGAAATTGGTCTCTTGGGAGACTTCCTTGCCGTAGCCTATGGATATGTTGTCAAATACATCTGAGAAGTCTATGAATGCGCAGAAAGCAACAACGAGCATGGGGACGCCCCAAGCGTAGGTGGCATATCTCGGGAAATAGCGCCTCCTGTCTCGAAGCTGCGGACTGACAGAGGTCGAGTTGGCGAATGTTCGATACACGTCATAACTCATCACATTCATCCAAAAGTGGGCAGCCAAGAAGGTGAAGTGCAGGCTGATAGCCACAGCTGAGCACAACCAGTGAGTACTCACGTTGATTCCTTCAGAGAATATAATCTCGGCCACTAGCAGGGCGAATGTTAAATTCATAGTGTTAACTCCGGGGAGATTTCTGAGCCTCGGGAAAAGGCAGTAGGTTATTAAAACACAGGCAAGTGCAGCGACGGATATTCTTCCTAGCACTAGAGTCATGTAGCCTTCGACCTTAAGGGCAGTATCGAAGTCATGACTGCATCCCCCGTACAGCTTGATGTGCGGCAGCATGGTCTGCATATTGCTGTGAAACGACTGGGGAACGCAGATTTGGACTTTCCCAGTGGATTCATTAACAACTTTGTAGGAGAAAATATCGTATTCCCTTTCTTCGAAAATAATGGATCGATTATCACCCGCCAGGTAATATTCATTATTTTCTAGATCTATTCGGTTGCAGTCTTTCTGCAAGATTCTGGGCATGAAGCAAACGAAGGCGTACTTACTTAGGCCAGTGAAATTGGTCTCGTTGGCGGCTAGGTTTCCCGCAAACATGACCCACAAGTCGAACAGACCCACATTGATGTAAGAATTGGTTTTATTGATGTACATAAGAGTTTGGTTGCCTATGTTCATCATAGTGAACTCATCGTCGTAGACCATGTACTCAACACCCCATGGACAGAAGTCTTCAGCGTTGGCGATAATGTCGCTTTTGTCGTCCGCGTCAATGACGTCCACGCTATTCCCGTTTAGCTTCAGGGAGAACCGCTTCTCCACAATCATGGTGTCGATCTTCTGCAGCAGCGCGTTCAGACCGTCCTCGTGGGAGTGGGGGTCGTGCGGCGGGACCAGCACGAAGTTCACCCTCATGTTGACGGTCTGCCTCATTAGCGTGTCCAGGATCTCGACGCCTGTCATGAAGGCAGCTGCAGCGATGTCCTCAGCCTGAAGCACGATTCGATCACTTTTATTATTGAAAGGTTCGCTGATGTAATAATAGTTCGAGCCGTTCTTGACCACCATGACCAGCCCCTTCTCGTAGAGATCATTTTTCGACTTCAGCTTCCTAAATCCTTTGACCTTTCCAATGTCTGAGGTCAAGAGCTCTGCCCTTTTCAGATCATGGACATACTTCTTAAACGACTTTCTTTGGGACAACGCTTCTCTTAAATCTTCCAGGCGTGTGTCAACTTCCCTAGAAGTGATGGAAGCGTTCTCGTTTGGTTCCGAGTCTGACATGTTCAATATATTATCTATTCCCCTCTTTTGGTCTTGCCAATTACGGGAGTCGCCAGGGTCTTGCCTCGAAGCGAGAAAATTCTTTTGATCCCAAAATGACTTTATCTTTGACGGATTGAGACTAGCAGATTGTTTAGGGTTCGTGGTCTTGTTGACCTGAGCCTCGTTAATGTTTTTACTTTTACTGGTGGAGTTCTTTTGATTCGCGTACGGGTTATCGGTCGTGGAATCTGGTTGCGCTACCAGAGGAGGGAATATTTTATTGTACTCCTCCTCTGTTAGCGTAGTGACCTTCAAAGTCGTCCCGTTGGTGGAGCTGAAGTCGAATGTGACGTTGACGTCTTTAACTCTTTCAGCGCTAATGTTGAGTTTATCTGTAAAAAAAACACCAAAAAAAAAACAAACAATAGAAATTAAAGAAACAATCAAGTGAAAGTAGACTTGACAGAGTTATCATTCAATACTCAATCAGTATAGCGAGTTTGTTTCAAAAGTATTTTGCCTTGTTAGTGAAATGAAGTCGACATTTTTGTTTCTACAAAACGAGTGGATACAGTTTTCTCTCTAGACATAAATGCTTTCTATTGAAAATGTAGCCAGACTTCTTCTTCTAACCAGCTTTTCGCTGCTGAGCTGTGAGCTCTTTTGCAACTGAGACAAATATTAATTCTTATTTATTGCAGAGCTAACCCTGTTTTGAAAAAAAAAATATATATATATAGGCCTATATATAATTACTAAAAAAAACAAAACCTCCGAAGTTTATCTAATGGGGAGAACTCCAAATGTAAAACCATATATTTAAATACTGTAAGATGTCTTTCCCCTTTTCGTTATCAAATAAAATAATTAATTACCACTATTTTATTACTGATTGGTTAATTTTTCAAAATTGATTCATGCTTTATTAGTGGGAGAGATTACATGCTCAAACTGTGTAGCAGAGTGAATTGATATAAGCTTTATAGAAACTAACCTTAATTATTTTATGCGCTATTTATAGTGCGCTAACTGAGACTTCGGTCTTACTTAATGCAAATGTACTAGTCCCTCTTTCTTCGGAGAGAATTGCATAAGTCATATATCAGTTTGAATAAAAACATTTGTCTAAGAGAGTTAAAATGTAAAGCGAAGAATAGTTGAGGTTGACCACAGAGACTTGGAACCTCACCTGCAAGCTGCCGAACCATGTTTTCATCACTCCCGTTATTGAGTGTAAAGATGAGGTAGTCTGCGTAGGTTACATTGAGAACCAGTGAGACCATGGCTGTTTGATCCAGGCTACGAAGTTGTTGCACATCAGTGATCCCCTGAAGAAGTCAAAAGTGTTTCTTGTATATTCGAATACATGTTTCTGTAACAGTATTGATGGCAGAATACAGGGGTGTGTATACTTGTAACATCTAAAACAGACATACAAGTGTGTGTAACTGTATACATTTAACACTATTGATAACAGACATACAAGTGTGTGTAGGCCTATATTTGTAGCAGCATTGATAACATTCATACAGGGGTGTGTATACTTGTAACAGTATTTATAACATACATACAGGCATGGGCGTAGCCGGGGGGGGGGGGGGTTCTTGGGGTTCAAACCCCCCCCCGAAATGAAATCCCCCCCAGGGGGGGGGGACGGAATTAAGTGACTGATTTTTGCTTTCATTTTGTTTATTTTAGGTGAGATTTTAATACTAAATCATCACTTACCACAGCACAGCCGAGGCAGTTTTGAGTTAAAAACCCTCTACCAGGGGGTTTTGAGTTTAAATCCCCCTACCAGGGGGTTTTGAGATTTTAAAAACCACTATCAGGGGGTTTTGAGATACAAATCCCTCTACCAGGGGGCTTTGAGTTTAAAACCCCCTACAGGGGGTTTTGAATTTTAAACCCCCTACCAGAGGTTTTTGCAGTTAAATCCCCCTCTTCTATAAAACAAAACAAAAAAATGCAAACAACAATCCCGAAATTCCAACAGCACAGTTGAGGAAGATTTTGATTTAAAAAAACCCCTCCAAAATTTACGATAACCCCATCTTCAATATAAAAAAAGCAAATTACACACTAAAAATTCTATGAGCGTAGCCAAAGGGGGTTTGAGTTTAACCCCCCTCCCCCTTCCAGTTGGGGTTTGAAGCTAAAAAGTACCTCTTCAATATAAAAAAAAAGCAAATTACACACTATAAAATCTATGAGCGTAGCCAAAGGGGTTTTGAGTTTAACCCCACTCCCCCTTCCAGTTGGGGTTTGAAGCTAAAAAGTACCTCTTCGATATAAAAAAAAAGCAAATTACACACTATAAAATCTATGAGCGTAGCCAAAGGGGTTTTGAGTTTAAATCTCCCTCCTCCAGATGGCTTTTTCTTTAAAGTTTAAAACCCCTCCAGATGGTTTTGAGTTTAATTAAAATTCCCCTGCAGAGCGTTTAGAGTTGAAAACCTCTCTCTTCAATATTATTTTAAAGCAAACTACAGTCACCAAATTCTATGATCGTAGCTAAATGGGGTTTTGAATTAAATCAAAACAAAAAAAAAACCCAGAGATTTTTTAGTTTAAAACCCCTCAACAGATGATTTGACGAAAAAACTTTCCTTTTCGATATAAAATCTAAAGCGAAATACAGGCATTTAATTCCAAGAGCGTAGTCAAGAAAGGTTACACATTTCTACCAGTGGCTTGGGCTCCATTAATTAAGTGTGAATAGTCTTCTGCCGAAATTGAACATCATTAAATGTGTCTCAACAAAGATGGCTACGACAGATTTTAGGAGTCAGTCATAGAGATCGGGTCTAAATCAAAGAAATCATATGCCGAACTGGGAGTCGAATCCTTAGTAAGGTTGTGACAGAGCGTCGCATGAGGTTTTGCGGGACATGTTTTCCGACAAAATGAATTACGCAAAATAAGAGTTGCGGAAACAGCTTGCCGGAAAATGCGCCCAACGGCGCGGGAGGGTCTAAGTCAGTAAGAATAGCACATTAGGTTTTTGAAATAAAACTTTTGAATAGCAAGATAATGAGCTGTAGATACCTCAGAATATGCATTTTGTTGGCTTTCAATACCAGAAACAGTGCTCGGCGGCTGGGCTTCGCCCCGCGCTGGGGGAGCGCTGCGAACTCCCCCGACCCCCTTGCTAGCAAGGGCGGGGAGTCTAAAATAAACAAAAGGTCAGAATGTAATAAAAATTAATTATGTACACACACACACACACACACATATATATATAAATATAGATTTTTTCCGCCGGGGGGGGGGTGGTAGCCCCCCCCCCCAAAACCCTCCCCGAAAAAAAATCCTGGCTACGCCCATGCATACAGGTGTGTGTATACTTGTAACAGTAGTGATAACAGACACACAGGTGTGTGTATAATTGTAACAGTAGTGATAACAGACACACCGGTGTGTGTATAATTGTAACAGTAGTGATAACAGACACACAGGTGTGTGTATAATTGTAACAGTAGTGATAACAGACACACAGGTGTGTGTATAATAGTAACAGTAGTGATAACAGACACACAGGTGTGTGTATAATTGTAACAGTAGTGATAACAGACACACAGGTGTGTGTATACTTGTAACAGTAGTGATAACAGACACACAGGTGTGTGTATACTTGTAACAGTAGTGATAACAGACACACAGGTGTGTGTATACTTGTAACAGTAGTGATAACAGACACACAGGTGTGTGTATAATTGTAACAGTAGTGATAACAGACACACAGGTGTGTGTATACTTGTAACAGTAGTGATAACAGACACACAGGTGTGTGTATACTTGTAACAGTAGTGATAACAGACACACAGGTGTGTGTATACTTGTAACAGTAGTGATAACAGACACACAGGTGTGTGTATACTTGTAACAGTAGTGATAACAGATACACAGGTGTGTGTATAATTGTAACAGTAGTGATAACAGACATACAGGTGTGTGTATACTTGTAACAGTAGTGATAACAGACATACAGGTGTGTCTATAATTGTAACAGTAGTGATAACAGACATACAGGTGTGTGTATAATTGTAACAGTAGTGATAACAGACACACAGGTGTGTGTATACTTGTAACAGTAGTGATAACAGACACACAGGTGTGTGTATACTTGTAACAGTAGTGATAACAGACACACAGGTGTGTGTATACTTGTAACAGTAGTGATAACAGACATACAGGTGTCTGTATACTTGTAACAGTAGTGATAACAGACATACAGGTGTCTGTATACTTGTAACAGTAACAGACAGCCTTGTCTCAAAATAATTGATTTGATGAAATGATCATCATTATGACAGAAATCGGTGAAGAGCCATCTCTTATTCCTGGCCTGTTAGCTAAATCATTTCCTTTGGTCAAGCATCATAATAGGACGCAAGCTCGATCCTTAACGAACACTCACTGAGGTTTCATCTTTTCCATTCCACTCTAAAAATGACTTTATGAATTACGAGTGTTATGCGTGTAACATGTTTGAATCTCAATAGATTTGGAATGTGTTGGTATTAGAATGAGTTTGAGTTTTGAGTTTAGGCACATCGGCACAATTTAGGCCATATCGTGCCCGTAATCCTTTAAGGATCACTCTCCCTTTACATAACAAGGGCTAAATTCTATACAGTTAAATCATTACAAACAAGGTCTATTCACAGTTAAAAAAGTAAAGGTGGTAAAAATTTAATAATTTGGTAAAAATCTTATGTAAATATTATATGTTCACAGTTCAAAAATCAGATCTTCGCAGACAACCCCACCTCCCGGACAAAGCCCAGTACCTTCCCAGGGTCGACATTGTCGAATAGTGTTTTCAAGGTGTGTGTTCTAAAAAATTTCGCCCTGACATCCTGGTATCTGGGGCAATCAATGAGTCGATAAATACTTTTGATGTAAAGGTTGGATTAATTTTGAAAAAGGACATGCAAACTACATGTAACTGACTTATACATCAGCAAAAATAAACATTTTAAAGCATCTGTAACTGACCTATTTATTAGCAAAGAGAATGGGAAATTAAAATACTTGTCAATGATACATAAATTAAAAGTAAAGTAAACTACCCTTTTGAGACCTTGCGACCTTTGCGATTATGTAGTTCGAATTAGTATAGAGTCATAATATACGGAAAAAACAAGGAAAGAAGAAAAACAAAGAAAGACCCTCGTAGTCTGATACTTAACTACATATGTAGGCATAGAGCCACGCTGTGTCTGGATACATCTATAATGTGATACTTACATCTGAAGACATAGAGCCATGCTGTGTCTGGATACATCTATAATGTGATACTTACATCTGAAGGCATATAATCATGCTGTGTCGTGACACGTATAACCTGATACTTACATCTGAAGGCATAGAGTCATGCTGTGTCGGGACACATCTATCTCCGACTAATGTGTAGAACTTGTTACAAGTGATGGATCGACACGTCTGACTGTATGTGTCGTACGTTTCCCATTCTCGACATCTGGGAAATATGACATCATGATCTTAGTAACAGTGAAATAAGAGAGAGAGAGAGAGAGAGAGAGAGAGAGAGAGGGAGGGACAGAGAGAGAGACAGTGAAAGGAGAACAGGAAAGAGAGTGATACGAGAAATAAGAAGTAAATAGATAGACAGATATAGGAAGAGGTGGATAGAGAAAGAGACATAGAAAATGAGAAGGAGGAAGTGAGGAGGACAGAGGGGACAAAGACAAACGAGAGAAAGAGAGAGTGAGAGAGAGAGAGAAAGAAGAGAAAAATAATAAATAAAGAGATAGATAGATAAATAGATAGATAGAGAGAGAGAGAGAGTGAGAGAGAGAGAGAAATAGATTCCTAAGAAAAACTAGAAGCACAAGAAAAAGCAAAAAATGTGGAAAAACACTCAAGTAAACAACCGGAGCTGACTTATTCTTCATGTTCATTAAAAGGAATCCCGGTAAAAAGGAAAGTTCAGGAAACCTTCTGCGTGTAAGACGTTATAATGGAAACGTTAAGAGATAACATTAATACCAGACGTCCCAATTTATCAAAGTGATCTAGATCTAGAAAGTTCATATAAACTACATTTAAAATCTATTCCTACTCGATGTTCAAAGTAAACTAAACATTCAAATAAAAGGAGATTCTTTTCCTGACATTTTATGATTTTTCTCTTTTTATAACAAAATAAGCACACAAAAAAAATCCTTTAAAAAAAAAACAAAGCTTATCTAAGGGGAAATACTCTGCACAAAAGCTTTTGTTACCTCGGCTCCATCATATCCAACAACACTCTACTGGATAAAGACATAAACAATAGGATAGCCAAGGCAATGGCCACCATGTCACTGTTGCAGAAAAGATTCTGGGACAACATATTGCTGACTAGCAGTACTAAAGCCCTTGTCTACCGGACCTGTGTGTTGAGCACCTTGCTGTACGGAAGTGAAACATGGTCAACCTACTCATGGCAGGAAAAAAAGCTGAATGTCTTCCACCTCCGATGCCTAAGGCGGATCTTTAAAATAAGGTGGCAAGATAGGATAACCAATGAGGAAGTGCTACAGAGCAGGGTGCCAGGACATCCGCTCTGTTATCAGCAGCAGACGCCTTGGCTGGCTTGGCCACGTTCGTAGAATGCCAGTGTGTCGACTTCCACAGGACATCCTGTATGGCGATCTAATAGAAGGCAGGAGAGCCGCTGGTCGCCCACTTTTACGTTATACAGATGTATGCGAACGCGACATGAAGCTCTTCAAAATCGACACTGGCAACTGGGAAGAAGTGGCACTGGACAGATCCACATGGAGAGAGAGCATAAAGGAAGGGTCACAGATTGCAGATGTCATACACAACAGAAGCAGAAAGAAGGGTGAAAATGCAACGGCACCTGGTGATTACATATGCCCAACCAGCGATCGCAAGGATTGGCCTCTTTAGTCACACAAGAAGTTGCAATGGGAAAAGATCGTCTCTCGAGACGTAAAATGCCACAGGAGTACTCTGCACTTATAACTGTATTACTGTAGAAGTTTTTTTCCATTTTCGATAGTAATCAAAATAATTAATTGACTAATTGGTTAATTTTTTAATTGTTTCATGTATTGTTCGGTACAAGAAATAATGCTATAAAGTTTCAGCTTGATCCGAGAATGGGTGTGAGAGAAATAATGTGTACACTTATTTAAGTGGGCGAAACCCGACATATTTAACCGTATCTGTATATACTGAAGGATTCATTTTTCTTTTGGATATAAAACGAAATAATAAATAATAATTGAATATTTGGTTATTTTTATTTATGTTTTGTCTGTCCCATTGAATAATTGTGCGAAGTTTCAACTTGGTCGAAGAATGGGTATCAGAGAAATAACGTGTTCAAACTTTATCAGACAGACAGAAAGACAGACACACATAAAAAAAATTAGATTTGTAAAAATACAGAAGAAAAAAATCAGCCACTATTGGGTTAGAGCCTACGACATTTGCTCTTAAGAAATGAGCTAACTGGGGTAATCGATCAAACAACAGATAGTCAAATATAAATATATAGATCTATAGTTCATCTACAGTGGTTCAACGATGACCACTTTTGTCACCCAGAGGGCGGAGGGCTTTGCACATTTCCCTTTTTGTATATGAAACAAAGACATAAAATATATCATTGGTTAATTTTTTATGTTTTGATTCATGTTTTGTTGTTAACATTCTCAGATCAAGTTTGAATTTTACGAAATTGTGCATAGTCGATTACAATACCTGAATAAATAACAAAATAAACCGATTAAATAATCATTTAGAGGTTATTAATTCCCCTCTTTCTTTTTTTAAATAAATAGTCAGGGCTCTGCTCTTGGTGACAACACCTCGCCAAGTGCCAGGACATTGTTGCTGTATGCAAAGTAGAGGTCAATTCAATGCTAGCTGGCTACCTATCATTCACCCTTACTAAATATATATATAGCGCTATGGCCTAATCTCATATGTGGAGTGGGGTGGGGAAGGGAGGGACTCAGTAAACACAACTCTGTTCGAGTCAAACCTAAAGCCCCCCTTCAAAGGTAGCCAAGCCAAGTTCAAGCGTACTTAGTCTCTCCACCACCTTCTCATCACTATATGCATGTTAATCAATGACTTCAACTCTACCAAGTTATTGGTTTTCCTGGCTGACTCAGATAGCCCATTCTATGCTCTAATAGCACTAGGGAAGAAGCAGCATATCTTTCTCTTCTTGTGGTTGCAATATAGTCAAGGTAACCTTAAATATCAAACTGTGAATAAACGTTCAAGCAAAAAGTAGATTACTGGAATGAAACTAATTTTTGAAATCACCATTTTTTGTAAGCTTGAAATTAAGACGTTAAAAATAAGTGGCCAATGTCAGTATACGGTAGACAGTTTCTCCCCGAGATGATGTAGTCTAGTCACCGCCAATAGTAAAACAATAACTTTTTTTTTCAAATTAGAAAGAATTGAAATAAATGCTTGTTGAGGAGATAAAATAAAAAGTACCGAAACGAGTTTTTTTTTCTGTCTCTGTTTAGTGTTAAATACACAACACGACATGCTTCTATGCTTCGTTTCTTAACATTCCAGCTGAGTTCTAATAGAAATATGTCACCTAGCTACAACTTGGGGTATCAATTACTCACCTAGGAATATATTCCTCTGAGAGTTTAGGGCTGGCGCTGAACAGTAAATGAGTATCCCCTGTAAAGTCAAAGTTCATCAGCACATTGAATGACACAGGATAATCCGAGCCAACGACGTCACACACGGGGGTCGAGCACTTCCGGGCGTTCTGCTCAGGGGAGTGCACCTTGCAGGATACGATGTTGTCCGGCAGGGAAGGCACCACCTCCCGTTTGCAGTGCGGCGCCCTGAGATACTCGGCTAGGAAGGTGGTACTGGCTGCGTTTACCAGAGCGACGGCGCTGCTTTGTTCATAAATTTCGCAGACTACTTTGGAAGTCCAAGGGAGGAGAGAGACCACACCATGGCAAGTGGCGCAGAAGACGTTGGCGTACACTTTCCCTCCCTCGTCCTGGACGGGAAGAAACGGGAGGAAGCTGAAGGACGGCATGACCAGATCATTCCAAGTCTCGCACTGAGTTCGAACATTGTCTTGCGTCCAGTTGCCGGGACAACGAACCACCATTTCCAACCAACGATGCGTGTTGTAGCCTGTCACGTGCTCGCATGACACGAACTGATCGGGCTTGCGCGTTTCCACTTCCGGTTCGTTGTTCTGGGTTAAAAAGTTAGTTTGAATCCCGCTCTTTTTGCCACTTTTAGCTGCTTTTTGAGCAGAAGTGAAATTTGAGTTGTTTGATTTCTTTTGTTTATATATGCGCAATGATCTCATTTTATCAGACCTGGAAAACTTTTGTTTGTGGTAAATGTATTTTTCTCCATTGCCGTAGCGTTTATCAACACCCTCTAAGGAAGATCTAGAAATGTGTCTTTTCAAATCAGCTACAAACTGGGGTGAGTGAAAACTAATCTCTTGATATTTATACATTTGATATGTCAGATATATCCAAGAGTTTAATCGTCGATACGACTCGCCGTGCTCTGAAGCATTCTGAAGAACTTCTGCAAATAGTTCCGAATCGTTTCGAAAAGCGCTGTCGTTGTTCATCTTGGAGGGTTCGGTAACAAAGTTTTGTTGCGTCCTCTGATGGTCTCCATAGAACACTAGGTTGTGGACGGACATGCCAAGAAAGGCGTTTCTCCTGTGCGGGTACGGAAGTCCCTCATGCTTCCACGTCACCTTTTTCCCATCCAGCTCAAAGTCTTGTTTTCCAAGCGGCACCGCAGCGATGACAACTAGTAATGAAATGGGGAGCCAGAAGACTTCGGACATGGCGCTTATTACTTTGAAACAAAAAAAAATAGGCTAAATTGGCAGCACCATCAAATTAAATACTAAGTTTGCTATGATGTTTCATTTTGAAAAGAAGTTTTGAATAATGGGAAAGTTTTGCAACACGAATTTCCGCTCCACAGAAATACATTGAGATTTTTGATGTCATAGAATCCGTCTAGTCGAAAAATAAAGTTTGCTGGAGGTAGATGTAAAGGTGGAAATCTTGAGCGTAAGCTTGCAACAAAATTTAAGTTATTGAATCCTTAAGGCCTGTTTCAGCTGAAAACAAAGATAAAGTGACAGTTTTTTTTTTATCTAAAAAATATACATATTTTATTAAAGGAAACATTAGCAATAATTTATTATTTTAGCATTAAGATATAATAGATCTAGTTAAATAGGAGATTTTTCGATTTATAAGTATGTTTTGTTTTCTCAATTTTAGAATGGAAACAGTACTCTATATTTCTTACATTAAAAATTTAAGTCAGTAACAGAATGAAAGCCAACTAAGTCAGCCGTAAGATAAACCACAAAATTGTAACTAGGAAAGAAAGCAATAGAGTTGGAGAGTACAGGTACAGAGAGAAAGAGAGAGAGAGAGAGAGAGAGAGAGAGAGCGAGAGAGAGTGAGTGAGAGAGAGAGAGAGAGAGAGAGTTTTAGGACAATATTTTAATTGTGATAAGACGCTTTCTGAGCTGCTCCAGTATTTCCGAATCGCGCAGAACCCAGTCACCTGACTAAAGGTCAAGGCCGAAAGTTAGGACTGTGTCGCAATATTCCTTCGAAATCTCTTTGTTATTAAACACAAAAGTTAATTTTAGAAACTTATGTAAACACCTCTGTTGACTTCAACAACCATTAATACCGACAATATCTCGTTTTCCCCCATGAGCAGTGCCGGTTTTACGTTTGAGCAAGATGAGGCTCAGTTTCCCTCACTCCTTTCTGCAAAACCTACAAGAAATTCAAACGTGGGACAACTTACCAACTAGACTGTGCACCATTTTATCACCGTGCATGTCATAGTTTTAAGACTCATTATTTATATGGATTTTTAAATAGACTATAAATAAAGATCTAGAGACATTATTTCTAATTCATCAAGGCTGTCATTAGTGCGTGACAAAAATTGGATACATTAAACAAATGTTCTGACAACAATGCATCCTCGTTAAACCAAAAAAAAAAAAACAACAACACAAACCCACTTTAGATGTCCTATAAACATTTTTTAAATAATGATATTGGAATGGACAATATAGGCTAAATATTGAGTAAGAATTAATATTGTGTATGAATGGACAATGTGTAAGAATTAACAATGTGTAAGGATGAGCAATGTGTAAGAATGAACAATGTGTAAGAATGAACAATGTGTAAGAATGAGCAATGTGTAAGGATGAGCAATGTGTAAGAATGAACAATGTGTAAGAATGAACAATGTGTAAGAATGAGCAATGTGTAAGGATGAGCAATGTGTAAGAATGAACAATGTGTAAGAATGAACAATGTGTAAGAATGAACAATATGTAAGGATGGGCAATATGTAAGGATGGGCAATATGTAAGGATGAACAATGTGTAAGAATGAACAATGTGTAAAGGTGAACAATGTGTAAGGATGAACAATGTGTAAGGATGAACAATGTGTAAAAATGAACAATATGTAAGAATAAACAATGTGTAAGAATGAACAATATGTAAGGATGGGCAATATGTAAGGATGGACAATGTGTAAGGATGAACAATGTGTAAGGATGAACAATGTGTAAGGATGAACAATGTGTAAGGATGAACAATGTGTAAAAATGAACAATATGTAAGAATGAACAATGTGTAAGAATGAACAATATGTAAGGATGGGCAATATGTAAGGATGGGCAATGTGTAAGGATGAACAATGTGTAAAATGAACAATATGTAAGAATGAACAATGTGTAAGAATGAACAATATGTAAGGATGGGCAATATGTAAGGATGAACAATGTGTAAGAATGAACAATGTGTAAGAATGAACAATGTGTAAGAATGAACAATATGTAAGGATGGGCAATATGTAAGGATGGGCAATATGTAAGGATGGGCAATGTGTAAGGATGAACAATGTGTAAAATGAACAATATGTAAGAATGAACAATGTGTAAGAATGAACAATATGTAAGGATGGGCAATATGTAAGAATGAACAATGTGTAAGAATGAACAATATGTAAGGATGGGCAATATGTAAGGATGGGCAATGTGTAAGGATGAACAATGTGTAAAATGAACAATATGTAAGAATGAACAATATGTAAGAATGAACAATATGTAAGGATGGGCAATATGTAAGAATGAACAATGTGTAAGAATGAACAATGTGTAAGAATGAACAATGTGTAAGAATGAACAATATGTAAGAATGAACAATATGTAAGGATGAACAATGTGTAAGAATGAACAATGTGTAAGAATGAACAATGTGTAAGAATGAACAATATGTAAGGATGGGCAATATGTAAGGATGAACAATGTGTAAGAATGAACAATGTGTAAGAATGAACAATGTGTAAGGATGAACAATGTGTAAGAATGAACAATGTGTAAGAATGAACAATGTGTAAGAATGAACAATATGTAAGAATGAACGATGTGCAAGAATGAACAATGTGTAAAAATGAACAATATGTAAGGAGCGGCAATGTGAAATGTGTAAGGATGGACAGTGTGTGAAAAGGGACAATGAGTAAAAATGAACAATATGTAAGAATGGATAATGTGTAAGAATGGACAGTGTCTAAAGATGGACAGAGTATAACAATGGACAGTCTTTATGGATGGACAGTGTGAAAGAATCTACAGTCTTTATGGATGGACAGTGTGTAAGAATGGACAGTCTTTATGGATGGACAATTAAACGTATAAATCTTTAAAAAAATTAAATTAAAGGCCACATAACAATGCATTTTATATTTTAATCTCACCCAAGGTAAGCCTAATTAGAATCCATGTTGAAATATCAAGGGTTATATTTATCTGTATTCCTTGTTTCAATACGTAAACGTTGTGTTTAACTTTAATCATTAATAACATAGAAAAATATTTTAATATTAATTTACCTGAAAGATTATGCGCGCCCTTATCTTCTTGTTTCACGTCACTTGTGGCAATGGAATGCTTACGCTTAAACAATTCCTCAATTATAACCACAAACGGAATCACAAAATCCGTACACGCTCCGGAGACACGGATACGAAAACATTACGTAACACTAAAGTAGGTGATGCCCCTTTCACTAATCAAGGGAGATAATCCTGTATCCAGGTCTTCGAGTTGTGTTGCTATGACAGTTGTCTATCTTTGGTGTTGTTTTGTTTCGACTTCCCATTATCGCTGGTGCGTCTGTGAATGTGCGTGTGTGTGTGTGTATGTGTGTGTGTGTGTGTGGATTGTCGTATTTGTCGTCTATCCGATTTACAAGTAATAGTTAACATTTCTGACCAACATACTAAAAGATAAGATATCTAGTGATCATCTTAGCCTAGTGCTACAAGTACAAACAATCTGCTGCCAGTGGTTTATGATCCCACGAAAAGTGAAACATAAAAAAAAAATCTAATAAAGAAAAGCCAGACACAGACTCGTCAGTGTGATCTCATCTGCTAGCTGCCCGCCTATCCAATTGCAGATTCCAGCATACACATTATAATTCACTCTTAACAAACGACTAAGCAACTGAGACCTGCTAAGGTTTTCCAAGGTTTTTAGATTTAATTTACTGATCTATATAGAATCTACATTTATATCATTATACCTATATGGGTTTGGAATTTAAACTTTGGTTTTCCTTGATTTATTAAAGGATTGCTTTGATAATTACAGGGATATAAAATTTTACCCTCTAAACAGAAAATACTTTGTTTCGAAGTTGCCATAAAAACGATTTAACTTTCAGTTGCTATAGTAAGGTACTTTTGTTTTGCACAAATTAACCTAGAATAACAAAGATCTAGCCTGTGCACTATATATTTATATTTATAGCTTTTATATAGCGCTACTTTTATATAGCATGCTCAGAGCGCTTTGGTCCAATCTCATTTGTGGACCAGTGGGGGGGGGGGGGGAGGGGGGTATCTAGGAGTTGGTTTTCCGTGCTGCCTTTAGGCGCTCAGTAAACACAACTCTGCCCGAGTCGGGTGTCGAACCTCGAGCTCCCTTCTAGGTAGCCAAGCCAAGCTAAGTTAGCCTCTCGACCACACTTACACACTTAAATCATACTGATGTACTCCTTGGTCATGGCGACAATCTTGTATGATTGCGAATCTTGGACGCTAGCTGCAGAACTAGAGAGAAGGATCCTAGCCATGGAATCAAGATACTTTCAATGAAAAACATGCCAAGAACTCGTCGCGAATGAGGAGATTCGAAACAGAATCATAATGGCGATTGGACCCCACTGTAAAAAAAAAAATAAAATTGTAAGGCCATATCTCAAGGCTCTCAAGACCTTTCTGCAGGCAACAGTAGCAGATAAAAGAAGAGGCAGACAGAGAAAGAAATGGGAAGCAACACCGAAGAATGGGCGAGTCTATTATTGAAAATGATTGGTAGCAGCAGCAAAGAATGGACGAACCTATTATTGAAGGCGATACTTGTCGTGTCAAAAAAACAACAGAGGAATGGAGAGAGAGGTCGACAGATCATCTTAGACTGCTATGGAATAAGTCTGAAGGTTAACCTCCTGATCAAAACAATATACTCCACTCTCTAACACAAGATTATAACATTTTAAACATACAGTTTTTTTTTTTTCAAAGGTATCTTTCAGTTTGGATAAATTTGAAACAGATAGATCTACTCTTTGTTTATTTTCTCAACTCTAATATACGGTTTACATTTTCTGAGCACCAAAATAAAAAAAGAAAAGAAAGAGATACGGAGAAATGTGTGTGTGTGTGTGTGTGTGTGTGAGTGAACAAGAGATAAAATGTAAGGAAAAAAGAGAAAATGTGTGTGTGTGTGAACAAGAGATAAAATGTAAAGAAAATCGAAATAAAATATATAAAAAGAAAAATAACCAAATTCCTTTGCGCTACAAGCAAATGAGCTTAGAAATGTGATTTGACAGAGCTCAAAAGGGCATAAGATTATCAAGTAGTAAGATATTCCTATTAAAATAAATAGCTTATTAACACTTCCTATAAAATATGCACACCAGAAATACCAAAAATAGCTGGCTATTTATAGTTATCCGCCAAATAGTCCATAGAATCGTATCAGGCGAGCTCTGGTAGTTGGTTTCTTTTAATGGGGTCAGATCAACGATGGTATCCTGACTTAGGAGACAAAAAGTGTTAATATTACTTAGAATTTCAAACACACAAACATAACACAATCATCGACTTGAATTGTAAGATGGTTAAAAGTGGCGGCGTAACTGGGAAAGATCGGCGAGGGGGTGTTTGGCGTCACTGGCGCCCCTGTTAACTTCCTGCAGCGACACTGGTTAGCATTCAAGGGAAATGACAGATGGACTGATAAGAAACCGCTTAGCTGAGTTTTAGAACTGGAGCAGAGAGTGTTTCTCAAAACTGGAATCTAAACCGCGTTGACCCCTCGAGATTACACAAGCATGCTAATCACAACAAACTGATAGGGTGACGAAGCACAAAAAAGTCCATGGAAACAATAAATACTTCCAAAATCGAGGGAAGAGTTCAAAGAAAAGGCGAATTCAAGTGATCATTGGTGTGCAGAAAAAGTGGCCATAGTGAAGTTCCTCGTTTGTGATTGGTAATGAGAACAACCAATCGCATTGTTTATGTTCACTGAGTGAAACGTTGACATCTCTCAGACTCTATTGTAATTCTTAATCAATGCTGACCTTGTTCGTTTGTTTTCAGTTATCTATCTATCTATCTATCTATCTATCTATCTATCTATCTATCTATCTATCTATCTATCTATCTATCTATCTATCTGTCTGTCTATCTATCTATTTATCTATCTATCTATCTATCTATCTATCTATCTATCTATCTATCTATCTATCTATCTATCTATCTATCTATCTATCTGTCTATCTATCTATCTATCTATCTATCTATCTATCTATCTATCTATCTATCTATCTATCTGTCTGTCTATCTATCTGTCTGTCTATCTATCTATCTATCTATCTATCTATCTATCTATCTATCTATCTATCTATCTATCTATCTATTTATCTATCTATCTATCTATCTATCTATCTATCTATCTATCTATCTATCTATCTATCTATCTATCAGTCTGCCTGCCTGCCTGCCTGTCTGTCTATCTATCTATCTTATCTATCTATCCATCTATCTATCTATCTTATCTATCTATCTTATCTATCTATCTATCTATCTATCTATCTATCTATCTATCTATCTATCTATCTATCTATCTATCCATCTATCTATCTATCTATCTATCTATCTATCTATCTATCTATCTATCTATCTATCTTATCTATCCATCTATCTATCTATCTATCTATCTATCTATCTATCTATCTATCTATCTATCTATCTATCTATCTATCTATCTATCTCTAATTCTCTCCGTAACCCAACCATGCGGGACATCACGATGAAAAAGTCATGGAAAGATAACTCTTTTCTTTCTGCAAGTCGGACTAGAGTTACCCCACGTAACTTTCACGGTGCCAGAGAGCGAGGCTCTGAAAATAAAAAGAGAGGGAGTGGGGGGGGGGGGGGAGAGTATGTCACGGATTGGCTCGTAACTTATACCAAGTTTTATTTATCACAGGGACAAACGGGCGTCTACTTATATCTCTCTTTAGATCTAACTAGTTTACCAACTATTCTGTCACTTTCCTATCATTTTTTCGCCATTTCTGTCCTGTATTTGTAAGTAATAGTTCAGTGTATTAGGGCTTAATTTTCTTTACTGTTTAACCTTATGTATTCAAGTGTCTATAACAGGGGCGGACCGGGTGTCAAAATCGACCCGTCCATTTCTATTCAATCAGGCCGATAAATTGCATGTCATATGATGGGTATCCAATTATAGACATACCTGTTCTCAAAATCATTTTGTTTAGTTTGAACAACGATAACTGTACAACTTCAAACAGTGAACTCTATATCTTTATTAGAAACACATAGGCTTTATGTTGCTTTTTAATAGCTTAGTGTGTAAGCCCTAAAAGGATAAAGCCTACTAGAAACACTGTCTACGGATGTAAGCTATTAAATTATTTCAGTAAATTTGTTACATAAACTTAGTATTTTTAAACTGTAGAGATATTCCATTACTCGACGCTCAGATGGCGCCTTTTATAAGAGAATATTATAAAACCTTTAACAATTTAAACATGCGGCCCTTTCGGTGGACATTTGCCCAAATGTCGATATAGCCAGTTCGCCTCTAGTGATGTTTGTCTAGTGAACTATGAATATTCGTTTGTTTTAAATCTCACTGCTCTATTTTTGTTTGTTCTAGTTTCTTTGTTTTCTCAAGTTAAAGAGTCCCAAGCAGACGACATGTAATCTAATATTGGTCTAACCAAGGTGAAATAAATCTTAATTTTATCTTCTTGTTTGCTTGTAAAAAAAAAGGTGTTTACATTTATTTATTCTTTTTTCAAAGTAGCAGAGGCGTCCTGAGCAAAACGTGCGAGGCAAGCTACTTTATTGGCACCCCCTCCCCCATTTATCATCATCATCACATAGAAATATAGGCGTGTGTAGCCATTCTAAGGGTAGCGCCCTGGGCATCGTGCCGCCTTGCCCCCTTCCCTACACTACGCCACTGAAACGTAGTTATTCTAATGAATAGAGATTTTAGTAATGTCTTGTCTGCATCAGATGTGGCCGCGACTGGGTTTGTGTGTTTATGGGAAATACTGCATTCAATCTTCATTAATCATCGGAATCGAAGACATTGCCCTTGCCTTATTCTGTAGGATGTAATGAAAATACAGTTCAATAATAACGCAATGCCACTGACCTATAAAAACAAAGATCCTAATTCATCAGACCTCAATAGAAGCTAACACTCATTCTAAAGAGAGAGTGCGAGAAAGAGAGAGAGAGAGAGAGAGATAGTGATACAGCGAAAGAGGAAAAAGGAAGAGAGGAAAAAAAACACATACACACCGAGGAAGAGAGAAAGGGAGAGATATGAACAACACAGAGAGAGAGAGAGAGAGAGAGAGAGAGAGAGAGAGAGAGAGAGAGGGCGGAAAGATAAAGTGAGGATCGGAAACGTCAAGTTCAGTAACTCGGTTTGGACTGGCATACTAAGAGCTGGGTAAATCTCAAGTGAGTGATTTATTTCCCTTAGCTGTCCCGGACAACAATGGAATTTCTTGGGTTACAAGAGATGTGGGTGGATGTTCAGAGAGTTACAAGGGGCGAGGGGAGAATGGATGAGCACTGACCAGTGAGAATAGATGAGCACTGACCAGCGAGAATTGATTGTTTAAGAAAAATTCAAATGCCTGATATTTATTTTAATGAATAAAATTGTATCTACAATCTACAACAATAAGCGAGGGTGTTACATAAGAATGGGTGTGTTTTTTTTTTTTTTTTTTTGCCAGGCATGTACGGGGATAGCCAGAGCCGGATTTACGATAGTGCAAACAGTGCAGCTGCCAAGGGCATCGCCCTGAAAGCTAGGATGCTTTAATATAGCCTGTGACATTATGCATCATTAAGAGGCTTTATTTATATAGTTGTCCTACTTTTACTATTTATGGAGGATCATTGTAATAGAATGTTTATTTAAAAACTTTGAACACCATTTAAAAAAATGAAAATGGAAAGGATATTTAAGCAGCTTTTAAAGATTTAATTTCAAATAAAAGGCTCCAAATGAATACCAAAAATAGTAAACTCATGTGTACCTCTAGAAACAGCCGTAGTCCCTTACAGTTTCTAATTAACATACGTATCAAATTGCATTAGTTCAGAAACAACCGTTAGACTGTTAACAGATGATCACATAATATATAGATCTATAAAAACAAGCAAAAATTTAAAATAACCAAAAAAAAGGGGGGGGGGGGTGGTGTATTAAAGGGAAAGAACCCCACATTTACAGCTACATATCTCAATAATGTAGAAGTTTTTTTTCCTTTTTTGATATCAAACAACATAATTATTTTTAATAATAAAATATCTAATAGGTTATTTTTTAAATTGATTAATGTTTTGTTAAGTACAGTGAATAGTTTGAATATTGGTGTGGGAGAAATAACGTATTCAATTATCTAAGGAGACAAAACCCTAAATATTTAGCAATATCTGTGAATATTGAAGGATTAACTTCTCTTGTTGGTATCCAACAAAATAATTAATGACCAGTATTTAATTGACTAATTGCTATTTAAATTCATTCGTGTATTGTGCAAAGTTTCAACTTGACTCGAGAATGGATTTGGGAGAAATAACGAGTTCAAACCTTTTACCAGTAAGACAAGACAGACACAGTAAGTTGATATAAGCTTTGTAACAACACAGAATACTTGATATTTTCAAAGAGAATTAGATGAATTACAGAAATGGGAATGTCAGATTGATGCCAATAATTAAGAGTCACATCCATCCATCCAACCAAATCAGTCGCGCGACAGCACCAGGGGGGGGGGGAGGAAGGGAGACAATGGCCTCCATTCAGATCTCCCTTGAACTTCTCGGTCTCCATGCCCGGCCTAAGTTGCTGTAGATGTGCATCTACATCGTCAATCCATCGTATTCTTGGTCTGTCTTTGGGTCTCTGACAGTTCTCTGACTTTCATTCGAGGTGACCTGCCCAGAGAAGTCTGTTCCTTATTATTTTATTTTCCTCACCATAGGTAGGTCTTCATACAATAGGTATATATCCTGGTTAGTGCGTGCCCTCCAGATAGTTTCATCCCGTATAGCACCATAGATTTTCTAAGTATTTTTCGCTCGCAAGTATTTAGCAGATTTCCTGTGTTTTTTTTTAAGTGTCCATGTCTCACTTGCATGCATGACTACTGTTCATATTAGGCTTTATACATAGTTTTCTTTAATATTGTTATATAATGTTCTTGGGGAAATGATGGTTGCTATAGAACGCTCTGTTGCCCTCGGCTTTTCTTTATTTCTTTAAGTAGGTAGTTTTTTAGACTAACTAAAAAAAATATCTAAAATAATAATAAAACCCAATTATCTTAAGGTAAATCAGTTACACAGCCAAATAACATGAATAAAGTTAGCCAGCCAAACAATAAAATAGCATCGACAACACTTTCTACCTTCACACTGCATAAAGGGAGGTAGGATTCTGGATATTGAAAATGTTTTTTTCAGAGATTCTGATATTCAAGCTCAGACTATAAACCTTCTTCTTACCATACCACATAGATTACAGCCTTTAGGTGGGCTCTCCTGAGTTTTTTTGTGAAAACACAAACTCTTTTTATAATCTCGTTTTTATTTTAAACATTTTTACACACCTGAGAGTTAAAATAATCAGACGCTCGGCTGTTAAGTATGAACAGAAATCGATTTCAGACAATGCTATGAAGCCGTACAACTATTGAATCATTTCCCCTCTGACAGTCACAGAGCAGAAAGGGAAGCACTAGCACTAGCTGCTACCATGTTAGCAAATCATCCAAGTTCCCCACACAGTCAGATTGTCTTTCTAACCGATGCGAAAACAACCCTCCAAAGCTTGCAAAACTCTGATTCCTCTTTTATTAAAAACCTCAGAACAGCACTTACAAAGCTCAACAACAGCAAAAGAAAACTGTTATTCAATGGATACCAGCTCATATACAAATAGAAGGAAATGAGAAGGCTGACACACTCGCCAAAAGTGGGAGAACTAACCCACAAACAAACTCTGCACTCTATCCAGAAGAAATTAATTGTAAATAAAATAAATGAGAAATGGACAAGCTCTCATCCAAATCACAAGAAAGATGACGCTTACTATAATCTATCCCGACAAGACCAACGTCTAATCTTTCGACTCAGGACCGGACACAACAGAATGCGACAACACATGTACCGGAAGCTCAAAATTGGAACCAGTGAAATCTGCCCATGTGGAGTATCACCAGAGAATGCCGACCACGTCTTCTAAAACTGCTCACTTTACCAAGAGGCCCATATAAGACATTGGCCGCAAATCACCTCAATAGAAAGGAAACTATATGGAGAGCTCCCTGATTTGGAAACCACTGCGCAGTTCATCCCATGTATTGGTCTAGTCATCTGAACACTCCAACATAACAATGAGAAGGAAGAAGAAGAATTTCCCCTTGCAGAACCTCACTGGTCGAACCTCGTTGTTGAAGAGACCAATCAAGGAATGAGAACGTAGGGTGCTGTTATATGTTCAACTATTCTTTTTAAACTATTCGCATATTTACCATTTTCAAAAGACTTTGGTTTCTTATAGTTATAATGTTTTTTGTTTGGTGTAATGCACAAATTGTAAGACAAATTTCCTTACGGATAATAAAGATTATTTTTATTATTATTATTATAATGAGTACGGTACCTAAATATAGGCCAGTTTATTAGACTTTTCTGAGGCATTTGACAAAATTCACCACCAAAGCTTGTTTTAAAAAAAATACTAAAATATTTTGGCAAAACTGTCCACTGCAGTGAATACACCAATGGATTCAGGATTTGTAAATCCAATATGTAGGCCACGGATGGTTAGCGTACACTTGTTACATTCTGCACTCTTTTTTGTCCTGATCGTTGGACTAGAAGATTATCTCCCATGAGCTAAATTCTATATCAAACAAGTAAATTCCACGAATAAAGAAACAAATACACAAAAAAAGAGGTCATTTAAAAATATTTTATTTGTTGTTGTCTTCTTCAACTCATAAAACTATATTGAAATATATCCTTTTAAATCCTATATATATTCATGTAGTAACATTGAAGTAAAATTAGATCCTCAAATACATTGTTCTAGTCTCTAGTAAACTTTACACTTCACATCAGCAACTATTTGTAAAGGTTTTTGTTTAGTTTGGTCGAGAATTGCCAGAATACTTTTCATTTTATTGCTTTGGCATGATAAGACTTCCTAATACCGGTATTAAAGGTATTTAAAAAAATAATCCATAACTAAATATAAATCATTACAACAAATGAATGCATATAAAACAATTGAAATATATTAGTTTAAAATATTTTTAAAGTAATTTAATTTAATACCAGTAACTATTTATTTTAAAAGTAACTTACAGTAAAAAAAACAACCTTAAATAAATAAATAAATAAATAAATATTTATATACCGGTATATAAAAAACAAAAAAAAATACTGTGTGTAAAACTTTTTTAAAATATCTACTGGTCCGGTATGTCTTAAGGCTAAATAATCACATAATATTTTATCTAAATGTATTTGAATATAAATTTTATAATTTATTTTTTTTCAAAGAAGATGTTGATTTAGATTAATAATATAGGTCAAATATCTCATTTGCAAAATGTATTTCAACATAAAACAACTATGCTTAATTGCACTTGATTGAATGCATTAGGATAGGAACAACAAACTCATTGTTCATTATGTCACATAAAAAGATGATGTTGACACAACCTAGACATGGAATAATTATCTTTGCAAGGAAAGAACTAAGGTGCAAGAATCCATGAGACTAATGGCAGCAAGTTGAGTCAGCAGCTGAACACTCATTTCAAATGATTGCTTGACAGTAACAAGCATTTAAATCTACAACAAATATATCTTTTGATAATATAGTGTGCAAGCTCAATTCTAATCGAGCCAAGCAGTATTATGTAGCTTGCACTTTACAAGACATGAAAGGTTTAACAAATTAATACATTTATAAATAAATAACATTTTATTGAAAGTCTTTCGCCTAATTTTTCAAACTAGTTCACTTTTTTGTGTCAAAAAATAAATAAAATTTTGATTCATGAATAAATAGAAAATATTTTTAATTTACATGTTTTAGGCGTTCCTTTAGATTGAAGGTGGTAAAGCTTTACATTGAAGGCCCCAGGTTTTTTCAGGTCAATAATTGGTAGCTGTCTATCCCCATGTACAACGATGTCCTAGGATGTAATCATCATCTTTTTTGAAGTAACATCTGTATTATATAAGATAAGGAGATGTACTGACCTGAGCTCAACTGCATGCACATGCTTTACATGCAGATCAAGCCTGGTCACTGTCTCTCACTCTCTCCCCTTTTAAATCTTAGATCTATGTAATATAGATCTAGACTTTTTTTCTTTATTCTTTTACAAAATTACATCATAGCCCTAACCATCCCCCTTACAATGGTGGGGGATGATAGAAGGCAGGGAATCATTGAGACAACAGACTGCAACACAGACCAGGCAGTCATTTTAAACATTTCTAAACATAAACAAAAGATTTTAGTAATTTTAATAATGAATACATTTATATTCATTTAAAAACAGAAGTTGAAATAAATAAATTAAACATGACAGTGTAGTTCCACTAAAATGATATTTTTCTTGAAAGGATGGATTACTTATGATTTTAAAAAAGCAAATGACAGCTGATGAGAGCTATATGCACACTATATGGTGAACACAGTTAGATTTAAGTGACTTGAGAAATATTAACAACAAATACATTTAAGGACTTTTTTCATAGTGGTTCAAAAATAGGCTAAAAAAAAATGTAACCAAACAAGTTGAGTGTTGCTAGTTGTTTAAAATACATGTGTCATGGCTAAAATTAAAGAAATGGTGGTAAGGAATACGCTAAAAAAAATGTAATCAAAACAAGTTGAGTGGTTGCTAGTTGTTTAAAATACAGGTGTCATGGCTAAAATTAAAGAAATGGTTTTCTCATTTGCTTACAAAAACTTAAAGATCAACAGTAAACACTAACCAGTCTACATGATATAGACATTTTTTTATGACATATAACTGATAAATAACACTGCTGGAAAACTTTAAACTTGTTTATGTGTATATTTAATGGTAATAAATTTGTCTAGTAAAGTAAAGTTTCCCCTTTCAGACCTTGTGATCTATGGGGCAGATGATGTTAAGGTCATCTGTTTCTTTAGCCAATGATTAACAAGCAGGGTGTTATGTGGCCAGCACAATGACCAACCGCCTTTACTTTCCCCAACTTAAGTCAGGTACCCATTAGAGTTGTGTGTCTACATGTATATACATATATATGTTTAAATAAATAAATAATTGAATAATATAAATATATATATATATATGAAGATGAAAGTGTATCACAAAAAAAAAATTAAATAAGTACATATTTAAGAAGATTTTGATATTTTCAAACATACATTTGGGTAAAAAGAAAAATATTTTTCTGAAAATTTAACTAATTAATAAAGTTGCGTTAAATAACTAACATCATTATCTTCAAATAAAACATGCTTTCAGTATTTTTCTCTATTAAATGAAGTAATTTAAAGCTTCAAACATTACAAAACATTACAATTTAAAAAAAAATAATATTCATGTAGTAACAATATAGTAAAATTAGATACTTAAATACCTTGTTTTAGTATCTATTTAACACAACTAATAATGAAAATAATGAACTCACTCAGAACATTGAGTAGCTAGATGATTAAAAATACAACTAAAACAACCAACAGACTCAATCTATACCAGTTTGCTACCACACTTCAGGATGCATTCACTTTATATACCTCTATAACAGACAAAGAGTACCTCCAATTATAATTACAAAAGTTACAAATTATTGTTTTCATTATCACTTTGCGGGACAGGTAAAAACTTAGCTTTACAAAATTTTCTTTTCACAATATTACATATCTGAACTCTGAAATACAGTACAAGAATTATTAATATAAATATGATAACACAAATTGCTGGGACAAAAATATGTAGCCAACTGATTCCAGAGTCTCCATGCATGACACTGTCAGTGACATTGTTCTTAACACTAGTTTGTGGAGAATCAGTGGTCATGTCCTTTTGTGAAGTAGTGAAGTCTGTAGCATTCTCAATGGAATAGTTGGAAATACATTTAAAATAATTCTGTTCTAGAACCACTGTCATGTTTAGTTTCGGACAGCAAATGGTATCATCATTTGCCTGACACTCTCGACCAATGTGCTTATTAGCCTTATGGGTACAATTAGAACATGGCCAGCATTCATCTCTACTGTATCCAAGATAGCAGCCATTACCACACAGAATTACAGTGTCAGTATCCCTAGTGCAATTGATGATTGTAACATTACAATAGTTTTCATTAAATTCCAAATGATACTTAGTACATGGCTTGCAAAAGTCAAGGCTGTGGGCAACCTTATCATTGAATGTATTCATTTCACAATTTTGACATCGACCATCTTCCAATTTTTGCCCTTTGCCACAAGTTTTTGTTTGTAAAGGAGAACATCTGACACCATCAAGAGATGCTAGTCCAAGGCCAAAAAGTATGACCACTGCGGTTAATGCTTTAAGGGCCATAGTTTCTGAAAAATATTAAACATTGATATTGTGAAAATTGTTTTTTTTTCCCAGCATGTGTATATGATATTTCTGAACACTTACATTATGGACCATCCTTTAAGAAAGAGAGTTTTTCATGCCCTTTAAACAAAACCTCCGATAAGATGAAAGAGAATTACAACTAGATTTTGAAATGTCACTACCCCAAAGTTGGTGCAATAAGTAGTAAACCCCATTATCCATATTTAGTGAGCTAAATTCAAAACATGGGTTTAAGAGTGAATCAACTCAAGCTTCAGCTCACCTAGTAAGTACAGTCTATCACTGAATTATGTTCGAGGCAGTCAATATTTGATTTGCTTGATGCAAGCAGTCATTCATTAGACACCTAGTCTATAACACAGTTAGTGTTAAGTCAGTCCAAAAAGTTTCTCTATAACTAAGTATTGATCTATATAGAATATATTTCTGTGAAGTATGTAATTAACATGACATAAGAACTTGTGAATGAATCTATATGGATTATTTTGATTATTCTATATGTCAAATAATAAATGTTTGTCCATTACACAAAGAGTTGCTCAGTCATTTACAGTACCCATGTCTGAATGTTAGATGCAAATTACATTCAAACGGTCACCCATCTTAACAAAGCCTACAAATACAATCTTAAACATGAACCTAATGTCACACATATAAATGAAGTGGTTACAACTGTTCACATAATACAATGGAGTACTTAACCTAACTAATTTCTGCGATATCACAAAACAACTTCGTAAAATAAGAACAGATTAGCATATTGATTCACATGTATGTATGTAAGTTTGTATTTTTTAGAGAATTAAGTTTGATGATTTGATAAAACAAAACAAGTTTTAAAAAAACAAGGTTACAAAGACAGTTTGTGTAGAAACACAAAATCAAAATCGGCCCCCGAAGCGGTCCACCCAGGCAGGTAAAAAGACAAGTTTCAATATTTTCAGAAAGAATATCAGAATGAAATTCTATCAAAGGCAAAAGACAGAGAAGAATATAGAAAGAAGGTTGACAGATCTTGTATGGTGCCCCAACAGCCCAAGAGATAGGTAAAAGTGAAGTTAGATTGAACCTGGCCTAACTGATTTCATATAATGATTATCTTATTGATCTAATTGTTTGGTCTAGGGTCAATCTTTTATTCAAAGCCTCATAAAAAAAAAAAAACATTTCGTAAAGAAATCCTTAATTAAGTGTCTTTTAGATGGTGTACTACACTATAGTTCACACAATAATATGAAAAACTACTTATTAAATTAATTGTTGTATAAATTATGTTCCACTTATATACATATTAAAAAGATTTTTTTCTCTTTGAAAAAAATAGTACAAATTTTTTTGTAAATGTAGCAAATAGTATGACAGAACTTACATAACTTAGCAATACATTAAAAAAAAAAAAAAAAATTTTTTTTGGCAAAAAATCTAAAACATAAATGTGTTAAAAATATGGTAAATAGTCATCTCCCTTACTAAATAGCCTCCAGTGTTTGTTACTATTAATAGTGAATAGTTGTAAAAATAGTGTATTTTTATGAAAAAACTGCTTCCATAGTTGATTTTAAAAGTTAAATTTTTCACTTTCAGAAAAAAAAAAAAAAAAATAGGTGCTGCATCAGAACTTTGAATCGCCTAAAATGTCATGATGTCGGATTTTCAATATCTTTTCTAGTTTACGAGATCTAAACAGGACGGATGGACAGACATTCCACACAAAACTAATAGCATCTTTTCCCCTTTCGGGGTCCACTAAAAATGAAAAGGGAAAAAAAAATATATTCTATATCTAAAACTACTAGAGATGTATATCTGATACTAGCCCTAAAATGCCCTAGATCTAGTCTACAATGATTCTATCGTTATCCAGATCATTTATCGCGTAGGACGTAATCATCATCCTTTTTGAAGTAACGTCTGAATTATATGATTTTGTCCATTTTATTATATTAATATAATCTAGATATGCATAATTATTCTTTATACCAATAATCTACTAGCCTAGTACATTAATGGAGATGAGGTGGATCTAGAAGTAGAAGCATTCCTAGCCTTCCCAAACTGTTAGCCCTCTCGTTTCCTCTGATGCCACAGTGTGATGGAATCCATTGCATTACCACACGTACTTGATATTTCCTTTTGCTCCACACACACCATCCTTTTTGCCAGTTGGGCAGGCCATGTCTCTAAACTCTCAAGAGCTTGCAAGCAGGAAAGTGAGTCTGTAAAGAGGATTACATTGACCGGTGCCACAGTTCTTTCCTCAATATACTGTTCAATGTGCTCTAGGGCGCTTTTGATTCCTTCCATTTCCGCAACATATTTGTTTTCTCCTGCACATGGACCTACCAGTTTGTTGCTTTACTTTCTGTTACATCAGGGAAATTGATTACCACTGCATAGCCCAAATTTGTTCTTGGACTTCTCTCATTGATCCATCCGTATAACCCTTATAAATATAAATTAGATTAATTCCTAGACTACTTCAATTAGTAGATTTAGTCTAGATTGAGAACTAGATCAAGTAGATCTAGACACTCTAGAAATTAAGATTTAGAATCTATAAAAGTATAGAGGTACATCTAGAGTATATAACTTAATATATTGTATACATATATTTAAGTAATAATAATATATAGTATAAATAGTAATAATATTAATAAGTAATATATTATTATTCTTAAATTAGAATGACATCAATAACATGATATAGCATAAATTTAGGTACCCATTTTTTTAATATAAAAACTGAATTTAAATAGATTTAGCCCTACATATGATGGAATTATTGTATAGATCTATGACGTTATATTTTAAATGTTTTGATGAAGATTTAAGGTGCTGACAACTTGTAATATTTTTCAATAAAGCTGAAATGAAATTAAATAGATCTAAGCCTACATCTAGTGAAATGACAGATTTGTAATGTTGTATGTTATAAGTTTTAAGCCTAAATCTAGTGTAATGTTGTGTGTTATGGGAGTTAAGCCTAAATCTAGTGTAATGTATGTTATAAGACTTAAGCCTAAATCTAGTGTGCCGGAGGATACACGCAATAAACAACTTATGTCTTTATAAAAAAGAAATATTCACAAATATTTATTCAATTTAATAGAAATATATACATGACTGTCTGTCTCTAATCTAGCATCAAGATTAAAGGGATGAAAGCCAAGGTCAATGAAGCTGACTGACTGGTTCAAGAAATGAGTGAAACTGCGGCAGCGGGCTGGGAGGAGTGTGAGGGGAGGTGTAGAGGAACATACGTGGACAAAGAAGAGATATTCTTTGATCGGGAAACAGTAGATTGACCAGAGACTGATGATATCCAGGTGGCAATTTTACAGTAACAGGGCAACATGCGTTGCGCAATCAGACAGGAACTCTTGGCGCTGATGAAGGTCATGCTTTGAAGTGACCATCAGTGCTTGCTTACAGTGAACTTTTAATGTCAATACAGGGAACTTTTAATTTTAATAGGAGTCTTTAGATCTCTATCAGCATCTTCTTTGCTTGTTCACTAAGGACCATAGTTGTGTCATTATTCTTAGAAATTTTAAAGATATTCTGACGTAACTTCAAGTTATTTTTTAGATTTATCTGTATATTTTATTATTAATTTTATTAATGTGCTCATAATTATAAGACATTTCAACAAACTTAAAGGACAAGTTTAATCTTAAGTCTTTAAAAAAAACAACACTTTATTATATTCATTTTTTTAAAAATTCAAATTCAAAATAATTTGGTTCTTCTTTCTGAAACAAAACAAAAATTAATACACCGTATATTTTATATAAATATATGGTAATACAAGATACCGTATTAAGAAATTTATTAATATTTTTAAGAAATATAAAATGCGAAGACATTTGTATACAATAAAGTACCTGTGTGTGAGAGAATAAAGTACCTGTGTGTGAGACAATAAAGTACCTGTGTGCGAGAGACTACTGTTTATGACTATGACTATCACTAAAAATTAAAACAATAAGTTCATATATTACCTAAAGTCTCTATACTTCTGCTATCAATGCTTGCTTTGACTTTGGGTTAGGGTTAGTAGCTATTTGTAGAAATCTCTTTCACTTTTTCCAAACAAATATTACAAGTCATATCCTTACTCTTATGAATATGTCACTGTTTGCAAGCCTAATAAGAGAGACATAAATATATACAATTAAACAATAACATGAAAATATGCTATAATATAACTATTTCTCTACATGATTTCTTATTTCATACGCATATCTTTGAAAATAAGAACTGCTAAAAGTATAAATACAAATTATGTGTGGAAATGGGAAATGTTTTTAGACCGACAAATACAAAGAGAATATACTGAGTTGAATGAATAACTTTTACACAGGATGGTACTGGCCACATGATGTTCCTGCGGCCTGAAGTTAAAGAAGTGTAAGAACTCCACATACTATTTATAAGCAGAAATTAACCTAAATTATAATTATATAAAATTGTTAACACCCTGAAAATCAATATTATTTAATAACACTAGTAGTTCAGTTCAATAGGATGATGAACACTTCCTCGTCCTTACAGTACAGGCTACATTTGATGGACATTTATGGTTTCTTACACATTAAAGATATTCTTTAAAAAAAGAAGATAATTACAGTAAATCGTACGCTACTGAATGTTCTCTTATTACTTACTTGATAGGATCTAGAGGATTAGGCCTTTGAATGCCACATACAGTACACGTGCTGCCGTGCAAATATGGGCAGTCCTTCGCACAATCACCTGTTTCATTGTGCGGACATACTTTAAAATAAACAGATTGAGTATTCTGGGTAATGTTATTCATTTTTTAAGATGTCTGAGAAGAGACTGGTAATCAGCTGGACATGAGAGTATGTCTGTTTTATAGGGGCTCGGACAATAAACGTGAGGGCGGGTCTTTCCTGGTTGCAATGTTTTAGTTGGCTGTAAATATTGGTGGGAGGGAAATTTAGTTGACCGTGGTGGACCTGTTATGTTTCAACAATAGAAGTAGCATCTATTTTCTTGAGGTGTCTGGAAATTTAGGCACTGGAATTTTACGTGTCGGGTAATTGGGCACCTGGAAATTTAAGCACCTGTAAATGGTGAACTTTTTGACAAGGCAGAAAATTAGGCACTATTTAATAGCAACCTTAATTTTGAAGATAATTAATTTGTTTTAGCTAATATTTTATCCTTAGGCAATGGGCTATTGGTGACGTTGTCAAAAATACCAACTATAACAATTTTAATAGAACTTTTAGGATTCAAAAGAAAAGCTGACTAAACGAAAAAAAAAAAGGACAATCATGAGAATGCTGGGAAAAATCACATTATATAATTTGCACATCACAGTATTCATGGGAGCAGAGGTAAAGATAATTCCCACTTACTGCTTCACCTCCACCACCAACCCTTTAGATGTAAAAATTCAGCAACTTCTAAATCGTTAGTAAACGTAAAGTCAAGTTTGAGTGTGGGGTAGTTAATGTTACCACTTCAGCCCCCACCACCAATTTTATAGAGCAAAGGAATATGATGATAGATACATACTTGGATGGGAAAGTGTTGGCGATAAATACAATCACCCTCTCCCTATCTACCTTTTTGGAAGGGGGTGGCGCACTTTTGAAAGGGTATGGGGTGGGGCGGTAAAAAGTTGATGATGATCAACATGTAGACCCAAATTCTTTTGAGGTAGCCGCAAATAACATACCGGCAAATAATATTACATTTTAAATAAAACGTTTTGAGTGTATGACTGTTCCGAATGTCGATATAGTCGATTGTGAGTCAGAAAGAATAAATTCATATTTAGGTATTGCATCACAAGTTGAATTTACTCTTTTAAACGCATAGTAAATTAGTTTTATGTTGAAACTTTAACTACACACATCTTTACTTATAAAAAACGGTGTGAGTTTTTTTTTAGTTTAGTAAATCTTTCCTCATTGGTTGTGTCCCCCTACTTAGGTACCGCATAGAAAAGACAGACATCAATGACGCGCAGCTGGCCAAAGGATTTCGGTACACCTTCTCACATCTTTATGTCATCTCAGACTTTGTTAGCTAACCTTTATTTCCCCCCTTGACTTCTAAGACTTTGTTTCATCTCTCATCATGTTCTCTTCCCTCCCCTCCCCTCCCTAGTCTTGGGATTGTCTGTTTCTCCCACCTATAGCTCCCCTCTCCATTTTTTTTGGTTGTTGCGTGATGTATATAATCAAGTGATTACCATTGAATAGGCCCCATTACCTTGCATTCACAACTGCTCGATATTGGATTTACATTTCTTCATTTACAATTGTTTCAACATATGATTTATTTTTTTTACCTTGCTGTCTTGATTAAGTTGCGCGAAATCTTAAGTTTTATTTGTGTTTATTGGACTTAATTGTTACTTATCTGTACCTAATATTTTGATTAATCTGAATCTGTGCGATATCTTAATTTTATTAGTAGACTATTTATTGAATTTAAAATTCAATTACCTATTTCGGTTCACCTACGCAATATTTGAGTTTTAATTGTATTAGTGAACTTTCATTTTATCTACTTAATTCAAACCACCTGCGCGATATCGGTTCTTAGGGTTTTATTTCTATTTATAGACTTCATTGTTTTGCAAACTAATGGCGGGCTGACCTATTGCTCATACCTGTATTGTTGGCGATAATGAACTAATGGACAGATTGGAGGTGAGAAAAGAATTTTAGAATTTATCAGCGTTGTTACCTCACCTAGAAGCTGATGTAGTATTGGAGTGGTGTGCTAAAAGGCGACTTCTAAAAAACGAATTATGTTTCGAGAATTGCAACATCCCTGCTCTTAGGTACGTGAGAGTAATATCGCAATAGTTTGTGCAATGAGGATATGTTTTCTAGTTTGCTTGTAATGATTGCTGATAATTACCCATGACTTTTTAGTCAAATTTAACACATTGTCTGCAAGTGATCACTGTCAATTATTTTTTTCCCTGTGTCTGTTTTCGGCGGTAGCTTCGATTTGGATACCGATATAAAAAATTGAAAAGAAAGCGCGCTGCTGTTTTTTTTGCGTTTAATCTAGGCATCAACACAAAAAAAAATAAATCCTGTTTAAAGTTAAAGAGCTCACTAAGAATTGAATCTAATCTAATTGTAAAAATTCATTTAAAACCGCTACCTTTTCTCATAGACTTTTATTAGGCACTATTATTTACCCGTAAAGCCGAAAAAAATATTAATAGCAGTTTTGTTTATACGTTTATAGAAAACAGGGAGACATTATATTATACAGAAGATATATTTTTGATTTATTAAATATTGTCTCCTCTACCCGCTTTGGCTAAAGATAAACGTGTAGAGGAGACATAGCCTAACCCTAACCCTAATCTATTTGTAAAAATTCATTTAAAACCGCTACCTTTTCTCATAGACTTTTATTAGGCACTATTATTTACCCGTAAAGCCAAAAAAAATATTAATAGCAGTTTTGTTTATACGTTTATAGAAAACAGGGAGACATTATATAATACAGAAGATATATTTTTGATTTATTAAATATTGTCTCCTCTACCCGCTTTGGCTAAAGATAAACGTGTAGAGGAGACATAGAGGCTGGACCAAGACTTTAATAGAGGCTGGTTCGTGAGCCATAATTGTAGACTATTTAGACTGTATCACATCAAAAATATGGGCTCATTTACCTCTAATGCTATATACGCCTTATTATCGTTACAAAACCGTATGTCTTTATCCTACTATCATTCGTTTGACTATATTACCGTATTGTTCTACATGTTCTGCATCAACTAGTAAGGTTTTGCTATCACTGCGCCGCTCCAGGCCCGGATACCCCTCTCGACACCCCCTAAAGCCGCTTCTGGATATTTCAACTAGATTCTGTTCCTCTACCGTTTTAATAAATTGCACTGCAGTTGCGTGGTGAAAAGCCGGTAACTTTGCCTGTCTGGTCCCAAGTCCAGAATGAGAAAAGAGGAGGGCCTGCATTAATTACCACATTTTCACCACAATTGCTTAATTAACCAGGTAAGTACATAAAAAAAAATATCTTTAAAAAAATGAACATATATGGAAAATCATGAACGGTAATTAATTTTATAATCGGTGACAAAAAAAATGTAATAAAAACGGTATTCTTAGGTTACTATGATATACTTCACAATTGTGAAAAGAAAATAAATATATTAAGACATAACTAGCACACACACACAAGGTGACAAGTAATAATACAGAGCATCAGCAAATTAAAAAAAAAAAAAGAAACAGGATAATTTTTTAAAAATTATATTACAATATGTCAGAGTAAAACATTATATAATTATTATAAACAAACGGTATAAAAATTATCTATATTCCCAATAGTCAGTTGTGAAATGTAGATCTATATCTATGTTTTGTTTTAACAAAATAGATCTTCATTCTCTAACACAATATTCATGAACAGAGAAGGACTCTGGAAGATTATGTCAAAGTATGGCTGTCCACGAAAATTTATAACCATAGTGAGACTATTTCATGATGGCATGAAGGCTCATGTCCAAGAAAGTGGAGAATCATCAGAGCCCTTCAAAGTATCAAACGGGGTAAAACAAGGCTGTGTCCTAGCACCTACACTGTTCAGTATCATGTTCTCTACTATGCTGACATTTGCATTCACAGATAGAGAAAACATCGGGATAAATTTAACATACAGATTTGATGGTGGCCTATTCAACCTGAGGCGACTCAAAGCAAAATCAAAAACAAATTCAGCAGTAATCAGGGACTTGCTTTTTGCTGACGACTGTGCCCTAAATGCCTGCTCTGAAAATGATCTGCAGAGCATTGTCATTGACTTCAAGAGGTGCTACCCATGAGACCAAGTAAAACATGAAACCCGAATTTCCAAATTTTACAAACCCTGAAATCACAAACCCCAAACTTTACCAACCCTGAAACGTACCCCATATAATTTAAGCACCAAAATTTAACGAAAGAAGAACAGTAGTAAATTTCTACCTAGATCTATATCATAATATGCCCCCCATTTTTTAAATATGTAATTAGTAAGAGTTTGTGTGTATTTATTGATAAAACTTGTGATACAAGTTAAGAGGATTTAGTACAATTTTATATTAACAATGTTTGTATACCCCCCCCCCCCCCCCGCCCAAACACACATTTTAAATGTTGTTTCTCTCTTAACATTTTTTCCCTCATTACTCCTTTGAAGCAGCCTACTATAGACTTTAATCAACAATGATCAAACTGATTCCATCAATGTACATGCATGGACCAGTAAATCTATTGCAACAAGATAAAATTGATTTCAGATTTAGTCCAGATTTACTCCAAAATGAACATTTATATTTTGTTTCTAATATTTTAATGTAGACCTAGATACTCCAGCATGAATAACCTGCCTTGTGTGCAGCCAAACATTCCGGGCTCACATAGGTCTCATCCGCCACATGAGGAGGCATAGAAACCCAGTCCCAGTGCCAAGCCCTCAGCCCCCTGGATGACAAAGTGGTCATCATCGAACCACGTTGGATGAACTATATTTTACTATATGTACTGCCTAGTAGTTGCCATCATGGTGGTTGTTTGTAAATATGCCAGCGAAAACATGATCATACATGATCAAGCCCTCAGCTCCCTGGATGACAAAGTGGTTATCATCGAACCACGTTAGATGAACTATATATACTGCCTAGTAGTAGCGGTTGCAATTATGGCGGTTGTTTGTAAATATGCCAGCGAAAACATGATCATACCCTATCATCTACTAAATTAAATAGATATAGAATTTAAGAAATTAAGTAATCAAAGTAATAAAAATAGCAAATTTACATAATCAAATTTTATCAAAGCCGTCCCAATGCCACTAGTCTAGGCTCTAATGAAATGGCAATGCCTTGTAATTGTATTTCTGTTCAAGTAACCATTGACTTGAAGTATTCAACTTAAATTCAAGTTCAAAAGTTGTAATTTACTAATTAGTAATTTACTAATTTAGCTTTGCTCTAAATCTGAATGAAGATTTACTATTTAGATTATGATGATGAAGGCGAAGGATTTAAACTTATTTAAAGTAAATTAAAGTTAAAGTCTTCTCTTGTAAATTTGTATTATTATTGAATTGTATTTCGCGGAGATAAAATAGATATCTTCTAGATCTATATTTACAGTAGATCTAGATAATCTACTGACTCTTAGATCTAGTCTAGTATTACCAGATCTAGTAATGACTCAGCTAACTTTGAACGCTTCTAGACTCCAGATTTAGATTTACATCTAGCTAGACTGCTCCGTATCAGTTTTGCAAATCGCGGAAATAATAATCTCATTGGCTAAACAAGGCTTAAGACCTAAAGGTCATGGTCATGCGTCATAGTCATAGTAGTTTTAATAATTCGACTAAAACATATTTAATAATACTAATTCTATATACTTACGAATCTATATCGTTACGAATTCAAATATTTTAGTATTAATAAACTGAAAAAACTGTTAAAGAATTTAGTCTAGATCTTCATAGCCCTATAAATATACAAATAGTAGCAGGACAGATAAAAAAAAAAAAAGACATAGTTGTGTCTGCTGATTGAAACTCACACAAGCGCAGCGAACGAAATTTGATTAGAGCTGATTCATTCTGGAAGAAGTAGTGCTTCATTAATTTTAAACAAAAGTTAAAGTGTTTCTTTTGCAATGAAACCGTGGAAATGAAGTACTTTAATATATTCAACAATGCTGTTTGTAAGATGTCTTAATGTAGGAATTGAAAAACAAAATAATGTCCCTTTTTTTTTTTAATGAGAACCATAGACATAAATAAATATAGACTGTCTGATTAAAGAGTTTTATGAAACGAAAATTTGTGACTTGCAATTTTGTGTACTTTATTATACAGAATTTATGAGCAGTATAAAAGTTAAGTATTCATATCTATTTCAGCCACACACCTATATATATATATATATATATATATATATATATATATATATATATATATATATATATATATATATATATATATATATATTGTAAATAAGGAGGGAGGCAGTCATAGACATAAATAAATATAGACTGGAAGTAGGAAGTTATTTTTATTTGGGGGGAGTCAAATATGTTTGATGTACTATATCTATGTGAAAAAGAAATGGCGGCAATAGACCTATAAATTCTAGGACTAACATTTCAGCCAATATATAATTACGATCTTTAGTTTTGAAAAGTACAAAACTGCCATTTTCCCAATATTTTGCCTTTGTTTCATAATCATAGACATAGGCAAATATATATAGGTTTGTGATGTGGATCTATGTTTGTTGACATGGCTTCTTTATTAATGTATAGCGGTCGTCTTATCGATTCAAATTGTTAGAATTAGTTTTTAGTAAAAAAAAAAAAAAGTCAAAGAAAATTAGCAGAACGTGCTCTAATGTTCGTAGTACGATAGGCCAAGGATTAATTCTAAAGGTTGAAAAAAAATTGAATATTATACACAGTAACTTTTAGTTTCAGTAAGTCAGAATAATTCAGTAGATCTATCACTGTGACTGTCACTAATTTAATATTGATATATCTAAATCTAATAAATATGACTAATATTTGTAATAACTAGGTCTAATACTTTTCATACTTTTACTACTAACTATTAAACTGGTCAGTCTAACATCTATGCATGCAGGCTATAGACTAGATCTAGTATAAGAATAAGTATAGAGTATAGAGTATAGATTATAGTATTTATAGATCTAGTGACAATCTAGTCCTAGACTATTTATATACTAACTATAGACTATAGACTAGACTATACAGATTACAATTATAGTTTATAGTACTAGTAGTAAGTAGTATTTTTTTTACTATAGTATTTATATAGACTAGATCTAAATCTAGTATTTAAAACTATTTATAATTATTTTAATTATGTAAATTTAATAGTAAAAAAAATATGGCATATATAAAATCTAGAATTCTAGGGGTATATAGGTTATGGCTGAAAACAAAACAAAACTATAAATACTTTTAATTGTACACTGTTCATAACTGCTGTATAACTCATACAAACTTATCTTTTCCCAAATGTTTCCCATAATAATTTTTACTTTATCGTCCAGTCAATATATATATATATATATATATATATATATATATATATATATATATATATATATATATATATATATATATATATATATATATATATATATATATATATATATATATATATATGTCTATGGAGGCAGTTTAATCTCTAAGAATGAAGATCATGCAACTTTTCATAATTCGGAAATCCGAATACAATAGATATACATGTTTTCAAGTTACACGAAGTTACTTCCTTCGGCGGCGTTCGGCCAGTCTATATTTATTTATGTCTATGATGAGAACATTTGAATGAGAAATCATTAAATATTGAATTAAAGGTTTCAAAGAAAAATATTTATCTATCTAAAAATGAAGACTAGATTAGGAATTATAAAGATAACTTGACAAAAATCTAATTAGCGAATTTGAAAGAAGATTTCAAGACTTCAGTGCATTTGAAAATTTGCCTTTTAATGTGTATCGTGAAGAAATGCAGCTTGAATTAATTGAACTTAAATAATCATCTCAAATAATTATTTTTAAATGTATACAAATTATACAGTGACTTGTCGAAAGCCAGTATTCCCAATAAAACATTTCAAGCTCAGAAAATGTGTGCAATATTTATATTTTCTGATCATCATCTTATACTATAAAGTAGAATGTAAGGCGTATGTATGCATGTATGTATGTATGTATGTATGTATGTATGTATGTATGTATGTATGTATGTATGTATGTATGTATGTATGCATGTATGCATGTATGTATGTATGTATGTATGTATGTATGTATGTATGTATGTATGTATGTATGTATGTATGTATGTATGTATGTGCCGAATAGAAATCAAAACCGTTTGACCAATCATGATAAAACTTGGCATAAATGTTCCTTGGGTACTAACTTAGATCGTAGTGTATGTATTGTAGCCCTAAAACAAACTTAAGACCCTCAACAAAAAAGTTGACAAACTCTATGAAAGCACTATAACTTCATCGATCTAGGCCAGGGCTGGCGAACCTTTTTCAGTCCGAGTGCCAATTAATTTCAATTTAAAAACAATAAAGATTGTCGCCTGCCCAGTAGGTCTTCTAGTGACGCCGCTAAAGAAAAGAAGTGCTACAGCCAGTAAGTCAACTGCATGTATAAAAACAGCTTAGTAACAATATTACTTGTTTATTCAATTTTATTATCCTGACCTACAGATTTGAAGTCTTAGGGCAGGTCAATCAATGCGACGTCTGCTGTTGTGTGGTAGACGATAACAGTTTGATATCTGGTGTATACCGTGTACTCTTCAAAGTTACACAGGCCGCACTTAGTTCATCGGTCAAGCAACTTTTGGTATCTGATTTAATATAATTCATTGTAGAAAATAAAGATTCACATGAGAAAATTGACAGAATAGATGTTGCTACTTTTATCAGAGAATTGAAAGTTTTAGGCAGGTCATTCCAAACTTGAAGAATCTCATTATCTACTACTATCTGAGGTTCTAATGATCCATTTAACCGTTCACGTTCAATTAATTCAATTCGTATTCGTAAGTCAATAAATTTCTGTCTCCAAATTGCGCTGGACTGAAACTAAACAAGTTGCATTTCAAAGTCGTGTAATCCCACCCAAGAAAACATGGTCAAATCCAGAGTTTCAAAATCTACTGTATCTGGATATTTTATAAATTTGGAGGTGTACTCGAATTATCGAAATTGTTCAAAACGCAGTGAAAATTGTTCTGTAGTCTTGTCAATTATCTCTAAAAATAATCTTTTCTGATAATCTTTGCCGGTAGTACCATGAACTTTTAAATCATCATAAAATTTCTTCAGTTTGTTAAAATATTTTAATTCTTCCGTCTCTATGTCACGTTTGTAAATCTTCAACTTTTTCTCAAATGCTGTCAAGATGTCAAATGCCTGATCTACAGATTTTCCGAAACCTTGCAACTTCGTATTAAGTTCATTTAAAAGGGATGAAAAATCGGTAAAAAAAACATTAGTCTGATAAGCCAGTCATTATTTTTCAATTCTGAGCAATTTTATTTGTTATCATCCATAAAGATTCGAATTTCATCAAGGCATTCCACAAACCGTTCCAGAACGTGACCTCGACTTAGCCAACGTACGTTGTTGTACATTAATAAGCCAGAGTAACTGGACTGAACTTCATTTAGCAGCTGTTCAAATTTTCTCTTATTCAAAGCACGGGCAGTAATGAAGTATATGTTACACATTTCATAATGTCTTCAAGTTCCTTTAAGCCGTTTTTTGAACGTAGGGCTTGTTGGTGCACAATGCAGTGAAAAGTTATTAGTGGGTGTCCAACATGTCCTGTAAACAAAGTAACGAAACCTGCATCTTTTCTAGTCATACTTGAAGCACCATCAGTTGTAACAGAAACTAATTTTTTTAGATCTACACCTGCATTTCTGAGTTCAGTCATAACAGTTTGACAAAAATCTGCACCTGTTGTTGTCGTTGGTAAGGTTGCTAATTTTATTAGTTCTTCGTGTATTTCATTTCCTTTGCTATATTTGGCAATGATGGCCAGTCTAGCGGACGATGTCACATCAGTACTTTTATCAAGGCTAATAGAATAGGCTTGACATGCATTAATATCCTTCTTTTTACTTGTTCTTGAATATTAACGTGCACGCTTTAACCGTGTTTCGGCTTATTGGCAAATCCTTTACTCTCTGAATGACTTTATCCTTGTTTTGAAAGTCTTCAAACAAATAAAACGCACATTCTAACATTGCTTCCTTGTTGTAATCACCGTCACTTAAAGATTTTCAATGCTTAGCTATAATTTTTGAAACTTCAAAACTTGCAGCCACTAAGTTAGAAGAACTTTTAACAAAGTTTACAAAAGAACTGGATTGTGAAATCGCTTTTTTTAACTCACGCGATAGATGTTCTTTTTGCTCATCCTCGCTTTTGCCTAAAAGCCAGCTGTGATTGGACTCATAATGACGTTTTACTGATGATGTCTGACAAACAACACTTTCCAAACACATGGCACATAAAGCCTTGTTTTCTCTGTGAATCATTCCATATCTTTCAGTCCACCACTCTTGAAAAGGTCTGCCACTTCCTTCTTCTTCATTAAGTTTTCTTTTTTTTTTAATTTTTGAGAATGACATGCTATGGTAATTATTCTGATACAAATTTATTGATGGCAGACCGACACGTTTTCAGTATCAACAAAATGGCGGAAGCTAAGGAGATCTCGTTCAAATACAAGATTTGTCTTGAAAAAAAAAATTATGCCCTATGCTCCCCAAATGAAAACACAGTCATATGAAAAAATTATATGGAATATGATCTACTAGCGCTTCTTCCATATTATTTACAGTTCTCGGAAATAATTGAACGTTATTAATTATGGTAATTTGAGATATCCGTGATTTTTCCAAAAAATACATTTCTTAATATCATCGTCGTCGCGTGCCACACAAAATCGTTTCGCGTGCCACCTTGGGCACGCGTGCCATAGGTTCGCCAGCCCTGATCTAGGCCATGTTTACCATGTTTACATGAGAAAAGATCGAAAGGATCTAGATCTAGATCTAATTTTAAGAACTACACTTTGCGCAGATAATTTTTTTTTTTACTTTGACTCATACAAATACACAAAATAGTCCATTGATTTCATTATTTAATAAAATTAACCTTCAAATTTGTGTTTCAAATGCATTTTTACATAAATTCGTTCCTTATAGCTTATCTGCGAATTTAGAATTCCTGACGTACATTCTTTCAATAGACAATATATCCGTAATGTTACACATTCTTAGGTCTAAAACTCTAATTCACTCTAAGATGATATATATATATATAACTTCTCTTCGAAAAGATAGTTTTATATACTTTAACACATGAACATATACTAATTATAGTCCATTCATTTCATATTTTAATCAAATTAACATTCAAATTTTGTTTTTTTCTAAATCATTTTTAATACATTCGTTCTCTAAATCTGCTCATCACTGCTCTAGATGATCTTAAAATAGAAAAAAATCCATATTTTTGATAGTCTTTAGGCGACCCCTGGAAAATAGTCATTCTACCCCTAAGTGGTTCGCGATCCACAGGTTGAGTACCCCTGCCACACCCAAATCTGTCATAAGTTCACATCTAGTATGACATTTATTAATGCCATCGTGTTTATTTAATAGTCATGACCATTTTGATTTTATCATATTTAAAATAACGTAGAGATATTGAAAGTTCACTATCTGCTAAGTCTTTCAATAGCATAATAGAATCCCCATTCTCCAGAGAACATCAATACCTCAGTCTTGACAGACTTCCGGAGAGGTAGATCATTTTCTTCTTTCGGTTTTCGGGGAATTAATCCCAATTATTTATATTTAAATGTTTTAGCTTTGTTATTTCCCTTTGATAGAGATCCTGGACACGAGTAAAAATGCTCCTCGTTTCTAGTGCTAATAGAGCTTGGAATGGGTTGCCTGAGTAAGCCACGAAAACCGTGACTTGAATTTATTTCATTGCTTATCATGCATGACTCGATGTATGATGCGTAGTACGTAATCATCGTCTTTTTTGAAGTAACGTCTGTATTATATAAGATAAGAAGAAGATTTAAAGTATTGTTGGTAAAAGCTAAAAAAGTAAAGTTGCTTACTCGTTGAACTATGGATTTTTTCTCTTTTGTGGGGGGGGGGGAGAGAGGGGGTGGAGGCATCTTTCTTGTAGATTCCCATAGACTGTAGTCTGCCTTCCTTAAATTTGGTTATGAGTTAAAATGATAAACTAATTATACAAACGTTTTAAACATATATATATATATGACTTCATGCTCTTCTTGAATGTAGTAAAGCATAATGCATGTTCACCATTGGTTAGTTTTAGCGGCCCCTGGAAAGGGGGAATAGACGCCATTAGTTTTGTGTGGTCTGTCTGCCCGTCTCCGTGGGTTCTAACTTGGACCAATTCTTCCTTTCTCAACTCCTGTCTTACCTGAGGTGAGGCCAATCGGTCCTAGAATATATAGGCACGGGATTCCTAAACCGATATTATTAACCTCTCTCAATCTCTTTCTCTCTTATATTTTTCTCTCTTACTCTAATCCCTTTCTCTGTGTGTTTCCGTTAGACTCTCATTATGTCTCTCTTTATCCCTGTCTGTCTCTCGTCTCTCACTTTTTCTCATATAGTCTCCTAACAAAGAATCAATGGCAATGTTTGTGACACCAAAGGGATCTCGAAAAACAAAAAATGTGATCTGGGGTGGAGTGGGGGGCAATTGGTGTGTGTTACTAAATGACTAAACCATTGCTGCCCAAACCACGGCATGCGGGCCACATCCGCTTCTAACATAGAGCTTAATGATGCTGCAGGGGATCTGAACCATTGCATCACACCGATTCGACGATTCTCAGCGGTGATACAATTTATTTCCTTTATGTCGAAACTTTGAATCCCAAGGGATCCCCGAAGAGAACAGTTAGTTACGCGCCCTTGACAAATATGGTGGCTCTCTAAAAAAATTCAGGTAAAAAAGGACTAGGCAGAGTTTAAGTCATTGGTTAAGCTAAAAATTTATTATATATGTATATATATATATATATATATATATATATATATATATATATATATAATATAATATAATATTTGTATATATTGTACCAGCTGCTATCTTTTATTAGTAAACTAAAAAGGGAGACAGTAAACTAGTCTCAGTGAGAAGTAATCAAGCAAATTTATTTCTGCCTACCAGCAACGAGCGTTTATTACCTCCCCACATGTTATAGTATACTATACATTGTATAATGTGACTATTTTATTCTTTATTACTTCTCATTATACACGGACCTTGTTCTAATTATTATTCCGAATGCATTTTCTAAAATTCTCTCAAGAAAATTAGATGGAGTTTTTATTTTTCATTCCTACCACGTGCAAAGTTTAAATGACAACAGTGCTTATCCCTCTTATCTTATACAATAAAGACGTTACTTTTTTAAAAAAAAAGATGAGGATTACTTCCTACGCGTGACCCTAAGTCAATCTAGTCATGCATGTTAAAAGAAGACAGGCTTTACAGACGGAGTCAGGCTCCAACTTGCTTTAACACTGGCATTGCAGAAAATTGGCTTTCTATCCAAAATTCCAATATTCACACTCAGGGTGGGGAATAACAGTTTAAATAGGGTATGACATAACGGTCCCGTGCTTCCCAACCTGAACAGCGCAAAACAAAGCAAATAATATCGGCATCGGAAGCAGAGACTGGCTAACACTGACTACAGGTATTCAATTGAACATTTAGTGACTACAACAATTGTTCAACGATAACGATCAGTGAACTTATATTAGTTAACAACAAAATCGTAGGTTTAGAAATTATAATAAGCAAATGAGATGTTATGATATGAATGATGAACGAATAATAGATCTAGTAGCATTTACACTGGCACTAGAAGTTAAATATGTTCTTCAAATTAAATATATCACACCTTAAACTCGGTGCCATAATTCAGTCACGAAGCAGAGCCTACAACCCAATGCCATGGATGCACGGACCATACCGAACAAAACACTGTTAATCAGGCATGACTACGACAAAGAAACAAGAAAAATAATCATTCCTTGAGATCGCCATTCCCAAGATCATAGGACCAACGTATTTAGAGCTACACCACGAAGAATGATAAAGTAAAAAACTGACTTACCCAATACTGGGTAAGAAAACACCAAAGAAAACTCCACCAAAAGATCCACTTTTGGCACCTTTTTTTCCAGGTAGCCTACTTTTCCCTGAAGGTAAGTCCTTGCGAGCCCCGAAGATCTTGTAATATGACCATAGATTTTAAGCTTGCGTTTTTTCACAGTAGTTAGCAGGTCATCATGGGGTCCGATCGCTGCAGCAATCCTGTCTCTAATCTTTGGTTTGTGATGCTCTGCAGTCAAGCATATAGAAATGTGGCCATGACCAGGAGCGCATCAGTCTGAATTAGGTGCCGAGGGCTAAGCCTTTGTCTTTCCATATTGTTTTAAGTTTTGAAAGGGCTGCTGTGAACTGTGCTATTCGGACCAGTAATTCGGGTTTTGTTCCCTCATCTGAGACAATAGCTCCGAGGTATTTGAAGCTGGTAACGCTAGTTAGCTTTTCATCTCCAATACTGATGCCCTTTATAAAGCCCTGTTGGCTATTGGTCATATTTTTTTTTTGCATTTATTTGCATTCCATATGCTGCGGAAGTATTCTCAATGCGCATAACTAGGTCAGCTAGCTCTTCTTCTGTGTGGACTCATAGGCGCTAATAGATCCCGAAATTAAGGATTCAAACCAGGGACCCCCGGTTCAGGAGCCAAGCGCTTTACCGCTCAGCCACCATCTTGCACATCTGTCAGATAATAAATGTTTGTCTTATCTTATCTTATATAATACAGACGTTACTTCAAAAAAGAAGATGATTACGTTCTACGCGTCATGCATTTAGTCATGCATATTAACCAATGACTTAAATTCTGCCAAGTCACTGGTTTTCCTGGCTAGCTCAGGCAACCCATTCCATGCTCTAATACTACTGTGAGGAAATATAAGCTTCTTCAAACATTAACCATGTTATCTTAATGATGCTCTTGACACTAGAACAACGAATGGACCACATAAACATTGTTTAAATAGAGGTGGACATAAAAAGGCTGAAACTAAAGCTAACCAACATTGCTTTCTATGAAGCCAATCCTTATTAACCAAATAATATTAACCAAATATTGAAAATGAAGCCATCTGGAGAAAACAGCAGGCCTAGTAAATCATCTGATCACTTGTTGAAGATAGCGGTGTTTATTTATTTGGCTGTTCTCAGTTTTAATATATCAGGTACATATATTTTCAATTTATTCGAGCTAAAATAAGATAAAAAGACAACATAATATGCTTATATTTCTATTCAAAATGTTATAATTTTTATATGTACATGGAAAATATTACTTAAAAAAAAAAGAAAAAACATATTTTAATCATTTAACTTATTTAGCTATGTTACATTTTGTCTCTATTAGGTTTTGTCTTTTGGGGTTATGTGTTTATTTGTTAGTCATGGCCATCTTGAATTCATAGATAATCGTACATATAATTCTTTATATTTAATACCTAAATAGAAAATTGGTGTAACGCTTTCACTCCGTAATTATTTACCACATTCTGGTGGAATCAATGTTGGTATCGTTAGTAAGGAGAGAAAGAGTTAACAAAGATTTAGTAAACTATAAAATTCAAAATAAAAAAAAATGCCCACTTTGGAAGATGCTGAGGGATGCGAAGGGTTCAATCTTTCTCTACATCAAAATGTCTTCATTTTGAACGTCACATGTATCTGAAGACATACAGTGACAGAAAACAAATTAGATCTAGGTCAATAAAGTCTAATTGTTGATTTTCTTTTCATTAAATAAATAAACTATAAACGAAATTTAAAAAAAAAGTTTTTTTAGAGGCCCCCGATTAGAAACTAGAAGAGTTGTTGAAAATCCAACCTCATGGTATTTTAGATTTTTGAAAGTTATGATGCAAAGGCAACTTTTTTTTTCTTTTCTGAAAGCAAAAAATATTTTATATGCAAGCAGTTGTTTTCATAACAAAAAAACAATTTTAAAGAAAAAAAATCATGGGAGATAAGGGTTTTGTGTATTTGTTAAAAAGGTCACAGACTTTTAAAACAAAAACCAAAGCAATCAATAATAGAATATGCATACTCTGTTTGGGACCCCTCAACTCAAGAAAACAAAGAAACTAGAACAAATACAAAATAGAGCAGTGAGATTTTTAACAAACGAATATTCAAATTTGATTAGAGTGACGCTATTAGTAAAATCACTAAGTTTAGAGACACTTCGCTGATATACATAAACTGTGAAATTTCTAGGAAAATCGTTAGAGCCGTTTTCAAGATCCATGTGCAGGTTCCATTTGTCTCCATCTGTTTTTGCAAATGAATTTCTAGCATGAATAGAGGAATTGTAAAAATGATACCTTAAAGAAGATCAGAAATAAAGATGATTCCTCCTTAATTTATATTACTGAGCGATTATTTTATTTTATTTCTTTTATTTATAATAACTAATGAATGATATTTTTTTATTGAAAAGAAAATTTTTCACCCCACCCTTGTGAAAAATCTCAGTACAAATATGTATACATTTTTTAAAATACTTTATACCTTTGTAATGTTGTAATGAATTCTGCTGAAAATTTAATTGAATAATTTTAAGTTTTAGTTTTTAATTGATTTTTTAAAATTAATGAATTAGTTTTCTATATAAATATACATTTATATTTTAATGTCCTAATTATTTGTTGAAATGATTAAAGGTGCAGATTTAGTCATAACTACAAACACCAGAGAGATTGTTTTAGGCTTCACAAAAGAGTTGACAGTTGAATGTTCATTTAGGCAAGGATCCGTTCGGGCAGTTTCTAGCCTGATTTCTTTGGTGCTTACACACCAAAGAACAAACGGACACGGCTACCAGCACAAGGTGTCCGTAAGTAGCAGTGGAGGTCTTCTGAATAGCAACTTCTTGCAAGGAACATCTTCTGGTATAATAAACAACAGAGGTATTTCTTATGTCAAAGTCATCTGGAAAAATCCTAGAGATAACAGAGCAGGAGTTTACAAATGCGATGCTCATGGCATTGACACTTTAGGTAGACCTGTAGCTTTGTCGGCTAACACTTCAGTGGAGGCTTCCACACCATACATCGACATGCTTTCATTAGAAATACGACTCATCAAAGATGTTCTGGAAGATTTGCAACTGAAAATAAACGACTCTGAAAGCATTTTTAATGGACAAATTAAATCAATTTTAACCAATTTAAGTCAGTTACAGACGCAAACATCCAATGCAACGAATCAACTTCAATTTGACTTGAATTCTTTAAAAAACTCAGTATCGCTGCTTCAAACTAAAGTTTTCTCCAGCATTGATCAGCTACAGTCAAATACATCCAATTCATCAAATCAAACTCGTACAGAGATAAATTCTTTGAACAGTTCTGTAGCACAGCTACTATCCCGTATTTCTAGCATTCAAAGACAGCAAGATAAAGATAAATCCAACCTGGAAAATGCGAGATCAGCACTATTCTACAGCTCGTCTAACTTTAATGGTAGACGGTATGGGCTTACCAGGTCTGCTAGTTTCTTTAACCCAAGTTATGGACAGTCGACCTGTGCAATGTTTGGTGGTTATCTGACAGAGCTTGACTCACAAAGCGAATTAAACTTCGTTCAAAACTTTGTGAATGCAAACGGTTCAGCTTACTTTGCCGTAATGATGGGCGCCACGGACGAGGGCCACGAAGGGCGCTGGATAAACAGGTACAGCCAGACACCCGTTGCTCACCTATGGTACCCAAGACAGCCAGACAACACAGGAGGAGCAGAGAACTGTTCTTGTCTATGGAAAGTATTCGGCTTTGCAATGAATGATTGCCCTTGCTACTATACTTCTAATGCAGTTGGGTTTCTCTGTGAGATTCCAGAGTAGTTAGCTAATGATTGCCTGGAAATGGTGAATAAACGAACTAAAAGCTGAAAGCAATTTAGTTTTTTTTTAAATTTTACTATGGCTGTCTTATAAAATATAGATAAATAAGTTATATTATCAGAACCTTTGGATCGACTAGGTAGGCTTGTGTTTGAAACTCTAAAAAAAAATAATTATGATTTCATATTAACTTTTACTACTAGATCTTATCACCGCTTTAAAACTAATTGCGTAATTATAAATATGCCTCAGATATGGAATAATTCCATTTGCGATAAGGAAAAAAACATGTGAATGTCAGTCAATATGTGTGCACCCCTATCGATAAAACTAAACAAAAGTTTATAGTCGTGTTCCCTGAAGCTTAACACACAGCTACAATTATTTTCTCTGAACAGTCTCATTAGTCATTAATATTGAACAACAGTAGCTACTTTAAGTATGCGTTACAGATGAAGAATACCTATTCCCCAAACTCAACAACTTCGTGAGAAATCCAATTTCTTCCACAAAAATGCTTCACCCCAGCTGACTGACAGACTCACACAACACTAATTCTCCTGCTTTCGGTGAACCAGAAAATACGAAACGTTAAACCAGGACGGCTGCCTGGTCGGGATGGCTGCCTGGTCGTGTGGTTTTCGCGCTGGACTGTCGTTCGGACTTATCGATGGTCCCTGGTTCAAACCCTACCCGCTCCCATCCCCCTGCGGGAGGTTTAGACTAGGAAGTATATTATCTTCAACTCTGAAGGAACATCTGAAACGTGTAAAACATTTCACAAACTTACCGTGTACATAGAATAACTAAGCTATTTTCACGACCGCAGCAGTTAAATTTAACAGAATTGACAGGCCTGAATTGAGTGTGAGATGAGTTTTAGAGCGAGTTTGCGTTTTAGGCCATGTCGCGAGCCATTACGGTTTAACATAACATATTACATTTCACAGGCCACAAAGGGAAGCTTTGAAATGAGGGCAGTTTTATTGAAAGCGCATAAAGTAACTATGGAAAGAAGTAGTGGCCTCCAAAATATTATGTGAGCGTTACGATATTCAAGATGCAACAAGAAAAAAGAGCCCTGGCCGAAAAATTGTAAATATTTCGATAAAGAACTGAATAGCAGAAGAATCGCTAATATCTAGTCGGTAAAAAAAGGGGGGGCGGGACTACTGTTAGGATCTACATATATTCTAGATTTAGAAATAAAAATGTCAAAAAAAAAAATATCGCAGATTTATATTGTTTTTTCTTTTGGGTGGGTAGCCAACATAAGCTAACGACTGCCCCGATCTTTTTTTCATTAAAGAGGACAGAAGATGACGGCGCGTGAGTTTATAAATAAATTTACTACAGTAAAGCATTTAAAACACTACTGGGCATTTGTGCAATGTAGGCCTACATCTCTAGATAAACGCTGGAAGTTAAGTCTAAATCTATAACTGACGAAATAAAACATGTGTGAAGGATTGACTAAATTGCCAATAAGAGGTTTCCTTTCAAACGGAAAGAGGCTAACTTAAAAGATTCTTCCCTCTTCTATTAATCTCAGGCCAAAATAAATGCAGTGTTTTGAACACCTGGTTTCAATGGAGGCCTTTTGTAGCTAGAAAGATGCAAATTAGATGTGTTGGGAGACGTTAAAATGCGGACCTTTCCACTTGGAGAATGCAAGTGCTAAATAGTGTCGGGGAATGAGGTGCGTTTCATTGAATATTAGAAAAATAAACAATGTGTAATACCTGGGGTGGGACGTTACAATGCTGGCAGCCAGAGAATGCAATTTTGTAGGACTACAACTGATAGATCAAAGAAGTGAGTGTGGACATTCTAAATTAGTGGATTGAGGGTCGTTTAGTTGAAATATGACTAAATTCCACCTCCCCCCCCCCGGGAAAAAAAACCAACAAAAACGTGATATGAGCCCCTAATAGTCATGGACCCAGATTCATTGAACCCCCCTCGCGCCATGGACGCTACGCCACTGATCATGTCTGCTGATTGAAATTCCCACAGTGAACAAAATGTGGACTCTAAATGATGTCAGTTAAAATGTCGAGCTGATTCCATGAGAATGTTTTTTTAAAAGTATGGCAGGAGAAGAAGAGCTTCATTGAGTTTACAGACAGGTCAACGTGTTTTTTTAAAAGTATGGCAGGAGAAGAAGAGCTTCATTGAGTTTACAGACAGGTCAACGTGTTTTTTTTAAAGTATGGCAGGAGAAGAAGAGCTTCATTGATTTTACAGACAGGTCAACGTGTCTCTCTTGTAAGGACTTAAGACTTTAATTTATTCGACAATGTTTAAAACACTCAAGTAAGGTGTTTTCCACTCTTCCGTCCATTTGCCATTCATCCCTTAGATAAACCGAAAGTATAAGTCTGTATGGCATATCTTAAATAAGCCTCATCGTGTTTTGTTTTCTGTTGTTTTTTTAATTAGTTATGACAGTGTTGACTTTATTATATAGAGATATTTTAATTCTTTCGATAGCATGATAGAATCCCCATTCACTAGAGAACATTAATACAACAGTGTTGACAGACTTCTTTAGTTTTTCGGGGAGTTCATCTAAATTATTTACGTTTAAATGTTTTACCATAGTTAAATCCCTTTGAATTGAAAACAAAACTGTCTCAGCCCTGTAAGTTGGCATCCAAGTAATAAGACATCTGTGGTACTATGCTGTCATATCTGTCTGAGCTTTTGTGACCCCACGTCATTGCAACATTACTTATATAAAGAACACGAGCTCGTGTAAAGACTTTGAATAGTTGTGCATTGATTTACTTGAATTTATGTCATGGAATTTAAGAGCACCACATTTAAAGTAATCATTAATTGTTGGGATCGGCTTTCTCAATAACAACGTTATTACCATAAACAATATCAACAGCATAATAAAAAATAATAGTAATAATAGTAGTCTCATTTTTCAAACCCTGTTATCAACTATAATGTAGGCTCAAGGAGCGATGGTAACATGACAATCACAATTAGGACCGGATTTAAGCATGTGGAGGCCCCGGGGCAGAATTTCCTTCGTTTAAAAATTACATTATTTAACTCTATCTCTCCGTGATTATTTTCCACGTTCCGATGGAATTATTCATTTTCTCAGGGACAAGAAGGAAAATGATATTGTTTCTGTAGCTGGAGAGACTATTGAAATTGTGCAAACCTTTAAATACCTTGGTACTATCCTAGACAATAAACTAAATTTTGCTGCAAATACTGATTATATCAGCAAAAAAAGGCAGCAAAGATTACGACTACTAAGAAAACTGTCCTTGTTTCATGTTAGCGAAAAGGCCTTGGCTATGTTTTATCACGCTCACATCTGCAATATTTTAAGTTTCAATATCACTGCCTGGTATGGCAATCTGAGCATTAAAAATAAAAATAAACTTAATAGAATCCTAAATGCTGCTGGCAAAATCATTGGCAAAAAACAAACCCCATTTGGGCAGTTGTTTGAGACAAACATCTATAAAAAAGCTAACAATATCCTCGAAATAAAGAATCACCCTTTGTGTCAGGATTTTGTGATTTTACCATCACAAAACAGATACAAGACACCGATAGCAAAGACAAACAGACACAAACACTCTTTTGTTCCCCTGGCAATTAAATCATTAAATAAGAACAATCTGGTATAAACTTTGTCACATGTAAATTATGAGTGAGTCTGGTGTGAATGTACACTTTGGTTTCTTATAGTTATAATGTTTTTTGTTTGGTGTAATGCACAAATTGTAAGACAAATTTCCTTACGGATAATAAAGATTATTATTATTATTATTATTATTTGTGTGTTCACTACCCTGTTATAATGAAACTTCAATAACTTTTTGTATGTAATAAGACAATGTTATGTTTGGTGTATAATTATAGAAGAATTCATGTTCTTTATATTTATCACAAACTAAAGGTTATAAAACCAAAAATAATTGTACTTTAATGGCGTCAAATCAATGTTGGAATCGTCAGTTAGGAGTGAAAGAGTTTTATGTATATTTCAGTAACAAAAAAAAGTACATTTTTAGGGTCTACGTGATATGGTGAATCAGGAGTAGGCCTAAATTAGAGACAATGTTCACACTAGAAGCGGACACTTAAATGTAAAGTATTGTCGGTAAATGCCAAAAAAAAAAAAAAGTAAAAAAAAAAGATAAAAAAAAATCTAAATTTGCTGATCCGTCGAACTATGGATTTTTTCTATACCGCTGGAGCCCTTTCTTGTGGATTCCCCTTGGCTGAAGTCTTGTCTTTCTTTAAATTCTGTACCGTATACATGAGTTTAAATGACACACTAATTTTCTAAAACGTTTTGAGTACATATGACTTAATGCTCTTCTTGAAGGTAGTGAAGCATGTTGTCTGTCTGAGGCCCATGGGAAGTGAATTCCAAACATTTTGCCTAACAACTGAAAAGGCCAACAAGCCGTAACTTTTGAGGGAGAAACAGGGAACAGTTAGAAGCGGTGACTCCTTTGAGGTAAAAGTGCAATTTTTTGTTGTTGTTGTAGGCCTAAATGCACTGATGACAAAGTGTGGCCACCTGGTATTTCTTGTATTCACATGAAGCCACTTTTATCTATGTAATGTATAGTAAGGCTAAAAAAAAAGATTGAAATGCAAACAAAAAATATATAACTGTGTTTAAAATGTATTGTGAAAATCCCAAATACATTAGTTAACAAGAAAAACATTAAAAATGTTTTTTTGATAAAAAGATAATACCTCCTTTATACAACTTAAAATACAATATATTTTTTTTAGCTCAAATTGGGTATCAAACTGGTGATCTTGACCGAACGATCCTATCAATTAGGTCAGCGGTCATTATTATTATTATTATTACAATGCCTCTATTCAAGTCTTATTTTAGACTCTAGATGAGATGGCAAGTGTCTGAAAAGTAAAAGATCTGCTGGTGATGTGGTTTTCCTGAATGAAGAAAAAAAAAAGGTGGTCATCACCAAGTTAAAGCTTTGAATAGAACTTGAAGAAATTTGTTTCTTTTATAAAACTAACGGACGAATTCATGCTTATGCAGATCACAACTCATACGGGAAGCTCAGTTGTAGGACTATCAGACACTTGTTAAATTATTAAAATTTCATCACTCTTGTGTTCAACCAGCGAATCATCTAACAGACGATTTTTAAATAAAGCTGTTTGACTTGAATATCGAGCGGAAGTAAAAATGAAAGTAGTTTGTTGATCACAACAGTCTGAAAGAGATTATGGTAAAAGTACTTCGAAGGAGAGAGGATTTTCGTGGATGGAAACATTCGCCATCTAAATTTAATTGCAATCCAGTAAACTAAGGCCGGCAGGTGGTGGGTCATATCCGTTAAGTCTAATATAAAATGATTGTGAAAACGGGTTTACCCGATTAGTGACAATGTTTCGTTCTTTAATAGAGATATTTATTTTTTCATTTTTTAGGTCCACCTCCTCCCCCCCCCCCGACTGTGGGAGGGAAATTAAACATACACAATGATCTACGCCATGAACTACGAAACTTTTATGCCAAGTTTAATCAAGATCGGTCAAAGGTATTGATTTTTAAGTGATACATACATACGTACATATTGAAGCATAATATATAATAATATAGTGCCCCTCTATATTGACGATTTATCTGCCAATATAAGTCTTCAGTAAAGTTCAGTAGATCTTTATTTGTACAAATTAAAAGCTGACTTGTATATTGTATACATGTGATTCAAATGCTTAGTTCCAGAACGTCTATGGTGCCTTCGATGTGTAGATACCGAGAAATATTTGCAGAGAAGGGCGTGTTGTAGTTGTACAGCCTGGCTCCATTCACATACGCCGTCACTGACCTTGAGAAAACCAAGAAATACATCTCCACGATGTCTCCGACTTTGAAACTGTAGCTACTCCTGTCAATGTAGTCGTTTGGGTCCCAAGCGCCATTTTTAAAGGAGTTGATACGATAGTATCTTTGCACGCAGTTCGTAGAGCTACAGGTATAACTGTCTGCGCAGCTATCGTCACATCTTGCTCTGGCCCTGTAGTTGACGACTTCATTTGTTGGGAAGCCTGCTTTGAAATCAATTTGAAAAGAATCTAATCTGCGAATTCGAACTTTCATAAGGACCTGTAGTCAAAGAAAAATATAACATAAATAAATTACACTAATTGCAGGGGAAAATATTTTGCGTGTGTTAAAAAAATCAATGTCATTTTTTACTTCAATTCCTCTTATTAGCTTGCAAACTCTTTATCATGAATTAAAAAAAAAGGACTCTGGAATCAGGACAAAGATTTCGAAAACGGCTCGAATGGATTGTCTAGAAATTTGTTAGTTTTTTATTATATCTTTGGGGGAAAATACTAGCTAATTGGCAACACAGTGAAAACTCTGGTTTAAACGTTATATTATTCAAAATATAACTATCTTGAAATTAAATTTAGCTTATTTTGAACACTTACACTTGAGATTTCCTTAGTGTTCAGTGAAAAGTTAAATAAATGAATAGACGTTTAGGAATATTTTGCACACAATCTTATGTAGAAACAATTTACTGAAAAGCTTTAATTAATTTGTGACAATATGTATATAATACTTAGGTATGTAATACGTCAAGCTATTCCAGGAAAGAGAACTTGGTTTTACTATGTAAGACTTATTAACAAATCAACAGTCACATTTGACTAGAGCAACGCCAGTAGTAAAAATACACAACCTAGAGACGCTCCAGGATAGTACGACTAAAAAGTACAAGCAGCAATACTACATAAAACACTGAAACATTAATTACAAATACTAAAGCACACACTTAATAAAATGCTCAGAAAGGTACAAAGCTAAAGGCACATTCCTTTTTTCATATACTACGACTTAGTTGTAAAAGTGTTACTTCTTCCATGGTGCCATTTCAGTATGGAACGGGAAGCCTGAATCAGCCAATTACTGTTGGCTATTACACTTAAAGATGACGCCAACCTTAATCAAAGCTGTGAAAACTTAGGACCTATTTGAGACCACATTAACATATCCGAGTACATAACAACAACATAAATCACGTGATCTTACTTACCACGTCGCCTGCTACCATGCCGTCAGGTATTTCATACGTCTCATCAGTACATGAGGTTCCGGTGCCACAGCCCAAGTTTGTATTTAAAAGCCTTCTCTTCAGGTAGAGTCCAACTGGAGGAGCGCCAAAAGTCAAATCAGATATAACATTGGAGAAGCAAAGAGCGCACTTGGTCATGTAGATATTACAGGTGAGAGCTTTGCATTGGGTATCTCCCAGACAGTTGAACATGGCGACCTCTCGAGCTGGACTTGTTGACACCACACTCGGGCAGCCGACCAAAGAGATTTTAGCCTGAACGAAACTGGCCGAGCAGCGTCATCATTCAGGCAGCTGTCCTCCCCCAGCACATTAGACATCAGCAGAAATGTCAGGAATTTAATGAAGCCAACATGAAGGGGCATCTTTTTTGTACAAGGTAAACACTTATAACTTCAAGAGAAAGTTCTCTACATCTATTTTGTTTTGCAATGTCTTAACAACACAAGGCAACAACTTGACATGCACTCAATATAATCGGAGAGGATTCTTAGTTGCATACTTAAGAGCTGTCTACGAATGACTTATGCATATCTTTCTTCACCAGAAAAATTTCTCAGAGGTTCCAATGTTGTGTCGTTTCTAGGGAAATTTTGATATTTTCACATATCGCGTAACTTCAGAATGTTTAGAAGGCTTATATCAACTCTGTCTGTCTGATAAAAGGCTTGACCACATTATTTCTCCGACACCCAATCTCAGATCAAGCTCAAACAAGGGAAATAAATTGTACTTCACTGAAATGTGGTATAAACTAAATTAGTGCCCTTTTAGGTCACTGCTCTAAATTGAAACAAACAATATATAACTATACAATCTTCTCTAGTTGAGTACCTGACTAGCACAGTGTTTAGCACGTCGGCTTGATGAGCCGCGAGATCGAATTCAGGTTCCCCCCCCCCCTTTTTTTTTAAATAAATGATTTAAAAAACAATTACTGTAAAATACATCCAGATATATCTTTCTTTCTCCCCCTTCTATCTATCTATCTATCTATCTATCTATCTATCTATCTATCTATCTATCTATCTATCTATCTATCTATCTATCTATCTATCTATCTATCTATCTATCTATCTATCTATCTATCTATCTATCTATCTATCTATCTATCTATCTATCTATCTACCTATCTATCTATCTATCTATCTATCTATCTATCTATCTATCTATCTATCTATCTATCTATCTATCTATCTATCTATCTATCTAACTTAGTACTGCTCTGAAAGATATTACCCTAAAAGTAATCTACATACTGCTCTTTTCCTCTACGATAAAGACAAATAAATAGCGAAATCTCTGAAACTCTCTATATGTAGCTCTATAATTTAATCAGCTTGCTCATTCAGTCATATGAACCTACAGTAGGGTTAAGTTTAACATTCCTATGTAGCTAGTGCTACTTCATTTCTACATTAAGGTAACCTTGCACGCTTACAATTTGAGAGCAACTGTATCTTCATCTGTTTTTCCATTGTTTGGTGTTTCACGCCTCGACGAGACAGACGCAAAGACAATATTAACAGTACAAGGCTCTTTGTCTCCTCATCCGTAAGCGTATTACATCAGCGGTTCTAAGTCATGTAACGTGCACCCTTGCTAAAATTAAAACGTATGATTATAGTTTAAAAAAAGAAAAGAAAAGAATATACTTTTTTTATTCAAACCCGCACCTTTTCTGTTTCTATTTTCGTGTGATAATAGGAAACTCTCGCGGAGTGCAAGTTATGCGGAGACCACCAGCGGCATGCAAACCACAGTTAGAGAACCCTTGAATTGGGAACATCGTTTCTTGAATAATTCATTGCATTTTACTCCATGGACCAAGGAATCATTAAGTGTCAATGTTTGTTCTATGTAAAAGCGGGTTTTATGACAATTCTATTGAAAGGAATGAAACAAAGAAATTATTTTTCAAAACAACGTGTAGAGATCACGAGTCTGAGATGCCTTAGGTCTTGGGTTACCAGACACTCACCCGCGCAAAGTAGAACAAAAAGAGTCTAGACAAAACCTTAAAAAAAAAACAAGGTTACAAAGACAGTTTGTGTGGAAACACAAACTCAAAATCGGCCACCGAAGTTGTCCACCCAGACAGGTAAAAAGGCCGGTATCAATATTTTCAGAAAGAAAATCAGAATGAAATTATATAAAAGACAAATGACAGAGAAGAATGGAGAAAGAAGGTTGACAGATCTTATGTGGTGCCCCAGTGATCCAGAAGACCAAAGGATAGGTGAAAATAAATGTGAAATGAAATGCAAACCTGGCCTAACTGATGTCTTATAATGATAAAAAAGAAAAAACATTTTCGTAAAAAAAAAAAAAATTAAGTGTCCATTAGCTGCGACATAGCTCAGCAGGTCACGAGATATGAAAACCTACTTGTTAATTGTTTTTTTAAATTATTTCCAACTTATATGCATACTAAATAGCTTTTTTTCTCTTAAAAAAAAGCAAACATTATTTTTGGGTAAACTTAGTAGCCTAATTAGTAGGACAGAACTTACATAATGTAGCAATACAAATTCAAAAAAAAAAACTTTTAACAAAAAGTCTAAAACCATTTGCATAAATATGTTAAAAATATGGTACATTTCTATCTCCCCTACTAAAGAGTCTCGCGTTTTTGTTACTATTAATAGTGAATATTTGTAAAAGTGGTGTATTTTTATGAAACAAAAACCGCTTGCATAGGTGATTTAAAAAATTAGATTTTTTGCTTTTAGAAAAGAAAAAAGTAACCGTTGCATCAGGACTTTGAATGGACTAAAATATTATGATGTCAGATTTTCACAAGCTTTTCTAATAGCGTCTTTTCCCCTTTCGGAGGCAGCTAAAACTGTTTGAAATTTTTGTGATGAAACATGTCTGTAAATCATAGACTGTACAAAGAAAATTGAAGATTTGCATCCATGAGTGGTTAAGCGCTTGGCTTCCGAACCTGGATTCAAATCTCGGTGAAGACTGAGATTTTGAATTTGAGATTTTTAGGGCACCCCTGAGTCCACCCAACACTAATGGGTACCTGACTTTAGTTGTGCTGGTCACATGACACCATTGTCGTTAACCGTTTGCCATAGTAACAGATGACTTTAACATCATCTGACCCATAGATTGCAAGGTCTGAAAGGGGAAATTTAAAAAAAAACTTTTTTTTTCTCAGAGATTATGACTCTTCATAGTATAGTTCATCATTAGTACAAATATATTTTGTACCTCCTTGTTCAAAGAGCCCTGATCAGCGCAAACGCTCATTTGATTTTATCAATATAGTTGGCATGCAAAAGAGAAAAAAAAAACCAAAGATCTTGGGAAGCTCTGAGAAACATTTTTGTTCCCTCTGAATAAGTTATCAACAGACCGCAGGTTGACGAAGGAGGTTGTAAGAAGCTTGTCTGCTATTTTCTGAGCTAGTCTGAGATTTGTCCGTCTACTCCTGTTTAGGGGAGTTAGTGATGGCATTGTAGATTGAGTCAACACCGGAGTCGCCAGTGTTGTGCGTTTGTTATGTAGAGATCAAATACGTACTAATGTGTTGTGTCGGTATTGTGGGACCGCAATGTGCAGAATTCTCACTTGACTATGAACATAATATCTATATTATAATATTTGTGACATTGTTAAAGTAAATAATAGATAACGGTTTTATTTTATTCAATCCAATATTTTCATCTCATAAAATATTATATTGATATGTTAACATCTAGACCATTATTTATTTATTTATTTTAAGCACGAAGGTGTCTATTGAAGCGTCCGCTAAAATCATTCTATCCTTCTTTATGCGTGATAGTTTTCTTGTGCAAGTGGGATAAGGTGCATGCGACCTAGCGTATTTAAGAAGGGCCACGTAACGTGGGATCGCTATGTTTTATCAGTGGGATCGCTAGGTTTTAATAATGGGATCGCTAGTTTTTCCCAATGGGATCGCTAGGTTTTATCAATGGGATCGCTAGGTTTTTGCCAATGGGATTGCAAGGATTTCTCAATGGGAGCGCTAAATTTTCCCTATGGGATCGCTAGGTTTTCCGAATAGCTTAATTCAGCATATTGAGGGTACTTATTTCGTAAGTCTGAAATGATACTGGTCACCTCTTTTTTTTTTTTTTTGTTTGTGTGCTACACGTCGACCAAGCAATACAATTTTATTGATAGGAAAAGCATTGTCAAACACTAACATATCTTTTATGATACTCTTGACACTAGTGTGACACATGGGCCACATACATACTGTTTACTTATTGTTAACTTCTTGTTTACACTGTAACATATGGATTACATCAGACAGAGATCGAGATAAAATGAAGGTTTTAAGTTCTTACCAGCTTTTTTCTTCTTCATGTTTTCATTTTTGGGGTCTGAAAATGATTGAAGGTGGAGTCAGTACCAGCTGGCTGTTTTTCAAGATAGCAGTTTTACTTTGCTTTGGTGCTCACGGCTTCAATGCTTCAGGTAGATTCACTTTTTTTTTTTTAATGCATTCAGCCCAAGAAAATGTTAGGCCATTTACAATAGTTTAACTTTTAAAAGTTAAAGTTCCCCTTTCAGACCTTGTGATATATAAGCCAGATGATGTAATGGTCATCTGTTTCTGTGGCCCACGTTAACGAGGATGTCATGTAACCAGCACAAAGTCAGGTACTCATTAAAGCTGGGTGGACTCAGTAGCAAAGTTAAAAATCCCAGGATTCGAACCCAGGACCTAAGTTCAGAAGCCAATTGCTTTACCGCTCAGCCACAGCGCCGTAATTATTAAAAAGAAACTTATTTTAAAATCTAGAGAAGTTTTTTCGTGAAATGAGTCGATTTAATTGACGAAACGAGCTGTAATAGTTTTACATGCTGTATAGAAAAAGATCGTATCAATCTTTGTTCCAGGCAGATAAACCGATCCCTGCTCGATTAGAACATTGACGTCACTAGACAATCATAACTTAAAACTCATTTATTTTAAAAGGACGAGCATGGTAGCCGAGCTTCTGAAACAAGAGGGCACAGGTTCGAATCTTGGTGAAGACTAGGAATTTTGTAATTTTCAGGTCGCTCATGAGTCCACCCAATTCTAATGAGGAACTTGATACTTGTTAGAGGAAAGCAAAAAGTATTCGGTCATTCGACTGGACACATGAAATAATGAAAGCCTTGTTTTAACCGTGGTCCACAGAAACAGATGACTTTTACATCATCTGCGTGGTGGATGAGCGGTAAAGAGCTTGGCTTCCGAAACGAAGGTCCTGGGTACGATTCCTGTTGAAGACTGGGATTTTTAACTTCGGCGTCTTTGGGCTCCTCTGAGTCCACACAGCTCATTAGCTGGGGAAAAAGTAAAGTCGGTTGGTCATTGTGCTGGTCTAATGACACCCTCATTAACCGCAGACCATAGAAAGAGATGACCTTTACTTCCTCTGCTCTATAGATCAAAAGTCCTGAAGGGGAACTATATATTTAAATGTAAATAAATACTCTATGATAGCAATGACTTCCGAAGTGCAATGTTTTTCATGGCAGTTGAAATAAACACTTCATTTAGAATTAAATTCCCTTAAGATTGATGAATATATTCTAGAGATGATTCTAATTTCATTCTTTTTTTCGCCTTTATGCAGCCACTAATCCAATCGTAACGATAAGCCCAAAGGAGATTATTTTAGGCTTCACTAAAGACCTTAGCGTAGACTGTTCATTTAGGCAAGGATCCGTTCCATCTGTTTCTAGTCTCATCTCGTTGGTACTCACACACAGGAGAAAAAATGGTCACGGTTACCAGCATCAGGTGTCCGTAAGTAGCAGTGGAGGTCTTCTGAATAGCAACTTCTTGCAAGGAACATCTTCTGGTATAATAAACAACAGAGGTATTTCTTATGTCAAAGTCATCTGGAAAAATCCTAGGCATGACAGTGCCGGAGTTTACAAATGTGATGCCCATGGAATTGACACTTTAGGTAGACCTGTAACTTTCTCAACTAACTCTTCAGTGGAAACATCTACACCAAGCATTGATATGGTAATATTAGAAGTGAGACTTATCAAAGATTTACTGGAAGATCTGCAGCTGAAATTAAACAACTCTGAAAGCAGTTTTAATGGACAAATTAAATTAATTGTATCCAATGTAAGTCAGCTACAGTCGCAAACATCTAATTCAGCAAACCAACTTCTGTCAGAACTGAACTCTTTAAAAAATTCTGTATCGCAGCTTCAAGTACGAGTATTCTCCAGCATCAGTCAACTACAGTCACAGACATCAAATTCAGTAAATCAAATTTGGTCTGAAATTAATTCAATGAAAAGTTCAATTTCGCAACATCAATCACGCATTTCTAACCATGAGATTTTGATTTCTACTATTAGAAGACAGCAGGACAAAGCTAAAGCCAGCTTGGACGCTGCACGATCTGCACTGTTCCACAGTTCCAGTTACTTTCACGGGAGACGGTATTTTCTGACTAGATCTGCGAGTTTCTTTAACCCCAGTTATGGACAATCGACCTGCGCAACGTATGGTGGTTATCTGACAGAACTCGACTCCCAAAGCGAATTAAACTTCGTTCGAAGTTTCGTGACTTCATACGGTTCTTCTTACTTCGCAGTAATGATGGGCGCCACGGACGAGGGCCACGAAGGGCGCTGGATCAACACGCACAGCAGGACCTCCGTCGTTCATCTCTGGCACCCTAGACAACCAGACAACGCCGAAGGAAGAGAACATTGCTCTTGTCTTTGGAAACGATTTGGTTTTGCAATGAATGATTGCCCCTGCTACTATACTTCCACTGAAGTTGGGTTTCTCTGTGAGATTCCTGATTAACCTTTGATTACTAAATAAATTATTACAAATCTCAAAACGATAGACTTCTGTTTTTTTTTTGTTTCTTTTTACATTTAAGTGGATTTTGAAAAAGTCGCTATTAGATATTTTTTGTCTGGCCGTCCGTTCGTCGCGTTTAGATTTAAAAAACTGAAAATGTGTAAGAAAAAAAAAACGACTTCAAGATACCTCAACTATGAGACGACCTTTTGACCTGATTAAATTGAACTCATGTTGCCAAACTTACTTAACTGGTCAATGGGAGGACAACAAAAAAGAATGGAAGGGCCTGCTATTGAAAGAGGTTATAGCTAAGGCAAAAGACAGAACAATGTAGAAAGACGGTCAACGAATCTTGCATGGTGCCCCAACGGTCCAACAGACTAAGGGATAGGTAAAGGTCTGTGATAAAATCTTACACATATTTTTAATGGCTCTGACTCACTCATCACTAATGCTCGAAAAAATAAGAAAAATTAAACCTATCACTTACCTTTGGATTTCCGCAACTAAGTTATTTGCAGAATAAAAACCGTAGTGGTTAAATTAAAAAAAAAGATATATATTCTTAATATTAACACAATATTTTTTTTGGAAGCTGCCATATTGAAAAGTACAAGATTATACATTCATTTGTTGGGAGTTTATTTTTTATGCGTAATGTCCTCGTCTATAAATAATACTTGGTTAGCTAAGTGGCTAGAGTGCCGCTAGATGATCATACTTATATGAGTGTAAGGGCCGGAAACTCCAAATCACGCGTTAACTTGTTGTATAGCGTTGTTTGCAAAAATTGAATTGTAATAATTTGATGTACATAAAAGTTGAAACAGAATTTATTACCTCGATCCTGATACAGTTAAAGAGATTTTCAACACTTGATTAAAAAATTGATGGCGTTAGAATACACCAGAGAGAGTTTCAAATATTTCTATAAAAAGCTGTAAAAACGAAAAACATTCAGAGATTAAATGTAGGATTATTTTCTAAGTTGGAGGATGTGTGTGTGTGTGCGTGGAGGGAATAAGTGTAGTCAGTGGGAAAAGTTTGTCGAAGAACATTCAGAGATTGACCAAGTTGTTATGCTCTTCAGCGGTGTTGAGTACTTGAAAATGTAACTAAGCCCAACTGGAGGTAACACTGAACTCAATACTGGAACAGAGAACACCGACGAAAGGCCAACAGTCGATAAATAGAGTCGACGCTGGTGTTGAAACAACAAACACTTTGAATACTTAATACGGGAACCATCCGATGTCCTCTATTACTAGCCGTCTATCTAATTCTTCTTATTCTTACTGTAAATAAGAAAGCGTCTTGATTCTAAAGCGTCGCCTAGAGAGTTCTTGTTTTTTAAAGATCTATCACGTCACTTGTCGCTAAGTAAAACTTTCCCCTTATTCCCGAAAAAAATAACTAAATCCTAATCATGTCATAACAACTCCTCCCCCTTAAATGGACTATTTTTCAAGGCGGAGGATGTGTGTGTGCCTGGGGGAATAAGTGAATTCACTGGGAAAAAGTATGTGTTGAAGGTGCGGGGTTATACTGCGGACAGAGCCAGTTAGAAGAAACAGAAACTAAAATTCAAGTTTTTTGTTTCAGAGGCGGGTGAGGGAGAGAAAAGTGAGATGAATTTCCCAGGCCAGAAGTGAGTCTGTTGGAGAAGGCGTTTATATAAGTAAGAAATAAAAGTAGGAGGGTCCATGGCTAAATAAATAATTTATCAGTCTAATCAGTGGGCGTAGCAGGTGTGTAATGCTACTCAAATTATATTTCATGCATGTTAACAAAAAGAAAAAAAAAGATTTATATTCAAGTCTCAAGCAGTCTCGGGGAAAAGACAAGCGATTCAATATGTTAAAATCTCAAGTAGTCTCGGGGAAAAAAGCGATTCAATATGTTGAAGTCTCAAGTAGTCTCGGGGAAAAGACAAGCGATTCAATATGTTGAAATCTCAAGTAGACTCGGGGAAAAGACAAGCGATTCAATATGTTGAAGTCTCAAGTAGTCTCGGGGAAAAGACAAGCGATTCAATATGTTGAAATCTCAAGTAGTCTAGGGGAAAAGACAAGTGATTCAATATGTTGAAGTCTCAAGTAGTCTCGGGAAAAGACAAGCGATTCAATATGTTAAAGTCTCAAATAGTCTCGGGGAAAAGACAAGTGATTCAATATGTTAAAGTCTCAAGTAGTCTCGGGGAAAAGACAAGCGATTCAATATGTTGAAGTCTCAAGTAGTCTAGGGGAAAAGACAAGCGATTCAATATGTTGAAGTCTCAAGTAGTCTCGGGGAAAAGACAAGCGATTCAATATGTTAGAATTCTTATTAGAACGGAAATCCCCCACTATTATAGGTTTTATTCGGCTCGCCATTTGTCTATAGACTGCTTATGTAAAACGGAAAGAGAATCTACACATTTTTTTTTAATATGAAGAGCTTGTAATAAAAGCATCATATTATTTGTGGTAAGATTAAAATATGTTCTTGTTTTAGTTTCGTCTTCCAATTAGATCTAGTTGGCCTTCAACGAACGCAGTAGTAGGTTGTATGTTTATTGTATGAGCTTGAAGTTGACCAGTTAGAAAAAACAATGAATATGAATGCTATCTTCTCGAGATCTAGAATAAATCTCTTCATTATGATTAACATCGTCTTGTTGTAAGACTAGATCTAGACAACACTAGAGTAGATCTATACATTATTTTATTTTGTAGGACTAGATCTAGACAACACTAGAGTAGATCTATACATTATTTTATCTTGTAGGACTAGATCTAGACAACACTAGAGTAGATCTATACATTATTTTATCTTGTAGGACTAGATCTAGACAACACTAGAGTAGATCTAGATCTATACATTATTTTATCTTGTAGGACTAGATCTAGACAACACTAGAGTAGATCTATACATTATTTTATCTTGTAGGACTAGATCTAGACAACACTAGAGTAGATCTAGATCTATACATTATTTTATCTTGTAGGACTAGATCTAGACAACACTAGAGTAGATCTATACATTATTTTATCTTGTAGGACTAGATCTAGACAACACTAGAGTAGATCTATACATTATTTATCTTGTAGGACTAGATCTAGACAACACTAGAGTAGATCTATACATTATTTTATCTTGTAGGACTAGATCTAGACAACACTAGAGTAGATCTATACATTATTTTATCTTGTAGGACTAGATCTAGACAACACTAGAGTAGATCTAGATCTATACATTATTTTATCTTGTAGGACTAGATCTAGACAACACTAGAGTAGATCTATACATTATTTTATCTTGTAGGACTAGATCTAGATCTATACATTATTTTATCTTGTAGGTCTAGATCTATACATTATTTTATCTTGTAGGACTAGATCTAGATCTATACATTATTTTATCTTGTAGGACTAGATCTAGATCTATACATTATTTTATCTTGTAGGACTAGATCTAGATCTATACATTATTTTATCTTGTAGGACTAGATCTAGATCTATACATTATTTTATCTTGTAGGACTAGATCTAGATCTATACATTATTTTATCTTGTAGGACTAGATCTAGATCTATACATTATTTTATCTTGTAGGACTAGATCTAGATCTATACATTATTTTATCTTGTAGGACTAGATCTAGATCTATACATTATTTTATCTTGTAGGACTAGATCTATACATTATTTTATCTTGTAGGACTAGATCTAGATCTAATACATTAATTAACTTGTCATGTAAGACTAGATCTAGATCTATAATAAACTTATCTTGTAGGATTAGATCTATACATTAACCAGTAAGACTAGATCTAGATCTATACATTATTTTATCTTGTAGGACTAGATCTAGATCTAATACATTAATTAACTTGTCGTGTAAGACTAGATCTAGATCTATAATAAACTTATCTTGTAGGATTAGATCTATACATTAGCTTGTCTTGTAAAACTAGACTAGATGTAGATTTATACTCTAACTCGTCTTGTAAGACTAAATTTCGAACTATAGTCAGTAGACCTACATTAGGCCTACTTGTCTTGTAAGACTAGATCGAGATCTATACATTACCTAGTAAGACTAGATCTAGATCTATACATTATTTTATCTTGTAGGACTAGATATACATCTAATACATTAATTAACTTGTCTTATAGACTAGTTCTAGAGATCTATACATTAAATTGTCTTGTAAGACTAGATCTAGATCTAAGTATTAGCGTGACTAGAAGATTGACACAATGATAAGCATAGGTGTGTCTTAGAGTTTTACACTGAATGGAGTCTTGTTATTGTTGAGCTGAATGGTAGTCGACGTAACAAATGTGCCCCACGGAAAAGCTTTAAAGACCAACTTTGGCGCCAGCCTGCTCTAACTAACATAGAAGAGAGAGAGAGAGAGCACCAGGCTGCAGGCGGCTTTGGAAGGAAAGCTGAAGCTCGCAGTCCCTGGATACACATTTGAGACTACAAGAAGATGCACTGACGAGGACAGACGTAGACGGTGAAAAAGAGAATCTAAATCGACCACCAAGGCGGACAATGGTTAAGGCTGCCCTAGAATGTGGCAATATATGTAGGTCGCAGCTGGGGTTGATTAGAGTAACACGATTGATAATCACTAAGTTTAGAAATACTACAGGCTAGAGCGCTAAGAAGTCAAGTAGTGCTTTAGATAGTCTACAGCATTGTATTATAAATATAATAGCCATGAAGAAATAATGGCCATAGCTCTAAACAAAATGTTACATAAGTTAGCATAAATATATAATGTAGAAGTTATTTCTCTTTTTTGATATTGAAAGGAAATTAATTACCAATAATTATATTAGTAGTTGGCTTATTTTCTAAAAAGCTGTTTTTTTTTAGGTACAATAAATAATTGTGTTAAGTTTCAACTTGATCCGAGAATGGGTGTGGGAGAAATACCGTGTACAATTGTTTAATTAAGTGACGAGACCACAACATATTTAACCATATCTGTGAAAACTGAAGGATTAATTTCCCTTGTTCATATAAATCAAAATATTTAATAACTAATAATTAATTGACTAGTTGTTTACATTTTTGTTATTGATTCATGTTTTGTCTAAGTCAATAAATAATTGTGCGAATTGTCAACTTTATCAAAGAATGGGTGTGGGAGAAATAACGTGTTCAAACCTTTTACCAGACAGAGCTCATATAAGCTTTGTTAAAAGGTCTTACTTTTCACTAAACATCTTGAACAAGTTTCGTTACCACTTGAAGTCGTAGAACGTCTTTGACCGTATCAAAGCTTGGAAATAGCTCTAGTAAGAACGCTTTCCCCAGAGGTTCCCATCTCTTCGCAGATGTTGGGCTCAAAGATACGGACACAAAAATCACTAAACAGTTTGGGATCAGTGGCATCTCAGGTTCTTTCAGAATGTATCACTGGGCTGCAAGCTGCAAAAGCGGGCCATCGGCTAATGACATTTCCTAAGCATAGACTCTCGGAGCCTATGGGTTAAACATCAAGGAATATTCAAAGAGTTTTCCTTCCACTAGGTGGACAGCCGGAGACTGAGGGATTAATTGCTTGGCTTCCGAACCGGTGTCCGGGGTTCGAATCCTGGAGAAGACCTGGATTTTTCATTTCGGGATCTTCGGGCTCCTCTGAGTCCATCCAGCTCAAATGGGTACCTGACATTAATTAGGGAAAAGTAAAGGCGGTTGGTCGTTGTGTTGGCCACATGTCACCCTCGCTAACCGTAGGCCACAGAATCTGATGGCCTTTACATCATCTGCCCTATGTACCACAAGGTCTGAAATGGGAACTTTTCTTACTTTAAGGTGGACAGCCAAGGTTCACAGGCCACTCTTGTCCGAATCGTATTGGTTAAGACGACTACTACACGCCTTTGCCCTTTCTCCTGCCCATTGATAACAGTTCAGAGGTTATATTATTTAGTTTAATGTTTATTATCTTATACATATTTTCACATAACATTTATTATTGAGTTAAATTGATTTCTAATAGCCACAACAAAAAACCATAATTTAATGTCTTTGCTCTAAACAGGATTGCTTGTTTGTTCTGCGAGTAGACATGGTGAGATCACTAACATCAATTCCTTTTGTAATATTAATTGCTTCCACTTGGTGGCCATGTCTAAGAGCGATGGGTGCTCAACACGTGGTCTGCCATGAAGGACAATATATGTCTTCAACAAACAAATGCCGGCCTTGTCCTAGTGGTCATTTTATGTCAGAGAGTGCCCATACAAACAAGAAATGCGCGCCCTGCAGCCCGCCCCCTACTGAAGGACTTGGGCTTTACGAGTTATCCAAGTGCAATGCCACTCAGGATTCTGTCCGTTCATGTGCCCACGGCTTTTTTGTGGACATGTGGCATCGGGGTCGGTGCCTCCGGTGCACGGACTGCGAACTGACGGGCACGCACACCGCCAGGCGATGCACGACATCAACTGATACCCAATGCTGCCCGAGCCCAACGATGGAGGTGAGAAATTTGAATGCTGAAGTGGACTCCTCACATTGTGTACATATGAACCAATCCCGAACGTACTGCTGTTGTAAGCGTGGTCATCACTTGCGTCTTGAGCTTGGAGATGTCCAGTGTATTCCTGGCAAGCAATTTTTATTCCGTAAGTACATTCAGAAATTATGGCATTAATTAGCAATTATGTCATTGTTTAGCCATTATGGAGTTATTTAGCTATTGTCTCATTATTTAGCCATAATGTCACTTTTTAGTCATTATTTAGACATTAAGAAAATAAAGTAAAGTTACCCTTTCAGACTATGCGTTCTATAGGGCAGAAGATATTAAGCTCATCTGTTTCTTTAGCCAACGGTTAACGAGCAGGGTGTCATGTGGCCAGCACAACGACCAGAGTCACGTACCCATTAGAATGTTGGGTGGACTCAGGGGCGCCTAAAAATCCCGAAATTCAAAATTTTAGTCTTCACCAAGATTCGAACCCAGGACCCTAGTTTCGGAAGCTAAGCGCTTAACCACTCATCCAACGCGACCCGACATAACATCTAGATATTTTTTAAAAAAGTATTTAAGATGTAATTGCATCTTTTTTTTTTAAAGTTATATAACTCAATATTTTCATTTCCGACCACAGTTTGAACTTGCAAATACTTTTGCTCTTCCCTTGATTAAAATTTGGTTGTTATATTTCTTAAAAAGCTGTGTACAGTAAAAGTAGAAATAGAGTTGTAATCTTCGTGATGGATTGGCTCTTGAACCGATATCCATAATAGTACCAAATTATATTTGCTTTGCCGAAGTTTCATTTTACGAAAGATAGTTTTCAATTATCCGTAATTTTACATTTTACATTGTGATTGTTTTCCTTTTGCTACTTCTTGTGTGACTTAAGAGGCCAATTCTTGATACACAGCTGCGGTCACAGGTTGGGCATTTCAATTATATGACAAAAAGATAAATAACTCTTATGACTTCTGTTTCAGCTTTCTACTATATCTATAGGTCTCTAGAACTAGCTAGTTTCTCTCCATGTCTAGGTGTCCCTGGGTTCAGCTGTAATTAAATGAAACACTTAACTCGATCAAAACACAGAAACTTTATTGTACTTCAGGGCACGTATCACACGTTGCCCCCTGTCCTTGACTACAAACTAGCACACTTCCGGTCATTTGCTCATACGTTTCAACTAACATATATATATATATAAATAGATTATACAGTATTATACACACATACAGATATTCATCCGTGACAACTTCCAAATGCCAAAGGTCATTATATTGTTTCTGTCCTCACTTAGACCTACTGGTAGGTAAGACCTATATATATTATCAAAGTTTCTTTTTTTTCCTTCCTTCTATGGCGATATAGTCCAAAAGAGAGTCTCGGAGCAGAGTTGTGGAATCAACCAGTATCTGCAGCCCATGACCAAGAAATGCCTCCTTTGTCCTCTCTGCTCCTACCAGAACAAGACTGAGCACCAGGAGGAGAAGTGTTTACCCTGCTCCATGAATAACCCCAAACTGGCCTACTGCCCCAGGACTTGTCAGGACAGGGAGGCCAACACGGTGATTCGTCTGTTCTTCTCTGGCATCGTCGTGGTCACCTTTCCCTTGGTCCTGGTGCCTCTGTCTTTGGCTATCGTCAATGTGGCCAAGCAGCAAAACTGGATTTAATTGTAGAAACATTCTGGACTTTACTTTTTGTTTTATAGTATTGACTATGTCCAAATAGATTTATAAATAGCCTATGAGGTCACTAGATCTGAACAGTGTTGTTCAACAATGTTAAAAAATATATCTTTATGCTTCACAGATTTTGTTTTGTTACCATATTTATAATGGAGCATTTAATCAAAGTCTTTGTCAAGTTCATTTACTTTCTCCATTTTATTAAACAATTATTTTTACTTCTCACAACTCAATTGTTGGAATAAGTTTTGTATTTTAATGGGAAAGAACTGAAGCCGAATGTTACATTGTCGGAAATTAAAGTGTTGCCTCCCTTTGTTGCATTTGTTGGACCGAGACCAGTCGTTATAGAAGACCTAAACATTGACCTGCTACGAGGGGGAGAATTTGAAAATCCCTCCTGAAGTGGGCCCCCAGATAGGTGTTTTTTACATTAAATATTAAATATTACGCAAAATGCAGGGGCCCCCAAGAAGGTCAAATTCCCGGGCCCCCAAATGATGGAAAATTCCTACCTACGCCCCTCAACGTCACAACCTCTGGGCAGTTAAGACCAACAGCTCGTCGCCGCGTCGTACTTAAGATAAATTAAAAAAAAAAAAAACGATTTTTTAGATTTTGCTTGTTCCTATTCTTTAGTCTATCCTTGGTGATTCTACAAGACCTTCTTAATCTCGGTGTCAACTGGTAGTGATTGGTTGTCCCGGGTTTTCATGGGGAAATAATTATCGACAGATCAGACTTAACGTAGTGGTCTTTTTAATGTTTGTATTTATTATATATATCAACGCAGTCTGCTTGGAAGATTTGAACCCAAGCTTCAGTCACATGACCAGACAACAAGAGGTAATAGTTCAGGAAACAATGTCTAGCTACTACCTGGCATTGGCTTGAAGGGAAGCTCAACTGGCAGACATTACACGAACTTTAAAATAATTTCGTAGTGTATAACTCTTTGAGTGTGGCGCCGAACTTTTGGCGTTAATAGATACCAAATAATTTCAAGTACAACTTTGAACCATGAATCAAATCCGGATCTATGCGTGTTCAGAAACTTGGTTTCTTGTAATAAACATTTGAAACTGATCTCTCTCTGACTACTCACTTAAACTCCTATATTTACGATGATTAATTTGTAACCGATGAGCTGTGGCGGGTATATTGCAATGACCAGAGTAAATAATCATTAACTATATAAACAAATAGCAACGAACTGTCGCCATTTGTGACTATGAAACATTTATCCCCGCTCCGGTGATGTGGAGATTATAGACAGTCAGAACGACAGCGACCTTGGAAGGACATTTTTTACCGCGCTGTTTGTTGTCCTTAGTGTTGAGTCTAACAATTTGAATGTAACCGATTTGTTTTGGGAAATATGTCAGTTGAAATTCACAGTATTTGCTCTACAATATAAATCAAAAACTTTTGATCTGGTGAAGCAGATATTATGGAACATTTAGTTATGACGACTGCGTCCTCATAAGTCTTCGTCACTTTGTTTTGTGACTATTGATGTAGCTATAAAAGTGCTTTAAAAAAGTAAATATTCCACTCTCTTCCAGTACAAGAGTCAGGTCATGCTTGGATCCCATCTTGAAATGGACAGTGAGTATCAATCTTTTTAGGTCTTCTTGGGGCCTTGTGTTTTGAGCAGGTGTATCTGAACCCGTAAAAAAAACAGAAAAAAAAACCCAGCAACTGTCGAGTCCAATGCAACATATCCTCTAGTCTAAAGCTTATTTATGCTTTGTTGGCGGAACCCTTGGGAGGCCGGATAACGTTCCTTACTTCGGCCCGCTGACCATAGCCTTGGCATCACTGTAATATATTTACTTAGACCTTAAAAAATATGTTTTAATTTTTTAAAATCTAGCCTTTTCATTTACTGTAGCTTAGTATAGTCAAGTCCTTTATATGCAGGCCTACCTAATTACAAGGATAGAATTAAAAACTATAATATAAACATTATGACCTTCTCTTTAATACACGTACGGTCTTGCTAATTTTAAAGAAGCAATATATCTTGGGCTGTAGTGGTAGGAAGGTCTGCCTACAATCGAATTGGCTCAGTAGGGTATCAGTCACAGTTTCGTACGTGTGGGCGCAGTGTCTGAGGCGGGCTGTGTCAGTGGGATTTCTTTTGTTGTGGTGATAATTTAAAGGTGTGTGTGTCCTGTTCTTAGCTGGAAGATTGTTGGTTTTCTTTGTAAGGGAGGAAATTTATTATATCCAGTTTGTTTGGCATGACCATTTCTTCGCACATAGCTCTACCTTGTGCCTCTTGATGCCCATTGGTTGAGCCACTCCACTTTGTGATTACTGTCTAACATTGACCTGAGAGTGAGATAGTTGACTGGTCTATCTGGTTGTTTTGTGGATGACCCCGCTTTTGACAGTCTGTCAGTGTTACTGAAAAGTGAGATACGCCTACCCCCAGGGGTACGGGAAGAGTCAGATGGGGATACGCATTGCACATAGTTAACTATGCTGATTTAAAAAAAAATTAGAATAAAATATCATAAGATTTAAATCATTTTAATTATTAATTTTAAGTTCTTACAAACTTCAATACATTTTAAACAAGTTTCTGCAAAGATCAGGAGCTGGATACTTTTCCAATGTAAAAACTATGTTTCCATTTTTTTAAAAGCATACTTTCGATGTGTCTCTTAAGCATACAATCCCCCCCCCCACACACACACACTAATTGAACACTTAATGGATCTCAATCACCAAAAAACGAACGGTCATGTGATAATATTGATAAACCAAACGAAAAAATAACTATCACGTGATAACCATTGTTAATTAAAATTAGATCGTTATTTTTATAGAAGAGAAAGAGAAGCACGTGACTAAATGTTGTTTGTTTACGATAGGTGAATGAGGTCCATTGTGTATATAGACCTACAAAAAAAAATTTGCATTGTTATTAAAAAAAATCCTTTTTTTTGTTCGGGGGGCTAAGGGTACTCAGCGTAAAGAACATTCTAGAAGGGGTACGCATATGTCAAAACTTTGGGAACCACTGGTCTAGACTATAATACTGAATCTAGTTTACAATCTCATCCCAAAAGTCATTCTCTACAGGCAGGTCGCGTCTGGCTCAAGAAAAAACTGGTCGCCCCCACCAGCGTTACGTGGAAGTAATAAAACGGGACCTCAAAACAGTGAACATTGATACTGACCCTCGGGAAGACATAGCCTTTGACCGCACTAGTTGGAGAGAGACGGTGACCAAGAAAGTAATGGACAGAGACAAAAAACATGGGACTCATTTCTGTAAGAAAAGCGTGCCATACGAAAAATGGCCAGCTCCTCTACCACCAAAGCGAAATCCACCTTAACCGTGTGATGGTAAAGGGAGCTGAGCCGAAGGTTCTTCGAGCTCTAGGCGTGTAAGCCTGCTTGAACTAAACCGTTCTGTCAGGAGGAGGTCCAAGTCAATGTCTTCGAGCTCTAGGCGTGTAAGCAGGGCAGGTCTTTGGCCACTGCAGCCTATGCGGTCGCCGTGGGCCCCTCGCCTTCATAGGCCCCGCGCTTATTGTAAGTGTAAATTATTAAATTAAACCATTATAACTTGTATATAATAACAGGGTTACCACGGCATCCTGATTTTCAGAAAATCTCCCAAAGAGGCGAAATGTACGAAAAAGTCCTAAAAATCTCCTGAAATTATTAAATTCTTATGAAAAATTGACAATTTTGTCATTTTTTGGGATGCCAATAAATAAAAACAGCATTGAGATAATTCATTTAATCAAAAATTATAGCAAAGACGAAAGTATTTTCTAACTAAAATAATCTTAATTTTGACATTATGCTTATCCCCACCCAGACTAGGCCCCGCGCAATCTGTTACGCATAGGGTCCCGCAATAGCTAGGGCCGGCCCTGCGTGTAAGCCTGCTTGAACTAAACCGTTCTGTCTAGAGGAGGTCCAAGTCAATGCCTTCGAGCTCTAGGCGTGAAAGCCTGCTTGAACTAAACAGTTCTGTCTAGAGGAGGTCCAAGTCAATGCCTTCGAGCTCTAGGCGTGAAAGCCTGCTTGAACTAAACCGTTCTGTCTAGAGGAGGTCCAAGTCAATGCCTTCGAGCTCTAGGCGTGAAAGCCTGCTTGAACTAAACCGTTCTGTCTAGAGGAGGTCCAAGTCAATGCCTTCGAGCTCTAGGCGTGAAAGCCTGCTTGAACTAAACAGTTCTGTCTAGAGGAGGTCCAAATCTATGCCTTCGAGCTCTAGGCGTGAAAGCCTGATTGAACTAAACAGTTCTGTCTGAAGAGGCCCAAGTCAATGCCTATGTAAAACATTGCTATTTCCGATATATCTGGCACTCCGGGCTTATGGACTAGAATGCATGGCCGAAGGCCGAGTACACCGGAAACCTCCGCCATTTTCCTATGTTGTACCAAGCTAACCGTGCAGGACTCGCCATTAGTGTTACGGTCCCTTGACGAACTGCGCATGGATTATCGACAGGGACGTGGAAGCTCTCTTTCAACTCCGCTCCATTCGATGGGAAAGCTCTAGCATTCCCTTGGACACTCCCACAAGAGTTTTGTTTTGTTATTCCTTTGGCCAAAATCACGTCCTCTAGCGATCGTTACCATCTGAGTGCCACGTTGAGAAAGAATAGTATACCCGGGGCCACCTTAACCCGCGATAAATGTTCAAGGGAGTGTTTCTCCAAAATATGTAAATGTAAATGTGTTCTAGATGCGCTATGATCGTTCTTCAACTGAAGGAGACCAGATATGAATACTGAATCTAGTTTTAGATATGGTATTGGTGGATCTAGTTAGAGATATACCATTGGTATTGTGTATTGACTATTGATAAAGTGTATAAGTATATAAGAAATCCTTAGCTTTGGTAATCAAGACTTTAGACTATAGTAAAGCGACAGACACTTCATTCCTGTCTGATATAATCTTTTGGTTTGGGTACTTTATATCAGTCATATTAACTTGATGACTTCGTTTCAAACTCGCGTCCTAACTTAACAATAATTCAGCTCAGACGCTCATAGTACAGTGCAATGTTATAACCAGAACCATACGACACGTTCCAGGTTTTCTCATTTTCCCAAACCATAAAAAATGTTATTGAATTGCATGCACTGACATTTGATAGGCCACGTGACACATGGCAAGTATCACAATGACTCGTGGACAGTTTATAGACTTCACAAGTTTAAATATATTTCTTTGGCCAGTGTTCAACTCTCTCCTGCTCTCTCTCTTTCTCTCTCTCTCTCTCTCTCTCTCTCTCTCACAACCCCTCACCTTTCTTTCTCTTTCTTTCTTTTTACTTCCTTCCTTCGTTCCTTTCTTCCTTTCTTTCTTTCTTAATTTCTTTAAATCTTTCTTCCTATATTTCTTCCTTCCTTCCTTCCTTCCTTCCTTCCTTCCTTCCTTCCTTTCTTCCTTCCTTCCTTCCTTCCATCCTTTCTTTCTATCTGTCTTCCTTTCTTTCTTTTGGATCTTTTTTCTTTCTTTCTTTTTCTTCCTTTCTCTCATTCTTTCTTCATTTTTAAAATTTCTTCCTTTCTTTCTTTCTATCTATCTATCTATCTATCTATCTATCTATCTATCTATCTATCTATCTATCTATCTATCTATTTAATTATATCTATCTATCTTTCTTTCTTTCATTCTTTTTTTCTAACTTTCTTTCTATCTATATCGCTTCCTCGCCTTTGCTTCGATCCCTTACCTTTCTTTTTTTGTTCTTTTTTTCTTTCTTTCTATCTATTTGATTTATCAACTGTCTTTTTTATGTTTCCTCTTTCTCTCTTTCTCTCTTTAATTCCTCTCCATTCTTTCTCTTTCGTTCTCTTTATACCTTTCTTCCTCTCTTTAATCCCTTCAAGGCCTCCTTATGCTTCCTCCTCTCTCTCCCTCTATCACTTATATACCTTTATATCGTATGCTTTTAAAACGACTTCTAGTATGAGGGGCAGATATGTACCCAGAAAGACACGCGAGACACACGTCTAGACATGTCTTCGGTTCTATATTCAATTCACCAAATTACTTTTATTAAAAATAATGAATTCTATTTGCCGATTGTTCAACATTAATTGACTTCGTGGTCATCATCATCATCATCATCAAACTCCATTAGAGTGAGGGCTTGAGAGGCTCAAACCCTCTATTGACTTAGTGGTAACCGTCTCATGTGTATTAATGTCTAGGGGTTTGTTTGTGACAGTGTAACCTCTGGGAGATGTAGACTGATATATATCTTTTGTTTGTCGAAGGTTCTGCTATTGTTACTTTTGCTTGCTCACAAACTCCAGATGTGATTTTATCTTTACTAATTACATTTAACCTTTTTCTATTTTGGTTAAAGATTTCTCAGTTCGTATCAGGCTACTATGATAAAATAGTTCATCAATATCAAAGCTCATTTAATTCTTCTATCTATTAGCCCTACATTGACATACCTCTAACAAGCATTCGAATACACTTGGTTAAGAGATATCTATTTGCAACTTCTCGGAAAGTCTTCAGCATTGACCCAGCCACCTGGGAGACAGAAGCACGTGACAGAGCATCAATGCGTTTCGCTGTAAAAACTATCGCACAAATGGCAGAGGAAAAGAGAACAACCCTGGCAGAAGACAAGCTCCAGCTGGAATAACCTGCCAAGTCTGAAACCAAACATTCTGCGCTCACACAGGTCTTACCAGCCACATGAGGAAGCACAAAACCCCCAGGTACAAAGGTACAAAGCCATTAGCCCCCTGGATGAGACAAGTGGTAATCATCGAACTACGATGGACGAACTATATATATTCTGTGGCATTTTACGTCTCGAGAGACGATCTTTTCCCTTTGCAACTTCTTGTGTGACTAAAGAGGCCAATCCTTGATACACAGCTGCGATCGCAGGTTGGGCATATATAATCACCAGGCGCCGTTGCATTTTTACCCTTCTTTCTGCTTCTGTTGTGTATGACATCTGCAATCTGTGACCCTTCCTTTATGCTCTCTCTCCATGTGGATCTATCCAGTGCCACCTCTTCCCAGTTGCCAGTGTCGATTTTGAAGAGCTTCATGTCGCGTTTGCATACATCCGTATAACGTAAAAGTGGGCGACCAGCGGCTCTCCTGCCTTCTATTAGATCGCCATACAGGATGTCCTGTGGAAGTCGACCTACTGGCATTCTACGAACGTGGTCAAGCCAGCCAAGGCGTCTGCTGCTGATAACAGAGCGGATGTCCTGGCATCCTGCTCTATGTAGCACTTCCTCATTGGTTATCTTATCTTGCCACCTTATTTTAAAGATCCGCCTTAGGCATCGGAGGTGGAAGACATTCAGCTTTTTTTCCTGCCATGAGTAGGTTGACCATGTTTCACTTCCGTGCAGCAAGGTGCTCAACACACAGGTCCGGTAGACTAGGGCTTTAGTACTGCTAGTCAGCAATATGTTGTCCCAGACTCTTTTCTGCAACCGTGACATGGTGGCCATTGCCTTGGCTATCCTGTTGTTTATGTCTTTATACAGTAGAGTGTTGTTGGATATGATGGAGCCAAGGTAACAAAAGTGATCAACAATTTCTAGTGGTTGGCCATTAATGCTTACTTGAGGTGCAGTGTTTGTGTTTTGGACAAGTATCTTAGTCTTGCTTTGACTGATGTTTAAGCCGAACTTCTGGCAAGCAGCAGATAGTTTGTCAACCATGGACTGTAGCTGAATATCAGAATCAGCCACAATAGCTGCATCATCAGCATACAGGAGTTCCCTGACGAGTAGCTTCCTAACCTTGGTTTTTCCCGCAGCCTTGATACATTAAATAGTTTTCCAGAGGATCTTGTATGGAGAAACACAACTTCGCTGTACACATAATGCAGTAGACCTGAGAAGAATATGCCAAACAGAGTAGGTGCGAGCACACATCCCTGCTTGACACCATATATATATAATTTATTGCCTTCTTAATGTATGTTTTGTTATATATATATATATATAACAAAACATACATTAAGAAGGCAATAAATTAAACAATAATTTCACATTAACTTCAATACTTTTATTGGTACTATTATAACTATGACATTGTTTTAGCACAAACATAAACATTTTCAACAAGTAAAATGAAAACAATAATAATTTTTTTTTCATAACATAAGTTTTGTTGTATCAATTAGTTTGGAACAGTGATGTAATTAAATTTGTAATAGATCTAGACTAACAATAACAAATCTGTTAGTATTAACAAATTTTTACCAATTGTTTTGTTTAGCGCAATTTCATGATTTTAGCTTTCTCAATACGCTGTGATCCTATCCCTTGTCTGGACCAGTTGGAAAGGGCTAGTGGGAGAAAGCTGAATGTGTTTTCTAAAAAAAATCTTAATTTTGACATTATGCTTATCCCTTCCCAGACTGGGTCTCGCGCAATCTGTTTCGTATAGGGCCCCGTAGGTGTTAGGGCGGCCCTAAGTAAAATGTAGTGAGAAAATAGGTGGGCCTGTCTCTATCATTAAAATCTTTGCGTACTTTTCCAATTTTTAAAAATTCCATTTATCTTTGTAAAGTATGACTGATTGTAAAGTATGACTGATTGTCATCAATCCCATCGTCAAGATAGCCGTTAATGAAAGTCATGGAAAATTTAAGTCAAGGGGTCAAGGCTACTTTATTGTTCGTAAGAGTGTTAAGAGTGTCAATCACAGCTAGAATAATGTTAAGATAGATTAACATCGCAACTAGAACAATATATTTATAGCTTTTATATATATTTATAGCTTTTATATAGCGCTACTTTCATGCTTATAGCATGCTCAGAGCGCTTTTGGTCCAATCTCATTTGTGGACCAGTTGGGGGGGGGGGTATCTAGGCGTTGGTTTTCCGTGCTGCCTTTAGGCGCTCAGTAAACATAACTCTGCCCGAGTCGGGTGTCGAACCTCGAGCCCCCTTCTAGGTAGCCAAGACAAGCCAAGTTCAAGTGCACTTAGCCTCTCGACCACGCTTTCTAATGTAAAGATAGATTATAATCCTAATCTACATAATCATATTCATTTATTCACATTGCTAGGGTGCACTAGGAACGATTATCATCTGGTCGATCGTCACTAAGGATATCGTAGAAGTCACGGCAATCGTTGCCCGATTAGCAAGATAGTTGTAACAAAGTAAGGATAATATACCACTGTCAGACCACATTAAAGGTTGCTGTTAAAAAGATATTTATGCAAGCTTAAAACAACTTTTAAATGCAGACGGTGGATTGAAGGGAAAAAACAATAACACAGCGTTGTAAGGAGAGCAACTCGCCCCTTGTTGATTTATTTATAGAGCCTGTTGCTCTAGTTTTAAACTGCAGTGGGTTCTGTCTGCTATGCTATGCATATGAACGTAATCGAATTTTTCTCTTTTAATGTCGAAAGGGGAAGTAAGACCGCCCTTAATTTTGTTCGAATGGTGTTCTCGTCCTTTAGGTCCCTAGGGGCCTGAAGATGTACTAATAAACAAAGTTCAATGTAAGGTTAGTATTAATTATATTTGATAAAAAATAGGTACCTGTAGTTATGAACAATACCTGTAGTTATGAACAATTACTGTGTACTAAAGGCTATCGTATTCTTTTAGAAAAGTGATGCCCAAAATACGGCCAGCGGACCAGAACTTGCCCATGACGTTGTGCCATCCGGCCCGCCGAAAGGTCAGTTCAAAGTGTAGAAGATCCACTTATTCTTCCAAAAAAAAAAAAGTCGAAAAAAAAATTATAACCGACGGTTCTCTGATGGATTGGTACCATGACCCTTAACATTTGTGCGTTTATGAAATGAGACTCTGCATGTAAAATCAACTACTAGAGAAAAGTGAACGACCTTAAATTTTTTGTGAAACATGATGATAAGCTAACGTATTTGTTTTGTCAAGAAAGTGCGCAAGTTTAAAGAAACAACAATATTTAAACGACATTCTCTAAGAAATATGACGCCATTCTTCGTTTGAGCCGCGAATAAAAAGAAATTGTTGAACTACGCTTAGAGATTGGAGAATCCACGGAAAATTTTACCAAAAAAGAAACAAGAAAATGAGTCGGTGGTAAGGCTAGCTGCTATTTTCCTAAGCGTAATAAAAAATTTAAACATCCCATGGATTTCTAAAAAAAAACGTTTTTTGTCAATTTTCGTTCGTTTTTGTAACTTTTCATTACTGTGACCCGTAACACAAGTGTCGGAAATGAAAATAGCCAGCGCGTCGAATTAGGTTGGGCATCACTGTTCTAGAAAGTCCAGCCAAAGACCCCTAAGATCCACTTTGGGGGACGCCTCAAAGTTTGTGTGAAGCGAAACTCTCTTTGTAATTATATTTTATTTGTGTACAAAATAATGTCCACCAGCAGTGGCCACAGTTTCTAAAGAACAAGAAGATAAAAGTGTGAGTCAAGTTCTTAGACAACATAACCATCAAAACTGAAACAATGTTTAACTTCCAATGACATGGAAGAATCGAAGTCTTTAAAAGTCTGGAAGATATCCACGTGGAACTCTTCTTCTAAACTACAAAGAAAAACATACTTTTTAAAAACAAAGCTTATATTAAGTGTATCAATTAGTTTGGATCAGTCATTTAATTCAATTTGTGATAAGCCTCAAACGACTATCTATAAAGTGGACTAGTTTAGCCTATACCACCACTTCAGTCAAGTAATATTTATTTCCCGTGTTTGACATACCAATCAAAGTAGGTTATTACCAATACCAATTATAATTAATAGTTAATTAGTCAATTCAACTTATTCCACATTATTAGTCAAGTACAATTTCTTTCTCTTGTTCGAGATAACCAAACAAAATAATTAATTATTATTAACTAGTTGGTTATTTTTTAAAAATTTATTCTGTGTTGTCAGTTAAAAGAAATAAATGTGAAATTTCAGCTTGATCTGAGATTGTGTGTCTGAGAAAGAACGTGTATAAACTTTGGACAAGAAAGACAAGACAGACAAACAGAGTGAGTTGTTATGAGCTTTGTACAAACAAAGATGGCTAAAGGTATTCTGACGGCTTTGGACTTTACAGCATAAGAGAATTTTAGTTGGATAAGGAAAAACATTAAAAGGTGCACACACAAATCTTAACCAATAATTTTTTGTGTGTGCAAGTTTCTGTAGTTTAAGTTTGAAAATATCTAAAAAAAAAATATTCTCGGAGCATCTAAAAAGTAGACCTATGACAAATCTGAAAGCCTAATTTCATGTGACATGTGGTTTCAGAGATTTGGACATGAGAAATTGATGTTTGTAATAGTTGCTATAGATATGTACCTATTTTAATCGAATCTTTGCAATGCCATAACACATTGCACGGTGTACAAGAATTTTATACTACTAACATCGTGTCATGACATTAAAAAACGGCGCAGAAGATGTGGTTACATTAGTTTCCGGTTTAAATGTCACGTGGTTACATTAGTTTCCGGTTTAAACATCACGTGGTTACATTAGTTTCCGGTTTAAATGTCACGTGGTCACAATAGTTTCTGGTTTAAATGTCACGTGGTTACATTAGTTTCCGGTTTAAATGTCACGTGGTTACATTATTTTCAGTTTTAAATGTCACGTACTTACATTAGTTTCCGGTTTAAATGTCACGTGGTTACATTGGTTTCCGGTTTAAATGTCATGTGGTTACATTAGTTTCCGGTTTAAATGTCACGTGCTTACATTAGTTTCCAGTTTAAATGTCATGTGGTTACATTATTTTCCGGTTTAAATGTCATGTGGTTACATTATTTTCCGGTTTAAATGTATTGTGGTTACATTAGTTTCTGGTTTAAATGTCACGTGGTTACATCCGATAGTTCTTGTTGCTCCTTCACAAAATTCGCTGATGATGCGGCTCTTCTTGTCCTGCTCTCAGAGAGCTCAGACGTAAATGAGTATTTCAAAGAATTAGAACACATTGAGGAATACTGTAAAGATAATTTTTTATTATTAAATGTAAAAAAAAACAAAGAAATGATAATCGATTTTCGTAGGGACAAGAAGGAAAATGATATTGTTTCTGTAGCTGGAGAGACTATTGAAATTGTACAAACCTTTAAATACCTTGGTACTATCCTAGACAATAAACTAAATTTTACTGCAAATACTGATTATATCAGCAAAAAAGGGCAGCAAAGATTACGACTACTAAGAAAACTGTCCTCGTTTAATGTTAGCGAAAAGGCCTTGGCTATGTTTTATCACGCTCACATCTGCAATATTTTCAGTTTCAATATCACTGCCTGGTATGGCAATCTGAGCATTAAAAATAGGAATAAACTTAATAGAATCCTCAATGCTGCTGGCAAAATCATTGGCAAAAAACAAACCCCATTTGGGCAGTTGTTTGAGACAAACATCTATAAAAAAGCTAACAAGATCCTCGAAATAAAGAATCACCCTTTGTGTCAGGATTTTGTGATTTTACCATCACAAAAGAGATACAAGACACCGATAGCAAAGACAAACAGACACAAACACTCTTTTGTTCCCCTGGCAATCAAATCATTAAATAAGAACAATCTGGTATAAACTTTGTCACATGTAAATTATGAGTGAGTCTGGTGTGAATGTACACTTTGGTTTCTTATAGTTATAATGTTTTTGTTTGGTGTAATGCACAAATTGTAAGACAAATTTCCTTACGGATAATAAAGATTATTATTATTATTATTATTAGTAGTAGTTTCTGGTTTAAATGTCATGTGGTTACATTAGTTTCCGGTTTAAATGTCACGTGGTTATATAAGTTTCCGGTTTAAATATCATGTGGTTAAATTAGTTTCCGGTTTAAATGTTTTGTGTAAAACAGAGACAGACGGCTATGGATGGATCATCCTCCATTGAATAATTCAAAGAATCTATAATAGTTTATGTGGTGAGTTTGGAGATTACAGCATTGGTGAATGTAATCGAAGGAACGCTTTTATTAAGTTGAATTATTGCAAGAAGAATACAGCTGGTAAATATTATGTAAAACACTCAGATTTTAAAATCTTTGTTGGGAAATGGCAAACATCTGCTCAATGTGAAGAGTTATTCTAGCTATGTACATGATTGCAGCAAACGATATTATAACATACGCTGTGTGTGGCTAAGACATTATAACAAACTCTATGTGTGACTAAGACATTATAACAAACTCTATGTGTGGCTAAGACATTATAACAATTTCTATATGTGGCTAAGACATTATAACAAGAATAATAAAGAAAAAAAAGAAGATAAAAAAATTTCAGTAAAGTAAAAAGATTAATGGGAAGAAAAATTCAGAGACATTTTGTTGTAGATGCTTACATTTAATGAATTTCGTTCCCTTCGACAAAGGGAGAAAGGGCAAAAGACTGATGTAATAGAAGCATTCTCCATCCACGGTGAGTAGTTATTGACAAAACCATATACAAATTGTTAAGCTAAAGGGCGAGCATTAAGGAGAATCCATTCACATTTTAGTGAAAACATCAGAAAAAGGAAGCAAAAAAAAAAAAACCAACAACGAACAAAAAGACAACTTTTTTTAAATATAGGAAAAAGGAAACAAAAAACAATAACCTCTTCCAAAAAGATCTCGAATACATAACATACAATAAAATAATAATAATAAACACCTTAACTATTTCGAGAATCGATCAAATATACAATCCAAGGGGACTTTATGAAAAAATTGTAACAGCATCTCTTTAGCACAAATGTGACCGTCATGTAAAGCTTGTCCAATGTTAAGAAATGATGGGCCTCTTCACTTATTGTATATAGGTTTAATGAGTCTTGGAAACAGTTGAATCATTCACATTGTCAATGTCAAGTGTGGCTGTCAGTCTATGAAGATTTTTAATTAACCAAAAGCCATGGCAACTTCGATCTCTATTTCAATTATTGTTCCGTGGCAGGAGAACATTTAGCAGAATAAAAAACAGTTATTTCATTTTTGTTTGTTCCACGTAAGATTATTAAAATATCCATTGCATGCAGCCGGACATTTAACAAAAAAAAAGGAAACACAGTAAAATGAGTTATCCCCTGTGCTTTTGTCATTAAAGAGCTTGTTGCTTTAGTAATGAAATCACCTGGTTACACCTGGTTACACACCGATAATTATATTTTTCTTTCCGTTTTTAAAGAAAGATAACTCGGATGGCGAAACCCCCCCTTCCCCCCAAAATTATGACCAATAGCTTGTGGAGACTTCTATCTTGACTCGGATGCCCTCCAAGATTTTTCGCCTTTCTGAAGCGACTGCAGGGCGGTAATTTTAGATACAACAGCGACCTTTCAACTTCCTTTCTCTATGGAGAATAGTGTAAAGCAGAGGTGTGTGCTTGCTCCGACACTCTTTGCAATATTCATTGGAGCAATGCTAAACAAAATGTTGATGCTTTGGTGAGATCGATGAATGCTGCAGGACATTTGAGACTCAAAGAAAAGCAAGTACTGAAGACAGGCGCAGAAGACGGAAAGAAAACTTATGGTGTGAAGAAATTCATTCGGCGTCTAATACCGTATAGTGCTTGCTTTAAGATTAAAGGTTGAAAAAAAAAAAGAACCAAAAAGAATTGGGGGGTCCACAGTCAAAATTTAATATAGATTGAATTGACAAGCCGAAGAAAAGACTATACGAACGACATAGATGTAATCAAACGGGACCTCAAATCAGAGAACATCAATACTGACCATTGGGAAGACATAGCTCTAGACCGCACCAGACGGAGAGAGACAGTGACCAAGAAAGCTATGGACAGCGAAAGAACATGGGCCTCAGCCCTGGAAGAAAAATAGACGATGCGAAAAATGGCCTGCTCCTCTACCTTCGAAGCAAAAGCCACCTTAACCTGCGCTATTTGTGGACGGAAGTGTCTCTTCAAAATAGGGCTCCACAGCCACAAGAGGAAGTGTGCGAGATGAACCAGAGTCGTCCTACGACTGAAGGAGGCCAACGAATGATACGAACGACTAAGTTATTGTTGTTGGCGGTAGGGGGTGGGGTGGGAAGCGAATAAGTAAAAGTGACACTAGTATAAACGGACCCAAAATATGAGTGCGTGTATGTTTCTGGGGGGGGTAATATAAAGCAGGTCTTTTTAAATCAAGTCAAAAGTCTATGTTGGAGAAATTATGATGCTCAGGTAAAAAAACAACAACAACACAATGTGTGTTCCAGAGAGCGAAGAGAGAGAGAGAGAGAGAGAGAGAGAGAGAGAAGAAAAGAGAGAGGTAACAGGCTCACTAATTAACGGGATAAAAAGTATGATTGATCGTTAAAATATGGTCCGATCATTAATATTAATTTAAAAAAAAGGGGGGAGGGTCCGACCAGCATATACAATATGAAGAACAGATCAACGGGCGTAGCCGGTGTGTACTGTTGGTTGTTAAGTAAATATGTATAAAAAAGTCAAGTGTATTTAAAATGATTTATTCAAGACTGAATACTACTTTGAATACTCTATATCATTTAGCTCTATATATTTAGGTTCCTTTTGAAACACCTTTTCTTTTCAAATGTCTAACGTAGATGCGATATTGTCAATGACCTTACAATTGTACTGTGGACAATTCCTTTCCAGTAAAAGAATATAAGCTTCACATCTGGTCTCGGATTAGGTTTGTGCTACATTTGATCAAGGTATGGATGTCGCTATTTCATAGAAAGAAAAGAAAGGCGTTCCAGTTTTGATTGCTAGATTTAATTTCATCCATCACCTATTTTTAAAAAGAACTTCGAAGAACACACAATAAAGTGGACAAGTCTTGTGAATAAAGTGTAGAACGAAGGTGCTGAATTACACACATAAATTGTCTTTCTTGTACTCAATACACAAGTCGGTGTAAGAGAGAATGTGTATCTATATCTGTAGATATATCCAAAGGCTAACATTGTTATGTACTTGATTTACCTGTGGGAAGCATGGCAGTAAACCGTCATAATGGCCGCTGTCAATTACCATGGTAATAGTTGTTCTATTACTATGGAAACTGTAGTTTAAATGCCATGACACAAAGACCGCAACAAAATTGTTGCTTTTGAAAAGATACTTATGAAAATATAAACTTAAATATGCAGGCGGTGCGTGTAAGAAAAAGCAAAAACATTTGAGAGTTGCCTCCTTTATCGATTTATTTATAGAGCTTGTTGCCCCAGAACTAGATACATGTCTTGCACTAGTTTAAATGTGTATATTGATAACCCCATAGACATAAATAAATATAGACTGGAAGTAGGAAGTTATTTTTATTTGGGGGAAGTCAAATTCTTTTATGTACTATATCTATGTGAAAAAAAAATGGCGGCGATTGAGCTATAAATTCTAGGACTAACATTTCAGCCAATATATACCTTTGATCTTTAGTTTTGAAAAGTACAAAACTGCCATATTCCCAATATTTTGTCTTCGTTTCATAATCATAGACATAGGCAAATATATATAGGTTTGTGATGTGGATCTACAAACTTAACTTTTCCCAAATATTTCCGATAATAATTTGTTCTTTATCGTCCAGTCTATATATATATGTCTATGGATAACCCCTTTCATAGCGACTTCCGTAAGTAGAAAATCCATTATTTATTCAGATCTTTAATGAATCTAAATTGTCAAATAGATCTGTACATAAGCCTGAACTTATCGAAGTCAATGTCTAAAGGAAGACAATTCCCTGTTATATCTGGAAAACAATATACATGCATTTATTAATAATTGGGAGGTGTGGTGGCTGAGCGGTAAAGCGCTAGCTTTCGAACCGGGGATCCCGGGTTTGAATCCTGGTCTAGACTGAAATATCTAATTTCAGGATCTTTTGGAGACCCTGAGTCCACCCAGCTCTAATGAGTACCTGACATTAGTTGGGGAAAAGAAAAGACGTTGGGTCGTTGTGCTGGCCACATGTCAGCCTCGGTAACCGTAGGCCACAGAAACAGATGACCTTTACATCATCCGCCATATGGACCACAAAGTCTGAAAGGAGATTTTTATTAATAATTGCGATCTAGTAAAGGTTATTCCTTTCTATAGTCAAGCCAAAGATCATTTAGACCCCATAACTCTCTATTTATATGTTATTTGTGAACCGAATGATTTTCAAGGACACGAACAAAGTTGTGGCCACAGCTTCAAGAGAAGAATCTACAGAAGTCAGTGAAGACAAAACTTTGACTCAAGAGTCAAAACTTTAAAGATTTTATTTTATCTTCAAATCGCATGGACGAAACCAAGTGTTTTACAGTGTGGAAAATAGCTATGTGGATCTTCTGTAGTCAACTACACATGGAGCACATAGAGGCTGGGATGAATTGATCGAGACAGATTTACAAATGGAGCACATAGAGGCTGGGATGAATTGATCGTGACAGATTTACAAATGGAGCACATAGAGGCTGGGATGAATTGATCGAGACAGATTTACAGATGGAGCACATAGAGGCTGGGATGAATTGATCGTGACAGATTTAAAAATGGAGCACATAGAGGCTGGGATGAATTGATCGTGACAGATTTGAGGATTACAACGTATGGGAAATTGTATTTATGAAACGGGAGCATTTATAGGTTCACATAGTTTACATTATCGTAATGTTCCACATTTCTGCAAGTATAATTGTGAAACTTTAAACTATTTTTTAAAAGAATTTTAAAGGTAAGATAAAAGTCAATACACACTTTCATGCAAATCTGTTCAATTTCTTTTTAAGATATTTAGACATTAATAATAGATGTTTACAATATTGGCTTTAGATAAGTGTAGCGATACAAAATCAGGTAACAGGAACTATTTTTTTATGCATAACTTCCAGAGCACATTTGAAGGTGTGCAAGAAATGTAAACGACCAACATCGTGTCATGACCTTGGTGTGGTTACATTAGCTTCCGGGTGAAAGGTCATGTGTGACACTAAAACAGACGGCGGTGGATGGATCATGTTTCAGAGAAGAATCAATTAAAATTTAGATTTCTTTAGAGACTGGAAATATATCGTAACAGCTTTGGAGATGAATACATTAGCGATTTTTTTTATGAGAGATGAGAATATTGTCAAGTTGGCATCAAGCAAGAAATTCAAACTGAGAATGTACAAACTTTGTATATTTAACACAATAACCACTATTCAAAGTGCGAGATGAAAGTGACACATATCAACTCAAAGTAGAAAGTTATTTAAGCACTACTGGTAGTAGCAGGAAAGGATCTCAGAAGATATCTTAACTTATTAAGAGAGTTGTTTAATGAGCAGCTAAAAATAGCACGGACATATATTTCTAAAACTTAAATCTGTGGTTAAAAGCAAATAATGCGAAAGATTGAGAATCGTTTGTGTAATGAAGACATTGCTACTTTGGATGAAGATATGAATATTTTTCAGGGGCGTAACTAGGGTGGGGGAGGAGGGGAAGAATTTTAAAATCCCCCGGGCCTCCACAGCCCCCCCCCAAGAGGTCAAGCCCCTAGGGTCCCCAAACGATGGAAAACTCCTAGCTACGCCCCTGTTATTGTTATTCAACAGTCATATCAGATTGACAAGAGGAAGAACAAACGGTTGCAATGGAAAATATCTTCCCTTTATTATGCCAAAGGAGTGAATAATAGGTCAGTAAAGAGTGAAGAAGTATTTGCTTTGTAATAAAAAAGTCCACACAATGTGAAATTTCGCTAAGAGCTGGTGTGTCTAGTTGTACATTGATGCCATTTTCAGTTCAATCTCTGCCTAATATTCGTGGACCTGGTGGAGCATCAGTCATTGTATTTAAGTATGTCTAATGATGCTATTAAAATATGATACAATCCAAAGAAAATAAAGCTACTGAACTATAAATATACATACATGTCGTTCTATGTTTAGTGTTTGGTGTTTGAATTTAAAGCAATGGCAAAAAAATTATTTGCCTCACTTGTATATATAAAATATCAGAAAGTATGCCTTATTAAGGCCTAAATATAAGTATGAAGCTAGGTGCTAAAAGAAATGAATGAAAAGCAGCACCAGGGACCAAGTTTTTAAATAAGAGAAAGTAGTGAATTAAATGCGACGAAAATAAGGGACTGCGCCGAACGAGGCTCGAACCAGTGACTCTGGAAACGACATCACCGCCTAGCAGAGAAGCAGAGCAAAAGCCAACTTAACCTCTAGAATAACTCACAGTCTGGATTGCGATTCACAACCACACACATATATTCCAATCCAGGAAATAACTGAATAAAGATTTTCTTTAATATTCAAATAATTTAAATCCACAAGGAAGGGGCACACAGTCCAGATGTCTACAGTTTCTAAAAACAAAACCACGTCTTGCTAAAACTAAGGTGAGTCTCTACCTTTTTCCCACTCCAACTTTTCTGCCTCTCTAATCTATTTACCCATCTATCTATCTATCTATCTATCTATCTATCTATCTATCTATCTATCTATCTATCTATCTATCTATCTATCTATCTATCTATCTATCTATCTATCTATCTATCTATCTATCTATCTATCTATCTATCTATCAATAATAGGTGATGACTTAATTAAAACTAAAAGTATATTGACGAATACGGTTCCTTACTTGACAAAAGAAAACAATTAGGCACAGAAGAGTGACAGTAACATAGGAATAATGTACTGTAACAGGGAGACTCTAAAAAAATATTACCAAAACTAAAACCAGTAACTGCAGTCGAGATGATCAAAAGTGCACTATACACTTTCATATGAAGAGATCAAAGTCCAATATGTCCTGGATGCTAAAGAAACTGATTGCAACTCTTAGTTGTCCACCGGTGCTGTTCAGAAGAAAATTTCATTTGAATGAGTGGTTTAACCAAGTGATTGATCAGCTACATTAGAATGAGTGGTTTAACCAAGTGATTCATCAGCTACATTTGAATGAGTGGTTTAACCAAGTGATTGATCAGCTACATTTGAATGAGTGGTTTAACCAAGTGATTGATCAGCTACATTTGAATGAGTGGTTTAACCAAGTGATTGATCAGCTACATTTGAATGAGTGGTTTAACCAAGTGATTCATTAGGTACATTTGAATGAGTGGCTTAACCAAGTGATTGATCAGCTACATTTGAATGAGTGGTTTAACCAAGTGATTGATCAGCTACATTTGAATGAGTGGTTTAACCAAGTGATTGATCAGCTACATTTGAATGAGTGGTTTAACCAAGTGATTCATTAGGTACATTTGAATGAGTGGCTTAACCAAGTGATTGATCAGCTACATTTGAATGAGTGGTTTAACCAAGTGGTTGATCAGCTACATTTGAATGAGTGGTTTAACCAAGAGGTTGATCAGCTACATTTGAATGAATGGTTTAACCAAGTGATTGATCAGCTACATTTGAATGAGTGGCTTAACCAAGTGATTGTTCAGCTACATTTGAATGAGTGGTTTAACCAAGTGATTGATCAGCTACATTTGAATGAGTGGTTTAACCAAGTGATTGATCAGCTACATTTAAATGAGTGGTTTAACCAAGTTGTTGATCAGCTACATTTGAATGAGTGGCTCAACCAAGTGATTGATCAGCTACATTTGAATGAGTGGTTTAACCAAGTGATTGATCAGCTACATTTGAATGAGTGGTTTAACCAAGTGATTGGTCCACTACATTTGAATGAGTGGTTTAACCAAGTGGTTGATCAGCTACATTTGAATGAGTGGTTTAACCAAGTGGTTGATCAGCTACATTTGAATGAGTGGTTTAACCAAGTGATTGATCAACTACATTTGAATGAGTGGTTTAACCAAGTTGTTGATCAGCTACATTTGAATGAGTGGTTTAACCAAGTGATTGATCAGCTACATTTGAATGAGTGGTTTAACCAAGTGATTGATCCGCTACATTTGAATGAGTGGTTTAACCAAGTGGTTGATCAGCTACATTTGAATGAGTGGTTTAACCAAGTTGTTGATCAGCTACATTTGAATGGGTGGTTTAACCAAGTGATTGATCAACTACATTTGAATGAGTGGTTTAACCAAGTGGTTTATCAGCTACATTTAAATGAGTGGTTTAACCAAGTGATTCATTAGGTACATTTGAATGAGTGTTTTAAGCAAGAGGTTGATCAGCTACATTTGAATGCGTGGTTTAACCAAGAGGTTGGTCAGCTAAATTTGAATGAGTGGTTTAACCAAGTGGTTGATCAGATACATTTAAATGAGTGGTTTAACCAAGTGGTTTATTCTCTTCATCAACGATACCCAGAAATAGCTGCCATGCTTGACCTTGTTTCTCGGAATTGCGTACGTAAGAATTCCCTGATGACCTCAGAGTTGACGCCAGTGGTGACCTAAACAAGAAACTCAATGACAACCTCACTGAGTAACCATCTTTATCCAGATTGCATATCAGACTTTTTTTTCTGTAGAAACGCCAGAACTTAATTATAACATTGACAGAGATCAAAGACCTTAATGATGACCTCAAAGATGACCTCAGGGCTGACCCCAAATGATGGCCTTAATGGTGACACACGATGCCCAAACGACGTATTAGACATTGTTGCTTAGCAGTCTGCGTATAAAATGTCAGAGCTAGTTAATGACCTTAAAAGATGATGACGTCATTGATGACTTCACTAGCGAAGTTGATGACCACTAACCTAGTCCAGGTGGCATATTTCACTTCCGTGGTATGCAAACGTTACACCTCAATTCACGACCTCATTGGTGAGTTCTGTGATGATCTCTATAACGACTTTATCAACGTGATCCTACTTAAAAAAAACAAAACAAAAACAACAACATTAAAACACACAAAAAATATACTTAAAAAAAATCTTATATACAGGAAATAACTGATAACTGCATAAGTATTATCAAATATCTAAATACTGCAAGATTTGATGAATTAACACTAATTAATTAACTAATTAGTTAATTTTTTTTTTCGTGTCTAGTCATTAAGATGGAAAAACTGCAAACTTTCAACTTGATCTGAGAATGTAGGAGTAGAAACATGTGCAAGCTTTGTACCAGACAGAGTGAGTTGATGTTAGCCATACTTGTCAAATCATTGAAGCTACTCGTATGTATTCACATACATATCAATTATTGAAAACAAAAAAAATATTTTTTATTTAGCATAAGATCTGTGTATTAACACTTTATTTCGTATTTATTTTTTCCACGTTCTTACAGAATTGTTCATTTTTCACCTGTGTACATTCTACCTTGTTATGATTAAACTTCAATAACATATTTGTTTGTAATCAGAAAACGTTACTTTTGGTCTAGAATTATAGGATAATGCATGCTATTTTTATGTAACTCAAACTAAAGTTTATTAAACCAAAAATTAATTTTAAAAAGTCAAATCAACGATGGTATCGTTAATTAGGAGAGAAAGAGTTAAAGCATTAAAATTAGATCAGCCTTAATGCTGTTATAAATGCTTTATATTGATGCATAGTTTACATGATAATTAATTTTTAAAAGCAAATTTCTGGTGATTTTTCCTTTCAATAAACTTTATTCGAGATTTTTATTCCTGGATGGAAAAATATAAATAGATAACGCTTCGGTGTATCCAGTGTTCAGAACAAAGAAATTATTTAAAAAAAGCAATGTTTTTTTTATAGTCATATATTATACTAGCAGATACCCGCGCTACGCTGCGGTTGCAATAGTTTTTATATACTTTGTTTAGCACGGAACACACTTAAACCCTTAAATAAGACGCCCCACATTACAACGCTCCCCCCAAAACACATTTTTCTAGCCCTCAAATTTTATGTCCTTTTTTGGTCTCTTTTATCCGACAAAAGAAGGGCCCGCAGCTCTCCATTAACCCTTTATCTTCGGATTCATTTTTCCACGTTGTGACAGAATTGTTCATTGTTTACATTTGTACCTTCTACTCTGTTATCATTCAACGTTAATACCAATTTTTTATGTAATCAGAAAACGTCAATTTGGTATATAGATATATAGGAGAATACATGCTCTTTTTATCTAACACCAATTAGAGTTTATAAAACCAGAAATTATTTTAATTTAATATGGTCAAATCAAAGATGGTATCGTCAATCTATGTATCTATGATTTCCAAATATGCACAAACACAGTTTAGGCCCATTAGTTGTATCCTTCCATTTCCCTGCCTCTCACAAACACACACTTACCATTTACACTTGAAACCCTCTCTTTCTGCAGAATAGTTGGAAAGAAGAAACATCACTATTTGCAACTTTGTTCACTCTTTACATATTTATTTTTATTTTGTCATTCATAGATCTAGATCTAGAGAAGCGCCTTATTTAGAATAACCCACCTTCAAATACCGCAATATACACCCCCCTGCCACCAATACAACACGTGCAGATACACCTTTAATTAGACCCTCATATTGACTGTGACAATTTTTAAAACTTTTAATTTTTTGCTCTAGAATAGAGGACTACTAGCAGATCTAGATCTATTTGTTTTTATATCTTTTACACACACATACACGCAGGCGCTTACATACAGATGTAAAAAAAATACACATTTGATGATCACAATGATCTCAGGATAATCTATCACATTCACTCCGACAATTATGTACATTTAGAGGAGAATTACATTTAAGATCTAGATCTATGAAGAAATGTACATATATAAAAGAACTACTCACCAAAAAAAAGTGTTATTAAGTGCTTAAAACGGAGGAAGTTATTGTGCAGTATTTTAGACACATTACGATTTCAAATACATACAGTAGAAATTGCAAAAAAAAAATATTTTATGTAAATTTAGCCATGCGTTTTTGATCTTGAGAATGGCTTAGTTACCTTAGTCTGAAGTTAAGTGACAATAGTTGAAATACACACACTATCTCGTCGGCGGCTAGTGGGAGAGCTAGAGATTATGAATGAATGAGTGGGGCAGGACCAAAATGTTATAGTGTAGATTTTTTTAAACAGATTTTTATGTGGATGTCATAAGACAGCTTATAGACCGCCAGCAAATTATGGCTTTGTCTGCCCGAGATGCGGGAGAATATGCTTCTAGGTCTGCCTAGTCATGTGATACACTGTACGCATCCTTCATATTCGGAATCGAAGACATTGCCATTATTATAATAATAGAAACACTCTTGAAGCTTTCTCAAAGTAGAGAAGCGTGACTTTTAACCTAATAATCTGTTTTACATGTTTTAGAATCTTCAAAATCGAAGAATATTATGTATAAGATAAGATAAGATAAAAGAGAATAAGATACGTACCATTTTACATTATTTCTTCCAGTGAAAGTATTTAATAAACGTTAACCAACTCTATGACGTAAATATTATGCATTAATAGACACAATACAGTAGTTAACGTATGGTATCCATAGGTAGAGATAATACATTACAAATCATAATATAACCACATCCCATTCCGAAGTACTATTCCTTAATCCCAATACTGTTTCTGATATTGTATCTCTGTTGAAATTCTTTTATAAACCTTATGAACACCGGACTTCCTCTGGAGTGCTGCTCGTCTGTTCACTGCACACCTGTACTTGTCTTTTATTTCTTTTGTTCGCGTTCAGGAGCCTCGTCCTTCGACACGTGATCAGTTACGTCCAATGGCTGTCAGTGTTCAATAAGTCCCCCCCTTCCCGCAGCTGAACTATGGGGTTTATTAGACCTGAGTTAAAGTCAGCTTGTTGTTACTTGGTCTTAGCTCCCATTGTAAAGACATTTCAGTGTTGTGCTCAATGCACAATGTGTCCAGCTACTCACCACAAAGTTCACAACAGACCTTCTGCCCTACACCGATTCTTAAAGATTACATCTTCTTAACCTGTTACATGCCCCTAATGGACCCCATTCACCAGAACGAAAGGTCACGCGATGTCCATTGATAAAACAACGAAAAACAACTGTCAATTGATAATCATTGTTGATTCAAATTAGGTGATAAGTTGTAAAGAAGAGATAGGGAAGCGAGTGGCTCAATGTTCATTATTTACGAAGAAGCTTATCTCTCGAGACGTTAAATGCCACAGTAACAGGGCCGTATTTAAGGGAGGACAACGTCACTATCAATTATGCCAGGGTTCACTGTATACTTGTGTTATTATTTCTTGGTACTTTCATAGGATTGACTTTTAGAACTAGTTCTAGATCTAGAATACTAATTTATAACTTTTAAGATCTAGATTTAGATCTAAATTTACTCCTAGAAGTGGAATCTAGATGTAATTTATATTAGATTTGTGTAAAAATATAAGCTTAGATAATCTATCAATATACTGAAGACTTTAAATTTAATAAACAACTCATTTACTCACTGGTACACTATGACTGAGTACGTCATGTTTTTGTAGCCAAATTAAAAAATTTTATTTTGAAAAATTATAATGGTGAATCTAGAGTTTTTCCCAGCAATATACTCTAACTGTTAAATTTCTAGGAAAGTCGTTAGTGCCGTTTTTGAAATCAGTGTCCAGGTTTCAGTTTATACCTTCAACCGTGACCTCCGTGTCGAAGGTGCCACATCAACCCACCCTCCATGTTCTATGAAGTAAGGACTTTAATAGAGATTTTGTAAAAAGACGAATTAACATTTATATAAAACATTTGGATTCTCAACAGTGTGAAAATATTAATGCAAAACACAAATGGACAATCATATTATAATTATATGTAATTAAGGTTCTTTTCTTTATTTTTACATAAAAAAAAAATCTCACTTCTCGATATCACACTGGAGATGTGTAAAACATTTTTTTTTCTTTTAGAGTACAGCACTTGTAAAAGTTTGAGAAACACTAATTTAATTACTGTATTGTTTTGTGTTTAAATTATTTTTAACATAAATATTTAAGTTTCATTCATTTATAATGTACGAAAAATGCGAGAACACATTAAAAGAAATATTTCGGTAATTCTGCAGGATTTCAAGGGGCAGATTCTTTGTTATTGTTTAGACTGTAATCTTGTATCTTGGGTTTTCTCTCCGATTTGGGTTTTTGTTTGTTTTTATTTTTGAAGCTAAATAATATGCTAGATCTAGCTATAATGGTATCATCTAGTCCTAATAAGTCTATTAATTACACTCATAATCTAACTGCTAGAACTAGACTTATTACTATATTAATATGACAAGGTTCTTAAAGGCAATAAAGGTCAATTAATTTTTGGTAATACACTGTGCTGATATTTATTGTAGGCCCAGTTAAATTTAGATTCTCTATAATATCAGAATAATTCAGAATAGATATAGACAATATTTAGATTTTAACAGTTAAAAAGAAGACAGAACAATAAGAAACGTATTGTATTGACACCAAGTCAAAATTAAAAGAAAAAATAGCATTGCTTTGAAAACACAGAAATAATGTTAATTCTTGGTATTTTTTAAGATACTATCTTGGGATTTCTTCGGAACATAAACAATAACAAAATAGTACAAAGATGGCTGCCCCTTGAAATCCTGCAGAATTACCAATATTTCTTGTTCTTTATTTCAGTTGGAATTCATTTATTCTGGCATCTCGCACAAAGAAGCTAAACTCTAAGCTAAATACAGACCCAGAACTTGAGTAATACAACCTCCAGACAATATTAACCAAATTAGTTTCACTTTCTAGACATAGACAATTTTGCCTTTTACCGTCCGTCAGGTTCTAAATGAGACCAGTGGAAATATTTAATTGCTACTTTAGTGCGTGTATGAATCCAGAGACCTTCAATGTTTTCATCAGAGCCGGATATCCGAAGAGATCCTTAGTTGTTGTAGCTATTCACAAAGGTCCTAACAAAATGTAACTCTTCACTGCTGTCTATTCTCTGCCAGGTAACCTCCATACAACTGACATGTCGCTTGAGCTGATGTTGCAGTAAAGGTCACCAACTCTTTAGTTAAGTAATAATGTCTTCCTTCATAAGGACTTGACTTATAAAACAAAGTTTCAAGTGATTCTAATCTATCATTTTGAAATTTCGAAATTTCATTTTTACTCCCCGTGTGCTGTGCTAATAAATCCGTTAACATTTTATTTCCTCTAATATTGTTACTTGTTTGGTTGCACTTTGTATGAATTTCTAAATCAGATTTTGTTTCGCTATAACTTCAAGCTGCACAATCTAAGTTGCTTGTCATGTCTTTGACATGTGCTGATAACGCAAATGGTCACTTATGTAGTATCAGGGCCTCTTCTGGCCTTATTAGAATGCTCTTGTGTAAATATTAAATTCGTTTATACTCAGCAATTTTGTGGTTGCTTAAGTCTACTAGGACAACTGAGTAATTTGACCACAACACATGTATTTTTAGAAACGAACACTGTCTCAGCAGACGACATATATTTATTGTATAAGAAAATAAGATAACAGCTTGTTGTCAGTTCCAGCCATCACAAATGACACATTATGCCTCACATAAATCCAGTGAAAAACTCCTAAGTATACAATTACTATCAAATCACAGTATCAAGTATGGCAGAGAAAATGACCTACATCCTCACTCCAAACTAACTGAGGTTTTCCCCTCGTGGTCAGTCCCAGACCAATAATTTCCACACGCAATCTCAGATACAGTTGACAAATCGCTCAATTATTTCTTTTACATGTAAAACAAGAGTCAATGAAAAAAAAAAGTAAATTAATTAGAGGTAATTAATTATTTTGCGTGGTATACATAATACATACATACAAACATACATATTGACATACATAATACATACATACATATATACATACATACATACATATATACATAAATAATACATATATACATACATACATACAGCATACATACATACATACTTACATACATACATACATGCATACATACATAATACATAATACATACATACATACATACATACATACATAACTCAACTCGGTGAATGAAAAGTCTCGATGTAAAGTATATGATTGACATTTACACTGTGAATGCATTTATGTATATATATATAATATATATTTATCAACATATATTTATAACATTACCTATTGTTTGAGAAAAGGTTGTATTTTTATGTAAAAATGACTTGCATAATTTAAAAAAAAAAAAAAGTAGTTGCATCAGAACTCTGCATCCAGCAAAATATCATGACATTGAATTTAAAAAAAAAATTGTGCATGACAGATGGACGTACAGAGAGACAGACAGATTACACAAAACAAATAGCGATTTTACCTGATTTTGGGTCCGTTAAAATTTCAAATGAGTCATATAAATAAAAGAGTGTATCTTATTGTTAGTATAAAAAAAAAGGCTTCTATTACATACACATATGTAAGTATGTATGAATGATAATTACACTGTGTACAAGATGGTCAAGAAAGACAAGCCAGACAATCCTATTATATGCTTTGGAAATATAGTGTCACTTTTTCACCATGCTTTTTCTACAGCTCCATATGTATGTCATGATGTCGAAAGTACTGAAGACCGCGTTGTGGTAACTTTACCTTCAGGGTTAAAGATCATGTGTGACACCAAGACAGAAGGTGGTGGATGGATTATCTTTCAGAGAAGAATCAACGGAAAAGTAGATTTCTATAGAGGCTGGAAGGAGTATCGTGACGGCTTTGGAGATTTCAACATTGGTGAATTTTACCTGGGAAATGAAAATATTTTTAAATTGACCACTAAAAGAAAATATAAACTAAGAATCGATTTGAAATATGGAAACACGGCATATTTTGCCCAATACTCAGACTTTAAATTGTTAGGTGAAAACAACAAGTTTAAACTCAAAATAGGAAATTATTCAGGTAACGCTGGCGATAGTCTAAAACGACATCATAATAAATATTTCACAACATTCGATAAAAACAACGATAGGACAGGCAGTCATTGCTCTAAAATCAGGCACGGTGCCTGGTGGTACGATGGATGTTCTGATTCAAACCTTAACGGCAATTGGGGAAGAGCCGAACCCGATGGCCTCTACTGGGATACTATAGTTTATTGGACAAGTGTGAGTTTTAGTGAAATGAATACAAGAGTAAGCGAAAAAGAGAAGACTAGGATTCATCAATAGCCTTCTCAAGAAATAACAGCCTACAATGTCGGGAACCCATAAACTAAGTATTTGTGAAACTGTCATTCTTTATTATCAACTCTATCAAACAGCAAACACCCAGCCACAATTTAGTGTAAACTAAAATATTAAGCCCCTGCACATTTCTTTCTTTGTGGCCTGTCTGTCCGTCCGTCTGTCTGTCCGTCCGTCCCGTTTAAATATCAGAAACTAGGAGAGAAAATGAAAATAGGACATCATGATATTTTAGATCATTCAAAATTCTGATGCAACGGCTATTTTTCTTTTCCGATAGTGGACTATCTAATTTTAAAAATTATCTATGCAAGAAGATTTGTCATTAAAATACACCACTTTTACAACTGTTCACTATTAATAGTAACAAACGAAGGAGGCTCTTTAGTAAGGCAGATCCCAATCTACCATATTTTAATACATTTATGCAAAGTGTTTTAGATTTTAAGTCCAAATTTTTAAAAAAATTTGTATTGCTAAGTTAAGTAAGTTCTGTCATACTAATTACTACATTTACACAAAAGAATGTTAACTATTTTTTTTAAAGAGATTATTAGAATTGAATTAGAGATTGACCCTTTACAAAACATTTAGATCAATTAGATATTCATTATAAGACATCATTTTGGTCAGGTTCACATATAACTACTCTTTCCCTTTCACCTATCCTTTGGTCTGCTGGACCTTGGAGCACCACACAGGATCTGTCAACCCTTTTTCTCCATTTTTCTGTCATTTGTCTTTGATAGAATTTCATTCTGATGTCCCTTCCGAAAATATTGAAACCTGCCTTTTTACATGCCTAGGTGGACCACTTCGGGGGCCGATTATGAGTTTGTGTTTCCACACAAACTGTCTTTGAAACCTTGTTATTTGTCATTTTAGCTCTTTTATTTATGTTTGTAATGTTATCACCAGGCCTTGAGCGTACATCATTTTTATTAACAGCGCTTTATAAATTAAATTATTATTATTATTTTTGTTTTTCATCTGTCCATAATGCAACTATCAATTTAACATACATTTTTAATGATGGTTAAAATTTGTAAAATATTAATTAGTCTTATACACATTGTATACGTATAATTACAATTATATTTTGGTCACTTTTGTAAAGCGCTTCTCTCGTGGTCCAATGACTTTAGTGGAACTTAGCCCGTTTGATTGATAGACTAGCAGTCAATGCCACATTGCGAAACATCCAACTAATATATTTAATAATTAATTTTACAATGAATAAAACTAAAGACCAGCAATTATTTTTTTCAAAGCTGCATTGAACTTATACGACTTTAGTGCAATTACATATCACACACACACACACACAAACACACACACACAAACACACACACACAAACAAACACACACACAAACAAACACACACACACACAAACACACACACACAAACAAACACACACACAAACACACACACAAACAAACACACACACAAACAAACACACACACACAAACAAACACACACAAACACACACACACAGACAAACAAACAAACACACACACACATATATATATATTGTTACGAATTTCACTATCCAGGCTCTCTGCAACTGCACCATACACCACCAACTTAAAGAACTTGACAACTCAGGGCTTCAAAGTAACGTAACACTTTAATAGTTGAAGAAATAACAGGCAATACTGTACAATTGGCAGCACGTAACACAAGACCGTACAAATATCTCTCCGATAACACCGTACCGCCGTATCAACTCTTGCACTGGCCTCTACGTCTCGTTCCGGGCTTGCACTTAGTTCAACAGTTCAGGACTGACTTCACACACTAGGCTCCTTGTGTCGGACTCGATCGCAGACCAAGATCAAGACGCCAGTCGTCTCAACTGTACTTGACAGTACTCCGCACTGAACCGTCGGCTGACCGTCTTAACTCGTCACGGTTGACCGCTCGTCTAGCGCTGGCCTGGGGCGATTTGCGTCGGCTGACTACACACACACCACTACCCCCCTCTGTGCCACCACCAGGTTTATAACAATATATATATATATATATATATATATATATAACAGAAAACAATAAAAGGCAAAAATAATGTTTTTGTTATCAATTGGTGTTTTAATTGATCAACATTTTTTTCATAAACCTCACAGAGATAAGCTAAACTTAAGCCCAGATCTTGAGCAATACAACCTCCAGACGATATTAACCAGTTGTAACTGCGTTGTAGACAAAGGCAATTTTGGCTTCTTCCCCCATCAGGTTCAGACGGAGGCCAGTTGAAATATTTAATTGTTGCTTTAGTGCGAGGATGAATCCAGAGACCTTCAATGTCCTCATCAGAGCCGGATATCCAGACTGTATTTAAGTTGTTGTATCTGTTCACAAAAGTCCTAACAAAATTTAACTCTTCACTGCTGTCTATCTCTGCCAGGTAACCTCCATACAACTGACACGTCGCTTGAGCTGATGTTGCAGTAAAGGTCACCAACTCTTTAGTTAAGTAATAGTGTCGTCCTTCATAAGGACTTGACTTATAAAACAAAGTTTCAAGTGATTCTAATCTATCATTTTGAAAATTCTTAAGTTCTCTATTCATATTAACATGTCGTGTTTGTAAATCCGTTAAGTTACTTTTTATTTCCTCAAGTATTGTTTCATGTTTGGTTATACTTTCTATGAATTGCTCAATCAGATTTTTGTTTCTTACATTTTCAAGCTGCACCAATCTAAGTTGGTCACTCAAATTACTTACAGACATGTCATGTCCAGACACTGAAGCCCTTGATGTTACAGTTATCTTTTTCCATGCAGGACTTATACCATCAGCTTGGCATTTATAATGACCAATCATGTGTTGGTTAGGAAATAACCATATTAGGCTTAAATAGGATCCATCCTTACTGTTGATGACTCCATTACCTGTACCATCCCCTGCGTTATGATCCTTGTAGCCGGTATTTGAGCTAACTGAGCAAAGTTCGATTAATTGAGAATCGTTATCAAATGATTTGAACAATGTCAGAGACGATAGTGTCATCATGCCAGATAATTTTGTGGAAGGCAGAGAACAGTTGATGAGCAAGCTATCAGTCACTCCTGGATCAATCTTGGGCGGGAAGATGTCAAGATGTAAGCAGTGAACTGAAAAAAAAAATAGTTTAAAGATTAAAAAAAAAAGAAGCATTGTAAAGATGGGAGGGTTGGTTAGTGGCATAAACCACGAGGCTAATTATCAATGGGCACGAGTTGGCAGCACGGAAACCTTATACATTAAACATCAAAGAGGTCTGGGCTATAAGACAAATAATGGGCCATGAAAAATTAATGATAATTATAATAATAATAAAAGAAGTAGTGAGCGTTTTTTTTGTGTGTAAAACAAGCAAAATATAAAAAATCATTTAAAAAAAAACAAAACTTATCTTAGAGGAAGAACTCCACATTTACAACTATATCTCTCAATAAAAGTAGGTTATTTTCTTTTTCGGATATCGAACAAAATAATCAATTTCCGTTAATTAATTAATTTAATTAATTGGTAAATTTTTAAATTGATTCATGCTTTGTCAGATACAATACAAATGTTAAAGTTCATCCGAGAATGGGTATGGAAGAAAAAAGTGAACAATTATATAGGAGAAACGTATCCTACATATTTAAACACATCTGTGAATACTGAAGGATTAATTTCACTAGTCGTAATGAAACAAAATAATTAATTACCAGTAAATACTTGACTAATTGTATACATTTTTTATTGATTCATGTCAATGTGCAAAATTTTAACTTGATCCGAGAATGCTTGTGGGAGAAAGAAAGTGTACAAACTTTTTACCAGACAGACAAACAGACAGACAAAGTGAGTTGATATACGCTTTGTAAAAAAAAATGAAGTTTCGTGCTCTAATAAAAGTTGAGTGACGACCTGAGAGGCTCAGATCTTCTCTTGAGCAACCCTTCTGTTGGGCGGAAGGCACATATGTCACAATACAGATCAAGAACTTGTGAATTCCCAAACCTGTCGGGACACAAAGCAGCAAGTCTCGAGGAGTTGAAAAGAATATGAGATTGTTCTCTTTTCCTCTCTGAATAAAATAAGTGACACCGCTATTGGTATGCAGAATGATATTTACCTAGAAGTAGCATTGTCAACCAGTAGAAATAGAAATGGGACTTCAGTAACATCTTGATTGCTACATAATAAAAGAATAATGTATCATTTTTATACATAGTTATTAATTATGACTCTCCTCCCAATATTTTGTAACATTGAAATTAAGTTTAATTTAAATTTCAAGCACGTCTTATACATAGATTATCATACGGCATGGATATTGATTAGTGGGCTCGTACATCATTGTGAATGTGGAAAGGAACATCATTGGCAAAAAACAAACCCCATTTGGGCAGATGTTTGAGACAAACATCTATAAAAAAGCTAACAAGATCCTCGAAATAAAGAATCACCCTTTGTGTCAGGATTTTGTGATTTTACCATCACAAAAGAGATACAAGACACCGATAGCAAAGACAAACAGACACAAACACTCTTTTGTTCCCCTGGCAATCAAATCATTAAATAAGAACAGTCTGGTATACACTTTGTCACATGTAAACTATGAGTGAGTCTGGTGTGAATGTACACTTTGGTTTCTTATAGTTATAATGTTTTTTGTTTGGTGTAATGCACAAATTGTAAGACAAATTTCCATACGGATAATAAAGATTATTATTATTATTATTATTATTATTAGGTGGCATTGACATATTGGGTAAGAAACTGATAATGTTTTATTAACATCTTGTCATACTTTAAAACTTGAGCCATATAGTGAATCATTTAGAGAGTTACACGCTTGGAAGCAAATCCATCGTTAAGAATATCTTGGTGTATCTGGTATTGAGAATGTTGATAAGCTAGCTACTTAAAAAAAAACGACAGTATAAAGTTATTGTGCAATCCCAGTAGCATAAAGGAATTTGAATTATTTCGTTGATTTTAAAATGTTTTTCTTCAGATTGTTCTGCTTGTTTATTTATTTCAAACTCTAGTCCTCTTTTCATTTTAGTACTCTTTTTTTTTTCTTTAGATTCAGCGGCGCTGTTAGGGAATATTATGCCAGCGCGACCCTAAAACAAACGAAATGAAGCAAACAAAAAAATTTTTTTTAAAAAATAAAATAATGTATAATCATTTTTTCGAAAAATAAAAAGGCAAACGCTCGTCCCCCCATTCGGGATAGTGCTTTCACCAGCGTAACTGTCGGACCGTAAGAAGTCCGTCTGTACTGTCCACACCGACGTGTTCTGTATGGGGAATTAAGAGACCTTACTTTGTAATCACCATACATATTGACATTTAGAACTACAAGAACACGTAAGCAACTTTTCCAATTGGGAGTTTTTACCCGATCAAAAATAAGTCAATAGATTTCTTCAACAAATGTTTCAAACGAACGAGGCTTGGTCACCTGGTACAATTTATTCTAATGAGAAACACTAAAAATGTAAAACTTTTTAGATTGCTTCGAGACAATTTTTTTTATATTTATCAAACGTTTTATTTAGCTACATTACCCTATGGTGTGCAAGGTCTAATAAATATCTACCTTAATAATTATTATAATCGATAAAACGGTGTGGATTTCTACCAATAACACACATGCGAACATATAAACATACCTTCATAAGCCTACCTACATACATTCATGCAAAAATACATACACACATATATACATACATTCATACATACATATATACAGACTTACATACATACATACATACATATACACATACAATAAATACATAAAACATGAATACATACATACATGCAAACATACACACGTACCACTTACATACAAACATGCATGCATGCATACCTACATACCATGTTTCGCTTCCCAATGTTCAAAATACAATATTATATTCCTATTTCTTTCATATAGAAGTAAACAAATAATGTCATTACAGGGATAAAATACTAGCACTTAGATTTGTTCTAGCATTGAGTATCTCTTTATGTAATCTAAATAATAACCTTTGAACTCATAATGACTATCACACTTCCCTAGTGCAACAGAACGAGATGTTTCCGAGATGAAAATATTTGTTTTGATACAGCTTGTGATTTGGTCCGTCTCTGTGGTAAAACTAATTAGTCAACGTGTAAACCAAATATGATTGAAAGCAATATAGGACTTCAATTCTTTCTCTCTCTCTCTCTCTCTCTCTCTCTCTCTCTCGGACTATTTTTTTCTTTCCTAAAGGCAGCACGGAAAACCTACTCCCAGATACCCCCTCCCCCACGGTTTATAAATGAGATTGGACCATAGCGCTCTGAGCATGCTATAAGCATGAAAGTAGTGCTATATAGAAGCAATAATTATTATATACATAATTTGTCTAATTTTTAAGGAAAATGTTTTGAGCCGTTTTTGAAGTAAGTCGCAACACACCCATTCAGAGTTTGCTAGGAATTGTAATAGGATAGGAGGTAGTCATCTTTTTTATTGGAGTAATGGCTATATAAATATGATAAGATAAGATAATACTTAGAGAATAAATGTAACTCGTTACAACATTACGGGAAAAAGTAAATGTACGCCACCTTTCATTTATGTAGTCTAGAATGAGCATTAGCGTAGCCGGAGAGGGGAAATCTTGGTTCAACTCCCACCCCCCCCCTCTCACAGGGATGGCTTGGAATTTTTTTTTTTCTTTAAAGTTATTTATTACAGGTGTTAAATCCTCACTTGCTTCAGTGCAACCGGGGGGGGGGGGGCTTTGATTTTAAAATCACCCCAGGGGATTTTGAGATTAAAACCCCATTTCTCAATAAACAAAAGGCAAACGACAGTCACAAAGTTCAATGAATGTAGTGTAGCAAAGGTAGTGGAGTTACAACCCCCTCAAGAGTTTTTTTTTTTTTTTTTTTTACATTAAAGACCCCGCTTCTATATAAAACTTAAGCAATCAGGTCACAAAACTCTATGAGAGTATCCAAGAGAGGGTTTGAGTAAAAAAAAACTCTCTCCAGAGGGTTTTAAGTTAAAAAAACAACTTCAGAGGGCTTTGTTAAAAAACTCCTCTTCAATATAAAACTAAAGCAAAATACTATCACTAAACTTGGCGTAGCCAAGTGTGGTTTTAGTTTGAATCCCCTCCAGAGGGTTTCAAGGTTAACCCCCCCTCCTCCCCAACATATGGTTTTAACAATAAAATTCCCCTTTGGATTAAAAAAAAATCTAAAGCTAACTACAATGACCGTATCCCAGGAAATTAGCCAAGATTTTGAGTTTAGATCTCCCCTCTCCTCTTTTTTTTCAAACAAAAGGAAAAGCAAATGTACAATTACACAATTCTACTAGCGTAGCTTAAGAGTATTTTTGGTCAACCTCCCTTTCCAAAACAAACAACACAAAAAAAAAAAAAAAACTAAGGTTAAACTATAGTTACTATTGTCTACCAGTCGCTGGGCCCAATTAACTCTTTCTCTCCGTAATTATTTTCCACATTCTGGTGAAATCAACGTTGGTATCGTTAGTTAGGAGAGAAAGAGTTAATTAATAAAGCGCACTATATAGCAGATTTGGTTTTTGACCTACACTTTTTTAGTATAAGAATAGCAGGATAATGCATTGTAGATATCTCAGAATATATATATTACAAGTTTGAATGTTGAAAAAAAAGACTAGGCTACGCCCAGGAGAATGCTCTAGTATGGATAGAAATAACAAGAATGTCCATTCTAAAAAGTACTAGGCCTAGTAAACACTATAAAAACAATGCCAACTATTAAGTGATGCGGATGAAGTGGGTCACATGTTTTAATTTAATATTATTAGTTTGAAATAACAATTGTGTGAGAGACTGCACGATATCAAAGGCCGAAGCGTAGTCTGCCATACAGCAGAGGCGTAGCTAACGTGGGCACTGTGTACTTCATGCCTTGGGCGCCTCTGAGGGGCGCTATTAAGTTTCGAAGACAAACGACATTTTCTGAAAATTATTATTTTTTAGATTGGTAATTTTTTTTTAATAACAAGTTTTTTTTTCACATAGCTGCTTATTTCGTTTCATGATCTGTCATATAAGCAACAGGTATGCTATTTTTAGTTATAGAGGAGACTTCGACATTATTTCTGATCTAATCATTGTGCCGCTGTGTTGATTACAGTAAGTCAATGTGGATAAAAAATAAAATCGTTTTTTTTTCGATCAAAACATTTATTACTATTTATACATTTAAGACGTTAGTTCTCAAATTATAAAGCACGCGACGTGCTGATAATGAAAGTTTGAAGTCGTGTTTTTTTTTTCAATGATATTGTAGTAATTGTAGTATTTGAGTATAAAGTAAAAACAATATTATTACAAATGTTTAAGCAATTAAATTAATTTTAAATTAAATTACCTCCTAAAAAGGACCCTTAATACAGTACTCAGAGTCTCAGACTAAGTGTCTGCAGGAAGGTTGATTTCAACCTTCTATTAAAGAAGACATTTTAATACGTATTTGGATAATTGAATCCAGTGTTTACTTTCAAAAGGCAGGCAAAATTTCTTCTGAGTAATGTGCCATCTCTCAATTGAGGCTTTTTACCAAAATAATATTGCCAAGTACAATAGACTTCTTTCTAAACATAACGATCTGACGACTACGTCCTTAACAAACAAGTGTTGATCTGCGACTGAATGTCTCTCACCCGGGCATGCTACGGTTTTTGCTACACTGCCTCATAGTGACGCCCGGGTGGAAACGATCGTAAGAGGAAATGATTAGGCTAAAGAGTAGCAAAACAAGACTCCCGTGGGGGTGCCTAAGGGGGTGCGAGAGCATCCTCATTGCACTGCGCGGAGTTGTAAAAAAGCTCCCACAACCTTGTCGCAATCCAGGCGCTGTTCCTCATGGGGCCGTTACATAAATGGTGTTTCCCGCACAGTTATCCTGGTATAGAAAAGTAAAATGGCGGGGGTCTTAGTGTATGCGGTCTCTTAACAGACAGAACAGTGTACATTGTTCTCATTCAGGCCGGTGAGAGGGAGCTCTTGTTCACTTTTGCTGGCCTAAAGTTCCAAGAGCCGATTGCTCAACTCTACCTTACAGTTTAAGAAGAAGAAGAATGTCTCTCACACTACGGCATCAATCCATTCTTCACTTTTATTAGCTTTATTTCTCTCTCTCTCTCTCTCTGTCTCTTAACTTTCTTTTGCCCTCGTTGAGGTTCGCACCAGCACGCACCGTGATGTCCGGTATTGGGCTATTTCCTCTCACATAATTTCGTTGATGCATAAAGCTCTCATCTCGCTTACAGACATCTTTGCAGGCTCATTATGGGCGGCATTTGGTCCTAACTCATTCCGCAATCTCAGCATTGTGGATTTCTTTTGTAACTCTTCCATTTTTCATGCTGGTGACATGTCCAAGGTTACATAGACTACTTTGTGTCAGCATAGGATAGATACTGTGCATATTGGCTAATTTTAAAACGTCCTAATTTGAGGAGATGTACTATATGCCTCCTAGGCAGGGCAAGGGAAAACTATTTAATCTATGCTCTTGATTAGTGTATGTTGACCATAAAGTAGAGTTCTCACTACACAGCCATTGATTGATTGTTAGGTTTCATTATATTGTTACCACATTTCTCAAATGAACTTTCTCTTCTTTTTCTAGAGAACTTTCAAAAAAAATATTTAAATATATTACTTTACACATTTTTAAGCAACGTGGAAAAAAAGTGCTAACTTAAAAAGTTGACAGAAAAATATAAACCCTTTCTTTATATAAAGGAGGCGGTTGATCGTTGTACTGGCTACATGACGCCCTCGTTAACAGATGACCTTTAATCATCTTCCCCATGGATCGCAAGGTCTGAAAGGGAAACAAAAACTATGTCAAGGCAATTACAATGCTATATTTAATGTGTCTATCATGTTTGGACTAATATAATTTTTTTTCTGACACAAAAAAAGTTACATCCTAGTAACAGGAAAAAAAAAACACCTGATAATTTGGTTTTTAATTCATACTGTTTCTGCGAAACATCTTTTACAAGGAACATAGAAATCCGCTTAACTTTGTCACTTTCGTGAGCTGGTTCTTTTTGAATTTTGTTTACAAGGCTTCTAAAGATATAAACAAATCCGGCCTAAAAAGCAAAATTATCATGTAAAGAAAAACCTTATCAAACATTTGTTTCAACATGAACAACTTGTCGAGTAGCAGTAAAAAAAAAGTACCACTGTAAAAGGAAAATTAGTTTTTGATCGTAGACTTTAAAAAAAAGGTTATTGTTATTATTATAACTAAAACGTGAAATTCATATTGAACTAATAAGAATCAAAATATTATATAATCAATAAAAATAAAACTTATTATGCTTCTGAAATTTCGTACGCTCAATTCTTTGACGTAATGGTGATTTTCTATACCGCTGTGACACTACAATAATGCAGATAACGCACACATGAAGCTGAAAATAAGTTTCATTACTCTTGCGATTTCCATTAGTTGTCTTAATTATCATCTTTGATGGTTCTTCCAGAAACGTCTCTGTTTCAGCCGCCGCTTTGCGATTCTAGTGCATGTGTTGGCCTATTGCTGATGACGGACTTCTCCATCTTGAAGGGCCTTCACGCTGTAAAACAGTTAAAACAGGACAAAGCTTAGAGACGCACCAGCGGCACGCACACTACAGTTTGAAAAGAGACTAATAGAAATGCTGTACGAGATGACCATTAATAAATTAATTATAGCTTTTATAAAGCGCTATTTTCATGGTTATAGCGTGCTCAGAGCGCTATGGTCTAATCTCATTTGTGGACCAGTGGGGGGATAAGGTTTTTCGTGCTGCCTTTAGGCGCTCAGTAAACTCAACTCTGCTCGTGTCAGGTGTCGAACCTTGAGCCCTCTTAATCGGTAGCCAAGTTCAAGCGTACTTAGCCTCTTGACTACGCTTCCCACACCATGGGTCAATTTGCAACTTAAGACGACCATTTCATTATTATAGCCTTAGCTATTTCTAAATTTAACCATGTCACCAGCATATCAGATGGAAGAAACCCTAAAGACACCTTTAAGCTGAACTTGCGGAGGGACCTAAGGCCCACCCAAGATTAACCTAAGGAGATATCTGCAAGTGAGGCATGAGAACCACAGGCATCAACGAAAGTATGTGGCAAGAGAGAGGCCTAGATCGGATAGCATGGAGACAGACTATGTGTACTGGTACGAACCCTGCCGAGTGCAAAAGAAACAAAGCTAAATAGGTCAAGAGTCAAGGGGAAGGAAAAGAAATCTATCCTGTCAGCTAGCCCTAAAACAGATGCATTCACATTCACGAACCGTGGCAAAATCTGCCGCACCAGAATTAGCTTGATGAGTCACTCTAGATTCTGCACCGTCTAAAGACTAAACCATCTGGGCGCATCCATTGTCTTTTGAGGCAGATGGTGCCATATATAAAACCTTATCTATCTATCTATCTATCTATCTATCTATCTATCTATCTATCTATCTATCTATCTATCTATCTATCTATCTATCTATCTATCTATATCTATCTATCTATCTATCTATCTATCTATCTATCTATCTATCTATCTATCTATCTGTCTGACTGACTTTTTCGTGGGGTGACTATCCGCAGAAATAAGTGAGTGATCTTTCCTTTACTTCTTGCTGGTCCAAACTGTTTAGGGAAGAAGAAAATTATATATAGAGCTTAGTTTTCTGAGGGGAAAGGTCATAATTGTTTTTGTGTGGTCCTCCTGTCCATCCGTCTGTCTTTCTGTCAAGTTTTGATGGCAAAAATGAGAAAATATATAGAAATTCCGATACCGTGATATTTTAGATAATCAAAGCTCTAAGCTCTACATTTTATCTTATAAATTATTTTTTCAAACTGTTCATTTTTGCAATGTTAGCGTTTAATACAATTTATCTTTATGTTATAATTGTTCATTATAAATTGGGCTAGAGCTACTTACTTTAAATTAATATTACATTTAGTAGTCCTTTTCTGAGAATATTTTACTAAAAACCCACTGTAAATTCTGTATGATGATCTATCTAACATGCCAACATAAGCTTGGTCTGGAAAATATTACAGACATTCTAATAATGCCAATAATAATTTTTTAATAATGTAATCACTTTTGGCTATCTAAAATAAAAAAGAATTAGTGTGTATTTGTGCTTTCTATTATAAAACGATTGTAAAGTATTTGATGTTTTCTCCCTTTTCACACAGATGATGTTAAGGTCATCTGTTTCTGCGATCAAATGTTAACGAGGGTGTCATGTGGCTAGCAAAACGACCATCTGCCTTTTTATTTTTTCCCCAACTAATGTCATGTATTCATTAGAGCTGAGTAGGACAAAAGGCGCCCTAGAGATCCAAAATTAACAAAAATCCCAGTCTTTGCCAGGATTCACACTCAGGACTCCTAGCACGGATACATTGCGCTTTACCACTCAGCCCATGGGCGTAGCCAGGATTTTTTTCCTGGGGGGGGGGAATTCCCCCCCCCCGAACCTCTCCCCCCCCCCCCCGCGGCACTATTTCCGGTATTGAAAGCCAACAACATGCATATTCTGAGGTATCTACAGTGCTTTTTCCTGCTCTTAAAAAGTTTCAAAACAAAACCCTAATATGATATTCTTACTGATTTAGACCCTCCCGCGCCGTTCGGCGCATTTGCCGTCAAGCTGATTCCACGAAAATCTGTCACTGGTAATGTCTGAAGCCTCTTCCCACCTGCTCTTAGAACCTCCATGAATGTGTGGCGCCAAGTTGAACTAGGATGTCATCGCAACTCTTCTTATGTTTATTCATTTAAAATTTTTTTTTTTTTTTTTTTAAATTCAAAACTCCATTTAGCTAGGTAATATAATTTAGTAACTGTAGTTTGCTTTAGAATAATAGTGAAGAGCAGAGGTTTTCCACCTCAAAAGGCTCTGTAAGGGGATTTTAAACTCAAAACCATCTGGAGGGGTTTAAAACTTTTTAAAATAGCCATCTGTAGGAGAGGGGTTTAAACTCAAACCCCCCAATTGGATTGGCTACGCTCAAATAATTTTAGTGTGTAATTTGCTTTTTTTTATATTGAAAAGGTATTTTTTAGCATCGAACCCCTCTGAAGCATAGCATTTTGAGTGCGTAATTTGCTTTTTTTCTTACACTGAAGATGTATTTTTTAGCTTCAAACCCCGCTGGCGGGGGGTTAAAATCAAAACCCTTTTGGCTACGCATATAGATTTTAGAATGAGTAATTTGCTTTTTTTTATATTGAAGAGTTTCTTTTTTTAGCTTCAAACTCCACTGGAGGGGAGTTTAAACTCAAAAACCTTTTGAATACACTAATAACATTTTGAGTGTATAATTTGCTTTGTTTTTATTATCAAAGAGGTATTTTTTACCTTCAAACCCCGCTGAAGGGAAGTTAAAAATTCAAAACTGAGTCAAAACCCATTTAGCTACGCTCATAACATATAGAGACTGTAATTTGCTTTTTTTTATATTGAACATGACATGGACATGATATGGACATGAGCCCGAAGTGGGTCACATCCTTAATTGTTCATCCTTGTGGGCACACAAAAGAAAGAAATACTTAAGTTAAAAAGAAAGTCTGTACAGCCAGTATATAAATTATTTATTTTATTATTTATCAAATGGAAAATTCCCAATGACAAAAGCATAATTAAACAATCAGATTTATTTTAGGAAATATTTAGTGCTTTGACTGAATCATGGACGTAGCAAGGGGGGGGGTTTGGGGGTTCAACCCCCCCCCCAACGAAATGAAATCCCCCCCCCGCAGGGGGGGGATCGAAATTTAATGACTGATTTTTTCTTTGATTTTGTTTAATTTAGGTGAGATCTTAATACTAAACCATCACTTGCCCCAGCACAACCAAGTGGGTTTTGAGTTTAAAACCCCCTACCAGGGGGTTTTGAGTTTAAAACTCCCTACCAGGGGGTTCGAGTTTAAAACCCCCTACCAGGAGATTCGAGTTTAAAAGACCCTACCAGGGGGGTTTGAGTTTATAACTCCTACCAGGGGTTTTTGCAGTTAAATTTCCTCTTCTATAAAACAAAACAAAAATGCAAACGACAATCCCCAAATTCCAAGAGCACAGTTAAGGAAGATTTTTTATTCTAAAACCCCCTCCAAAATTTACGATAAACCCCCTCTTCAATATAAAAAAAGGCAAATTACACACTCAAAACTCTATGAGCGTAGCCAAAGGGGTTTTGAGTTTATCCCCACCCCTTCAGTAGGGTTTGAAGGTAAAAAATACCTTTTCAATATAAAAAAGCAAATTACAGTCTCTATATGTTATGAGCGTAGCTAAATGGGTTTTGACTCAGTTTTGAATTTTTAACTTCCCTTCAGCGGGGTTTGAAGGTAAAAAATACCTCTTTGATAATAAAAACAAAGCAAATTATACACTCAAAATGTTATTAGTGTATTCAAAAGGTTTTTGAGTTTAAACTCCCCTCCAGTGGAGTTTGAAGCTAAAAAAAGAAACTCTTCAATATAAAAAAAAAGCAAATTACTCATTCTAAAATCTATATGCGTAGCCAAAAGGGTTTTGATTTTAACCCCCCGCCTGCTTCCATGTGTAGTTTCAAGTAAGAGGTGTCTCTTTCTTTAAGATACTCAAAATGTTTGGTTTACATTTTGACTACGGGTTTATTCTTACATATTTGCTTTCAAAAATATTTTTGTCTACTGGTTTTTTTTTTATTTTTCTTTTGTTTAAAAATTTTAAATGCGGTATTGATTACCTATGGTCTAGTTGTGTCTTGTCGTGTCTTGTTGTGTCAAGTCGTGTCTTTTTGTGTCTTGTTGTGTCAAGTCGTGTCTAGTCGTGTCTTTTCTAGTTGTGTCTAGTCGTGTCTTTTCTAGTTGTGTTTTTTCTAGTTGTGTCTAGTCGTGTCTTTTCTAGTCATGTCTTTTCTAGCCGTGTCTTTTCTAGTCATGTCTTTTCTAGTCGTGTCTAGTCGTGTCTTTTCTAGTTGTGTCTTTTCTAGTTGTGTCTAGCCGTGTCTTTTCTAGTCGTGTCTTTTCTAGTCGTGTCTAGTCGTGTCTAGTCGTGTCAAGTCATGTCTAGTCGTGTCTTTCTGTGTCTTGTTGTGTCAAGTCGTGTCTTTTTGTGTCTTGTTGTGTCAAGTCGTGTCAAGTCGTGTCTTTTTGTGTCTTGTTGTGTCAAGTCGTGTCAAGTCGTGTCTTTTTGTGTCTTGTTGTGTCAAGTCGTGTCTAGTCGTGTCTTTTCTAGTTGTGTCTAGTCGTGTCTTTTCTAGTTGTGTTTTTTCTAGTTGTGTCTAGTCGTGTCTTTTCTAGTCATGTCTTTTCTAGCCGTGTCTTTTCTAGTCGTGTCTTTTCTAGTCGTGTCTAGTCGTGTCTTTTCTAGTTGTGTCTTTTCTAGTTGTGTCTAGCCGTGTCTTTTCTAGTCGTGTCTTTTCTAGTCGTGTCTAGTCGTGTCTAGTCGTGTCAAGTCGTGTCTAGTCGTGTCTTTCTGTGTCTTGTTGTGTCAAGTCGTGTCTTTTTGTGTCTTGTTGTGTCAAGTCGTGTCAAGTCGTGTTTAGTCGTGTCTTTTTGTGTCTTGTTGTGTCAAGTCGTGTCAAGTCGTGTCTTTTTGTGTCTTGTTGTGTCAAGTCGTGTCTAGTCGTGTCTTTTCTAGTTGTGTCTAGTCGTGTCTTTTCTAGTTGTGTTTTTTCTAGTTGTGTCTAGTCGTGTCTTTTCTAGTCATGTCTTTTCTAGCCTTGTCTTTTCTAGTCGTGTCTTTTCTAGTCGTGTCTAGTCGTGTCTTTTCTAGTTGTGTCTTTTCTAGTTGTGTCTAGCCTTGTCTTTTCTAGTCGTGTCTTTTCTAGTCGTGTCTAGTCGTGTCTAGTCGTGTCAAGTCGTGTCTAGTCGTGTCTTTCTGTGTCTTGTTGTGTCAAGTCGTGTCTTTTTGTGTCTTGTTGTGTCAAGTCGTGTCAAGTCGTGTCTAGTCGTGTCTTTTTGTGTCTTGTTGTGTCAAGTCGTGTCAAGTCGTGTCTTTTTGTGTCTTGTTGTGTCAAGTCGTGTCTAGTCGTGTCTTTTCTAGTTGTGTCTAGTCGTGTCTTTTCTAGTCGTGTCTAGTCATGTCTTTTCTAGTCGTGTCTAGTCATGTCTTTTCTAGTCGTGTCTAGTCATGTCTTTTCTAGTTGTGTCTTTTCTAGTCGTGTCTAGTCGTGTCTTTTCTAGTCGTGTCTAGTCGTGTCTAGTCGTGTCTTTTCTTGTTGTGTCTAGTCGTGTCTTTTCTAGTCGTGTCTAGTCGTGTCTTTTCTAGTCGTGTCTAGTCGTTTCTTTTTATAGTCGTGTCTATTCATGTCTTTTCTAGTCGTGTCTAGTCATGTCTTTTCTAGTTGTGTCTTTTCTAGTCGTGTCTAGTCATGTCTTTTCTAGTCGTGTCTTTTCTAGTCGTGTCTAGTCATGTCTTCTCTAGTTGTGTCTTTTCTAGTCGTGTCTATTCATGCCTTTTCTAGTCGTGTCTTTTCTAGTCGTGTCTATTCATGCCTTTTCTAGTCGTGTCTTTTCTAGTCGTGTCTAGTCATGTCTTCTCTAGTTGTGTCTAGTCAATGACTGTTCATTATCAGATTTTAAAGGAACATTTAAAACAAACAGATCAAGTTAACTCTTAGCTAGCTAAATTTAGTTTTTATTTCATTGGTTGAAATTAAACATTTAAAACCTCTCTTCTTGTAAAATGCTAACATGCTATAGTGATCTAATTTCAGAGGTTATTAATCTATACCCAGAAGAAATCTTGCCAGGTATAACGCCAAAACTTACAATCAACTGTTCGCTAACACACAAAAGCGTTCCATACCTCACCGTGATTAACTCTTTAACTCTATCGCGTTACAATGTAACGAACCATGAGTTTGATGCTGTTCTTTCACTGGACACTAGAACGTTGTCTGTCCAACATTTTGTAGAACGACAAGAGGCAGAGATTACTTCTGGTAGTCAGTTCCTAGCGTTGACCCTACACAACCCTACACAGAATGATGCAGAAATCTACAGGTGTGATGTAGACGGACAAAATGCATTAGGGAAAAATCAATCATTTGTAGAGAAGAGTCAAGTAAAGGTATTAAATAATCTGACCACATATATAGAAGAGATGAAGCGTCTAAGAAAAATAGAAACAGAATTCATAAATATGAAAAGTATAGAAACATGTTCGCAAACGAATAACTCTAAACAAGAAAGTAAGTATCTCTATTCATAGTCATTAAAATAAGTAAATTTATAATATCAAATATTACAAATTTGTATTAATAAACCTAATAGGAAGTTTTTAAAATGTATTTCCTCTCATTACTGTTGTGGTTGTTTAGTAAACAGATGTAAAGTAGATCTAGGTCTAGATGAAGTAGTATTTACTAGCTCCTGGAGTTCGTTTTTTACAACCAAACAACATATATAAAATGCTATAAAATACTTGAGGAAAACGATAGATACTTTACAAAATAATCTTTAATCACATGAAGGGGCACAGTCCAAATGTCAACAGTTACTAAATCAATGTCTTGCTTCTAAAGATGTCGAGTGAGTCGTTCTTGTCGTCCGTTAAAATCTATCCCATAATTTCTATTCAGTTAATATCCCATAATTCCTATGTCCGTCTAAAATAGTCTATTTATAGTCTCGTCAAATTCCAAATAAAGTAAACCTGTAACATTACAATTAAAGATTGCTATGGATGGAAGGTTAAGCTCGGAGTTTGTAGTTTGGACTTAAAATGGGATAGACATGGTATCAGCATAAATATTAAATCACGGGAGACAGTGCATTGTTAACAGAATCTCTTAAATCTATGTTGGCAAACTTCTGGATAAAAGGAGTTATTCTAAAGCTTCCTAAAAAGGGCACTTGGCAGATTGCAACAACTGAAAAGGTTCACATTCAGACCTTGCGAGCTGAAGATGATGTAATCGAATCTGTTTCTAAGTCCGATAGTTAACAAACCAACACAACTTCCAACTGCCTCTATTTCCACCCCTATCCATTATTCAAAGCGTCCCTTAAAATCCCAAAGATTAAACAATTACAATCTATATAGATTCTAGCATTAGACTACTCAGCCACCAGACCCTTTTACATAAAATGCCTTTATCTTTTTACTTCTAAATTTGAAACAAAATACTGAAAAAAAATGTAAAACTTGTTTCTTATTTAGCTATAAAAATCTAGAGAAGCAGTTCGACTTTTTTTTAGCGGCCCCCGAAAGGGGAAAAGACGCTATTAGTTTTGTGTGAAATGTCTGTCCGTCTGTCCGTCCTTCCCGTTTAGATCTCGTAAACTAGAATAGATATTGAAAATCCGACATCATAATACTTAGGAATTTTTTTTTTCAATTTTTTTTTTGAGGATTGGAATTAGACATTGAGCCCTTTTAAAACAATTACATCAATTATAAGACTTCATTTAGACCAGGGTAGCTGAGCGGCAAAGCGCTTGGCTTCCGAACCGGGGTCCCGGATTCGAATTCTGGTGAAGACTGGGATTTTCAGCTGCGGAATCCTTGGGCACCTCTGAGTCCACCCAGCTCTAATGGGTACCTGACATTAGTTGGTCGTTGTTCTGGCTACATCTAACTTTACATTCACTTTCACCTATCCCTTGATCTGCTGGACCGTTGGGGCATTACACAAGATCTGTCAACCTTCCTTCTCCATTCTTTGTCATTTGTCTTTGATATAATTTTATTCGGATGTTCTTTCTGAAAATATTGAAGCCTGCCTTTGTGGACCACTTCGGGGGCCGATTTTGAGTTTGTGTTTCCACACAAACTGTCCTTGTAACCTTGTTTTTCTTTGATATTGACTGGATGAACTAGAAAATTGTGTGAATTAGACTAAGTCTTGTCATTCTCCTTGACAATGTTCACTGTGTACAGGATGGCTGCATGGTCGTGCGGCTTGCGCACTGGACTGTCGTTTGGATTTATCGATGGTCCAGGGATCAAACCCTTCCCGCTCTCATCCCCCGTCGACCTGCGGGAGGTTTGGACTAGGAAGTAAACTATCTTCAACTCTGAAGGAATATCCGAAATATGTAAAACATTTTATAAACAAACAATCATTGAGTGTCAGTTTAGAAGCCAATAATCATCATCTAAGCGGCCCATGAAGAACATTCCGAGAAAGTATTCTCGCCCCGAGATTGGTAGCAAGATTGAAGACTAGTCGAGGGATTAGAACTCACCTGAACGCGCCAGAGGTAACCAGGGTAAGAGGAAAATGTGTTCTCACACTATTTTGACTGTTTCAGATCAGAAATTTAACAGCAAGCCACATGCTTAAGACTTGTATATACCTACACAAGTACACAATTTCAGGATTTTTAGCGGCCCCGGAAAAAGGAAAAGACGCTATTAGTTTTGTGCGAAATGTCTGTCCGTCTCTCCGTCTGTCCGTCCGTCCCGTTTAGATCTCGTAAACTAGAAAAGATATTGAAAATCCGACATCATAATATTTTAGACCATTCAAAGTTCTGATGCAACGACTACTTTTTTTTTTCTGAAAGCGAAAAATCTAATTTTTAAAATCAGTTATGCAAGCAGTTTTTAAAGAGAAAAGGCTAATTAGTATGCATTATAAGACCTAATTAGAAACTAAAAGTAATCTTGTAAATTTCATTTTCCTAAACTATTTTTCTAATTGCGGAATTTTTTATATTTTTTTTATATTTTTTTTTTGAGGATTTGAATTCGATTGAGCCAGTTAGGCCAGGGGAGGCGCGGTGGCTGAGCGGTAAAGCGCTTGGCTTCCGAACCGGGGGTCCCGGGTTCGAATCCTGGTGAAGACTGGGATTTTCAACTTTGGGCGCCTCTGAGTTCACTCAGCTCTGACATTAGTTGGGAAAAAGTAAAGGCGGTTGGTCGTTGTGCTGGCTACATGACAGCCACGTTAACCGTAGGCCACAAAAACAGATGAACTTTACATCATCTGCCCTATAGACCACAATGTCTGAAAAAGGAACTAGTTAGGCCAGGTTAACATCTAACTTTACATTCACTTTCACCTATCCTTTGATATGCGGGACCTTTGGGGCACTACACAAGATCTGTTAACCTTCTTTCTCCATTCTTATCTCTCATTTGTCTTTGATATAATTTCATTCGGATGTTCTTTCTGAAAATATTGAAGCCTGCCTGGGTGGACCACTTCGGGGGCCGATTTTGAGTTTGTGTTTCCACACAAACTGTCTTTTGTAACCTTGTTTGTTCATGGATTTTGGAAGAGAAGATTTTAGCACAACAATCTATCATTCTTATGGACTTTGCTGCAGATGATAATAATTTGTTACTTTAGAAAATCAAAGTGAAAAAAAAACAGTAGTAAAATAAAATATCTTTTTTCTTTTACATTTAGACTCAAGACTAAATTTTAGTGGAAATTCAAAAATTGTCAAAGAATATATCCAGCCTCTATCGTTAAAATGTTCATTCCAGGTACGTTACTAAATATTTAGTACTGATTATTAATACTCATTATATGGCATGTTATCTTCTATTTCTAAATATTGTAAAATTTATTTTGACATTTACAGACCAAGCCTAAGCAAACACCATTTTTAAAATGAATATTAGAATACGTATGGCAAATGAAAACTAGAAAATCAAATCAATCCATATGAATATGTGTTTTCTATTTTTTGAAAATCATATCATTGATTTTCATCCACCAAACCTATAGCTTGTGTCTTAAACTGCTCAGTTTTATTTGACAGTAAAGCAAGGAGTGTCCTTTGTGTGCAGCCTACTGCTTAACGGCCTACATGCTTTCTATTATTAATGGTGACTATCGGAAATGGCTTCCAAGTTTTAGCATCGTGAAGAAGTGACATAAAAAAAGTTGTTTATCTTTAACGACTATTCTCCTATTTTTCTTGTAAAATACACCCAGATGGGTAGAATGTAATTATTATCTAAGTAGACGAAGTATAACATATTGTCGTAACCCTATTGGCGAAGCGATAACTGTGAGCCATCAGCTGACACATGTGACACATTCAGTAATACAATATAGCGTGTAATTTTGATGGACAAGGGACAGTACTGGCATGAACTTTGCACGTAAATATGACCCGTGATATGGTCACGTTATCATAAGCATTCGTGGTTCAGAGAGTGTGTAGGGCAGTGCAGTTCAGTACAGGACAGCGAGGAGAATGGAACCATTGGCGTAGCTAGGATTTTGCTCTGGGAGGGTTTGAGGAGATACCAATATATACATATATAATATATTTAATAAATATAATTTCCAGTATTTCAAAATAAAGTAATTCATATTCTGAGGTACCTAAAGTGCAATTGAAATTTTAGAGTAAAATATGTCATTCACTGCACATTATTAATGATACAGACATGGAGGGTTTTTAAAAAATCAAAATTCCTTTGGCAACGCTCGTAGAAATTGGTGACTTTATTTTAGTTTAAAAATGAAGAGGGTTTTTAATCTCAAAACTCTCTGGGGGGTGTTAAACTCGAAAACCCTCTGCAGGGGATTTGAACTCAAAACCTCAATTGGCAACGCTCATAGAATTAGTTGACTGTAGTTTGCTTAAGTTTTATGATGAAGAGGGTGTTAAACCCAAAAACCCTTTTGGCTACGCTCATGGCATTTGGTGACTGCCGTTTTTTTTATTGAAGAGGGGATTTAACCTTAACCCCTCACCCCTCCCAAGAGGAGGATTTTTTTACTCAAAGCCTCCTTGTCTACACTGGTACAAGTGATAGTTTAATATTAAAATATCCTCTACAATAAATAAAGTTAAAACAAAAAAAAAGGGTAACGAAATTCTTTACTCCCTCCTTCCAGCGGGGAGATTTTATTCCGGGGTAGGGGTTGAACCCCGAACTCTTTTCTGGCTACGCCCATGACCAAGACTGTTAGTCTACCGTGAAAACAGTCCTGGCCGGAATGAGTCCTCTAGTGAAGCAGTATGATTCCAGGATAAAATAGAGAGACAATAGAGTTTAGTTCGGCTGTACGGTGATGTACAGTGTAACATTTGCAGTCAGTTTATTGCGTTGCCAATGGTGTCGTATTGGCTGTTTTATTTACTCATTATTAAAGTACTAGATCATTCGGAACTCTTGTTAAGTTCTTGTGTTCATGTTTTGTGTTGAGCAGTTTTTACAGAAGTGGTGATAAGGAGAGAGAGAATCGTAACAATCTTATGATATCAAGTTTTGTTGAAAGATATGCTGAAGATGTAGGTCTTTGAATCATGTATCTATCTATCTATCTATCTATCTATCTATCTATCTATCTATCTATCTATCTATCTATCTATCTATCTATCTATCTATCTATCTATCTATCTATCTATCTATCTATCTATCTATCTATCTATCTATATAAGGCTTGTCTTCGATGCGAAGGTTAGTGAGGAATACAGTATTTCCCATGGCTGCGCAGCCCCAGCTGTGACCTACATATTTTGCCACACCCAAGGCAAGCATAACCATTGTCCGCAGGTGGTCGATTCAGATTGTCCTTTCGTCGTCTACGTTTGTCCTCGGCAGCAGATTTTCTTTTGGTCTCAAATGTGTATCCCGCGGCCTTCGTTTACAAAAAAATCAATGTCTACCAGGCGGTGGTTCTCTCAACCTTCTATATGGCTTTGAGACATGGACACTATATAAAAAACAACTAAGACTTCTTGAGCATTTTCACCAAAGATGCTTGCGCTCTCTTTTTCTCTCTCTCTCTCTCTCTCTCTCTTTCTCTCTCTCTCTCTCTCTCTATATATATATATATATATCATAAAGTGGCCATGCAGTTGAATTGAATATATACGACTTTTACTTGACTATCTGTATTAAGGGTAAAAACTAAACCATACCAGCTTGCCAGTTAAAGGCTGAAATTTCTACAAACTGTGTTTTAAAAAATGACTTTTATAACTGAGACTCCAAATTATTTCGCTGTTGAGAAATGGGTTTTAAGAAAGCGCACAAAGAGGGGAGGGAAATGTAATATCTGTTTAACATTTCGGCAACAATTTTGTGTTGTACTTGATTTTGATAGGATGAGTTTAATTTGGTATTATAATACAACATATAATGACTACAAACAGGATTTCATTCTTGTATTCAAGAGTGTGAGCGTGCTATGAGTGACAGCCAAATAGAAAATATAGCTTTGTCGATAAGTTAATGTCAGGTATGTTCAAGAGGCCAGCGATCAAGCCTCTTGACACGCCTGCACAGCCACCGAAAACCATATATCCATCCATCCCAGAGGCACTACAGCCCATAGAGGGCCTTGGCCTGATCTAGCACATCTTTCCATACTGATCTATCCTGGGCTTTACGTCTCTCTGTTCTCTGACATTCTTACTAGGTGACCTGCCCAACGTAATCCTTTTTATTTCTGTCACTATTGAGAGGTCTTCATATAGTTGGTATATTTCTTGGTTGGTTCGAGTCTTCCATCCTGTTTCCTCATGTATGGCATCATACATTTTTCTGAGGATTTTTTTTCCAAAGTATTATTTAGAAGATTTTCAGTTGTTGTTTTTTCAGCGCTCAGGTTTTACTTGCCTACATAACTATTGGTCTTATGATTGCTTTGTAGATGGTTTTCTTTGTTTTCTTAGATATAAATTTGCTTTTAATTATGTGTTGTGTGTTATAGAAAGCTCTGTTGCCTGCCGCTAGTCGTTCCTTTACTTCTGGCATCATTGTTGGAATTTCTCTGTTTTTCTCTTGTCATTAGAACGTACTTAGTATTGTTATCATTTATTTCAAGTCCTGCTGGTCGAGATTCTTCTTCCAGTTGTGTGAAGTGTGAAAGCTCTACTAATGTCAGAGGTGTCTTTAACCAATAAGGTAATGGCATCTAAATAGGATGTAAGATCTTGTAGAGGTTGGAAGTATATTGTTCCTGTTGGTTGAGCAACTATGCTATCTTTTCTGAGGTAGTTAGTAATTGTTCCCCTTGTTTTTATTTGTATACTCCTGATTACTTTTTCTAGAGTCAGATTGAAAAACATGCACGAGACATTTTTTAGAGTGAGTCTCCTTCTCTTAGTTCTCGTTAATCCTGTATTCCCGTTAATGTTCTACCTGTATTATGACTTTACTCTTGGAGTTATTTAATGTTATGTATATATATATATATATATATATATATATATATATATATAAGTCATATGTATAATTCATGTGTTCCAAAATCCTGTAGTGTTTGATATAGATATTTCCTTTGGATGCTGTTATAAGCCATTTTGTAGTCTATATAGAGTTAGTGTATTGGTATAATGTATTCATAGTCTTTTTCTAGTATATATTTTAGTGTTAAAAATGCCATCGGTTGTTGATCTATTATGTCTAAAACCACAAGGTAGTTACCTAGGACTACTTGTGCATACTTTTCAAGTCTCTTAGTAATTATCTTCTGGAACTATGTACGTTACATTTTGGAGATATATACTCCTCTCTTATGTTTCACTCAATGTTAGTTGGTTTACAAAGGGATCTGTTCCATCCCGAGGTAGTTTATATTCTACAATATATCCATCTTAAGTTTTATTTAATGTCGTGAATTTGGATTGTCGCCCCTTAGTGTTTGTTTACATTTGTATGCCTGTGCACTGACCGTATTTCGTAGTCCGTGTTGTGAACTCTAATATGTGTGTAGTTGTTTGTCATTCAGTGAGATAAAGCTTTGAATGTAACATGGTATATTAAGTACAACATTTAGTAATTCCTCAAAGTATTTAGTAAATCCTCAATTACCTTGCTGCTTTCTGTGACAAACCATCTCTATTCTCGCACTTGTTATCACTTATCTAGATCTAACCTCGCACATCCCCAATGTGAATGACCTTGGCTTTTTCCCATTCTTGTTTTTCCTTTCTGACAACTTTTTGTGGCCCTTCTTCTAGTTTCATTGTATTGCTGTCTAGTGTTTCTGGTTTCTCTCTTAAGCATTATCATCCAAACATTGTTTTTCTCTTCTATAGCATGATTGCATTCATCATCATACCATCCATATATATACCAGGTGTCTATTTGTTTTTACTTTTCTTATATATTATCTAATTCATATTCATATCATCTGCGGTCCCGTCATGGTCATAGGTCACCAACCAGCTTCCTCCAGGCATCACGGTCCAAAAGCCTACTCTTCTTGCTCATCTCCTTGACATCTGCGCACCATGTACTCCTGGACCCTCTTCCTCTTTCCTTAGGGGCTTGAGGTGAGGGCTTGTTTTGTGATGCCGGATGCAGGCTTAAGAAGGGTGCGGTCTATCCATCACCATCTTCTCATCTATTTTAAAAAGATTACTGATAGTTAGTCTACTTAAGTTCAACATAATATTCCTTCATAAATTGGCATGTATTTTGTTCCAGAGACACAAGGCGTTATTGCTTCGATTTCTGAAGATCAAGTCATCAAAACTTTGGAAGACATACGTTTGAGTGAAGTCCAGGGAAAATTATCTGATCAGGAAGGGGTAGACTCCTACCTTCAAACATCATGGACGAATCCTAGTGTTGCTCAGTCTGGGAATTACTTCTGTGAAGCTCTTGCAGTCAATGACGAAGGGAAGAATAATACGCTTAATGTTTCGCTTGCAGTGCTTGTTGAAAAACCATCTTACGAAGATTTGGTTAGAATTCTCGGCGACTTATTACCTCAAGTAGATGACATCAAGGACAAACTGAAAACGAATAAACAAGATTTAATTAAGTCCACATCAGACATAAAGAAATTTATTTATAATTTCACGATTGATCAGTCACTAATTGAAAATAAGTTTAATAATGGTAATGTCGTTTTTTTCTATCATTAATATTACATGCTCCCAAAAGGGAAAAGACCCACTTTGTTTTTTATGGTTTGACTGTCCATCCATGTGTTGAGAATAGATAATGAAAATCCGATGTCGTGATATTTAGATAGTGAAAAGTTCTGATTTAACGACTATTTGTTATCTTCTTAAAGAGAAACATTTTATTATTAAAATTCAATATTACACAGATTTAAATTTTTACAAAGCTTTTATCATATTGTCCTGTTACAAATTTCGTTCCCGTTATTTCTCTCCCTTTTCATTGATAACGTTAGATGAAACATTATACAATTATTCATTGGTCCTATCGAAACATGAATCAATCGAAAAATTGACCAATCATTTAGTGGTAATTAATTCATTTTGTTTTTATTTATATTATATTTGGAAAAAAAACTCAGTAGTTTGAAGGGAGATAAACTTTGTGTTGGGATATATTAGTCCTAAGATAAATGGGAGATAAGCCATGTGTAGAAAAATATAGGACAAAAATTAAAAGATAGGTAGAACAACATCTAATAAACATGTTATTGTAAAGATTTTATCTAGGAATGTATGTTGATGAAAAGATTTTTGAAATAAAAAACTGCATGCATATTAATCAATTAAAAAGAAGATTGTAGAAGATTTTTTTAATCAAGGTTCATTAATTACCCTTTTTACACCTTTTTTTTTTCTTAAAAATCTTATTAACTTACACTGACTACCGTCAGCGGGCACCTCCTCCGCACACTCTCATAACATAATTATCAATGATTCTATGTTTTGGCTGCTTGGTGGCCGAGTGACAAAGCCATAGGTTTCAAACCAAGAAGTCCCGGGTTTTAATCCTAGTGAAGAGAAAATATCGGGATTTTTAACTTCATGATTTTAAGGGTACCCCCGAGTCCATCCAACTATAATAGGTACCTGACATTAGATTGGGAAAATAAATCGGTTTGTCTTCGTGCTGTTCACATGAAACCGTCGACCTTAGAAACAGATTGACTTTTACATCATCTGTTCTGAATATCGCAAAGTCTGAAAGGGGAACTACTATACTTATGTTTTACAATACATAACTATTATAGTGGCAGAATATAGGTACATTTTTCATCGAAGCTATTTATTTGACATACATTGAACTATAAAAATACTTTATCTTAACAACTCCTGCATGTCAAAATATATTTTTTAAATTTTTGTTTCATTTGGGAATAATTTTGTGTGTACTGTGTTTTTCATCTTTTAGAAGTATTTGACATCAAAGACGACCTGAGAAAAGCGCTGGCAAATTTTTATCTTGAGCAATCTTCATTTCGCAAAAAGATTGATGAAGGTAATACTATTTATTGTAAAAAGATGAGATTCATTAAGCAAATTATCTTATCTTTTTTTTATAAATTATAGACATGCCTTAAAAAGAAGATAACTTAAAAAAACATTAATATTATGTATTAAAATTCTTAAAGTCTTTGGTTTGCGGATGTTTGAATTGTCTAATATATTATACCTTTATGCTATGAAGAAATAGACGCAAGAAAAATAGGAACTATGCTCATTGTATTTATATAAAACAAAAGTAATATTAGAGGACATTCTATATTACCAGTGTCTCATTTAGGCTTTGTAAATAAATTGAAATCGAATTGAAAATCATTTTATATATTTTAAAATTATTTCAATAATTCTAATATTTAAATATTAATTTAAAAAAATCCACTAAGATAATTTTTTAAAATTATTATTAAAAGTTCATTGAGGTGATTTATTGCTATATTGTTTATATTATTTTTGGTAATTTACTACAATTTTTATCAAGACGTATATGGCATTAAAGTCGAGGCAAAGAAACATCTGGATAAATTGTCTTCGGCACAATCCTCTCTTCAGAATGAGATAGATCGAGGTAAGAGTCATTTATTTTTCATATCTCTTGGGCCAATGTGTCTAAAATAAATAGTTCCGTTTGAGCGGAGATTTCCTAAATGACATATGCAATAAACAGAAAAAAAAATCACTATAAAATATTATATATAGGCTTTATGAATGCGTTGGTAATAATATTATAGCAGATCTAGAGTTACATAGTATAGATGAGATTAGTAGATTTATGCTAATATATTAAGTTAAACAGATCTATTGTTCTAGAATGCTAGAATCTACATATTTTTTTCCGCATTTCGAACAGCCAAAAGAAATTCTGAAATAATTTTTTTCACTGCTCTTATTTTTCTTTTTTTTTTTTTTTTTTTAAGAACTATCGGACATGAGAAACAACATAGAGATATTCATATTAAATGTTAATTTCACACAAGCGTTGTATCAAAAAAGGTTGGACAAAGGTAATTAGTTAATAGTGCATCTTAGTGGACTTTTAAATCAGGAAGAGTCAAACAAATTGGCATATAAGTTAATTGGTTAGAAAAAAAATCATCATATAGTTCGTCCATTGTGGTGCGATAATGACCACTTTTGTCATTCTGTAGCTAAGGGCTTTGCACTGGGGTTTTGTGCCTCCTCATATGGCTGCTGAGACCTATGTTAGCCCGAAATGTTGGACTGCACACTGGGTACGTTATTCCAGCTGGAGATAGTATTATTGACCTTGGTTTTCTTCTCTGGCGCTTTTCTTCTGCCAGCGCTGTTTTATTTTCCTCAGCATCCTGTGCGCCAGTTTTTACAGCGCGACGCGTGATGCTCTATCATGTGCTTCTGTCTTCCAGGTGGCTGGGTTTGTGCTGAACGCCTTCAGAGAGCTTTGAGGATATCCCTGAAGCGTTTTCTTTGTCCGTCTTGAGAGCGATTTCCTTCCCTTAATTGACCATACAGGAGTCGTTTAGGGATGCGGCGGTCTTCCATTCTGCAGACGTGTATTGCCCATCTCAGCTGGGACAGAATCAGGATTGTATGGATGCTTTGCAGACCCGCTCTTTAAAGGACTTCAGTATCTGGTATTTTTTTGGCATTTGACATTCAGTATTTTTCTTAGACATGTCATGTGGAGGTGGTTCAGTTTCTTTGCATGTTTTTTGTAGACTGTCGACCTTTCTGAGGCATAGAGCAATGTAGGGAGGATGACAGCTCGATAGATCCCTAGCTTTGTATTTGTGGTAATACCTCGTCTGTTTCAGACATTTTTAGACAGTCTGCCATAGGATGCACTGGCCTTGGCGATACTCAGGTCGATTTCATTATCGGTCTTTCCGTTTTTGGAGAGTGTGCAGCCAAGATCTGTTTATTGCATTTATAGAATGTTCATTTATCTTGATGCTTAGATCCGAGTAGGCTTTTCCAGGATGAGGCAAATTTAACACTTCAGTCTTTTAGTGTTAGGGGTAAGGCCAATGTCTGAGCATGCTCTTAAGATGTCACTGACGATGCTCTACAGATCATTCAGAGAAAGCATTAAGGGCACAGTCGTCAGCAAATTGCAAGTCCCTGATTACTGCTGATTTTATTTTTTATTTTGCTTGAGCCGCCTAGGGTTGAATAGGCGACCATCAAATATGTATGTTATATTTATCCCGTTGTTTTCTCTATTTGTGAATGTTGCTCTCAGCATAGCAGAGAACATGATACTGAACAGTGTAGATGCTAGGACACAGCCTCGTTTTACCCCGTTTGGTACTTCAAAGGGCTCTAATGGTTCTCAACTTTCTTGGACACGAGCCTTCATGCCATCATGAAATAGCCTTACCATGGATATAAATATCTGTGGACATCCATACTTTGAAATAATCTTCCAGAGTCCTGTTTGCTGTATTCTTTGGCGCAATGCAGACACTTCGAAAAGGGACCTACGTCAGGTTTCGCTTCAATGGCAATGTGTTCAACCTTCGGCCCATGCTGTTTTTTTCTACAACAACTTCTCATTTAGCAAGAAACCTCGGAAAAACAGAAAGGTTCTGTTGGAGGTTGGTTTAAACAGTGTAGAAGCACCAATCATCATTCGACAGCTGCGTTGGGTTGGACACATCACGAATGAATGAATACCGCACGCCGAAAATCAATATTTTGTCGCGCTTTAAAGAGGATGGCATAATAAAGATCACCCCCACTGTAAGCGTTATAAAGATGAACTCATTTTGCTATCACTGGCATAGAGGAAAGTAGCTGACAGAAGATGGAGAGCTTTCACGTAGGCCGTGGGACACACATTTGAGGCTCCGTAGGGAAGTCCTTGTAGAGGACTTGCGCAGTAGACGTAGAGAAAACTTCAACAAGTTGGAAAGCTACTCAGGATAGAGATTTTGAATGTCTTGATTTGTAGCACAACAGACACTAAACCTGAAACACGTCTGTAAAGTAATGGTGGTTGGTCGTTCAATTAGCCACACAGTACCCTCGTTAACTCTAGGACATTGCAATGTATGAGATTAACATCATCATAGAATCCCTTTTTTTTTTAAAGATATCTATGCTATGATCTATATTTATCCAATGTAATTAATATTAAGATAAGATTACTTTATTCAAGTATTAATTGTTGAACCTTTGGGTTAGTCTATCTACAGCAATAAAAAAAAGCTTAAATTCAATTTAATAATATTAAAACAAACTTACATAAATCAGTAATTATAACCTCGGACAATTTAATTTATTTATGTTAATTAGTAGTATTATTAAACAACTAATTAGGATTTAAATATTTAGGACGAGGTAGATCGTAAAAATGACAGCAGATTTTGGGTTATTTTCTTGAGAACAATATTTTATAAAAATCTGCTTCATCGCGAGAATCAAAGAGGATTCAAGGCCTTTGCTAGAAGTATATTTATAGTTGGCATTGATATGTAATTTGTTTCTAATAACTCTATACATTTATTTTTACAGCAATTCTCGGAGCACAATTTTCCCCACCAAAATCATGTCGTGACATCTATAGTACAGAAGACCGCGTAGTGGTGACATTAGCTTCCGGGTTAAAGGTCATGTGTGACACCAAGACAGACGGCGGTGGATGGATCATCTTTCAGAGACGAATCAACGGAAAAGTAGATTTCTATAGAGGCTGGAAGGAGTATCGTGATGGCTTTGGAGATTACATTATTGGAGAATTTTATTTGGGGAATGAAAAGATATCCATGTTAACATCAAAGCTAAATTATGAAATGAGAGTTGATTTGGCCTATGAAAACACGACATATTTTGCCACCTTCTCCACTTTTAAATTGCTAGGTGAAAATGACATATACAAACTACATATAGGAAATTACATTGGGACAGCTGGCGATAGCTTGAAGAGACAAAATAATTCTTTTTTCTCTACTTTCGACAGAGACAACGACATTGTCAGTGGGAGCTGTGCTATTAAGAGAAGAGGGGCATGGTGGTACAAGGACTGTTCCGATTCAAATCTGAACGGTGAATGGGCAAATAATAACCAAAGTGCTGTTTACTGGGATACCGTGGCCGAGTGGAAGAGTGCCACATTTACTGAAATGAAAATAAGAGAATATAAATAAATACAAGCAAACCTTAACTTTGAAACAAAAATGATATTTGTTGATATTTCTTAAACTATTTTTCCCCTAATAGCTTGCACTACATTCACCTTGACCTATCATTTAACCTGTTGGACAGTCGGGGCACTACGCAAGATTTGTCGACGGTCTTTCTCCATTCCTCTCTTTTTGCTTTGGATAGAACCTCTTTAATGGCAGGCCCTTAATTCTTTTATGTTGTCTTCCCATCTCTTTCTCTGCCTGCATCTTTCTTTTTTTTTCTGTTCCCTGAAGGAAGGTGTTTCCAAGCCCCGAAGACCTTATAATATGATAACTATATTATAGGCCTACATATATAATGAAACATTTGTTATTACAAACGCGAGGACAAATTTGTATATATTTCTCTGATCTTTTACTCTCTCTCTCTCTCTCTTTATATATATATATATATATATATATATATATATATATATATATATATATATATATATATATATATATATATATATATATATATATATCACTGGCGGATCCAGAACTTTGGAGTGGGGGGGCGATTTTTTTCCAAACCTAACCCTAACGCCCAGTAAACCCTAACCCTATGCATAAACGTGCGAACAGCATATATATATATATATATATATATATATATATATATATATTCAATATATGAGAATAAAATAAGACTGTTTCTCAATGTTCGGCGAAAAAAAAAAGAACAAAAAAACAGTCATGTTGAGGCCTTTCTCTTGCAAACTTGGGGGTCTGGGAGAGCGCTTTAAGCTTACTCAGTGGGGTTCGGGGCGAAGCCCCGACACCCAAAAGCGTTTTGTTGCATTTTTCACTGCAGAAACGCATTCTCCTGACATCTACAGCTCATATGTTATCAGTGGGGTTCTGGGCGAAACCCCGACGCCAAAAGCGGTTTCTTGCATTTTTCACAGCTGAAACGCATTCTCCTGACATGTACAGCTCATTACTTATTAGTGGGGTTCGGGGCTTCGCCCCGACGCCAAAAGCGTTTTCTTGCATTTTTTACGGCTGAAACGCATTCTCCTGACATATACAGCTCATTACTTATCAGTGGGGTTCGGGGCTTCGCCCCGACGCAAAAAGCGTTTTCTTGAATTTTTCACGGCTGAAACGCATTCTGCTGACATCTACAGCTTATTATTCATTCTATTATAAAGGACCTTTTTAATAATGTGGAAAAATATTCAAATATGAATTTATAGTCCCTTAATACATTGCAAATACAACCGGTTTGTTATTTGAAAAGATAAGATACACCACATATTTAGATTAAGGCTTTGAGGATCGCCGCCGAAAAAAAAAATATTCGATTAATAATATTCAATAAAATTCGAACATCAATTGTGAGTTATAGTCCTAAATTTATTTAACTAGACAAATATGAGATAGAGTAAAGGTTGGAAAAAGTCGACTAGGAAAAGATTATCTGGCTTTTGAACTCATCTCAACCGTGACTGTTATATTGAAAAATTTCGTTTGAATTATAACTTTTCCAAAGCAAAGTCTTTCTTAAAATAGTTATGATAAATGCATGTGAAATTACACAAACTCTCTCTGGAAAGGGGAATGGCGGTAAAATGAAAACGATTAATCCTCGCCCCCCCCCCCCCCCTGGATCCGCCAGTGATATATATATATATATATATATATATATATATATATATATATATATATATATATATATATATATAGATAGATAGATAGATAGATAGATAGATAGATAGATAAATATTTTATATATATAATAAGCAAGGTTAAATTGTAGTTTTTGATAGTATGTTACACAATCTTTGTGTGCATATTAACTGGTTATTAAGTGTCCATATTTTATGACCTATAAGTTAATAGCTTAATATCTCCAACCAGGACGTCATATTATTGTAAGATTGTTGTAGGTGGTCGTTAAATTGTAGCACCAAGCTGCTGGTAGACAACTCAACTTCTGTAGCTTCCTTGTGAGCAATAGTAAATAGAACTTGTATTGCAAATTCAACAAATTGAACTTGAGATTTAATAATAAATATATAAGAAACTTTGGTAATAATATAAAATGGAATTCTTAGCAAAATCTAACTTACTGGAGTCGTCTCCCCTACCTAAGACCGTTGACGACAATGCCGTTCATCTTCTATCGACAATACCTAACATTTTCAGACCCTATCCATAGAAACACACTTACTTTGTAACAAATAGCGACTGTACGGAACAAAAGTTAATTAAATAATTAACTAAATAAATAAAAAAAAAATAAAAGTGTTTGATCATGTGTTCAACTGTGTTATGTTATACTATCGTATTGTTATGTATTAATAATGTTGTAACTCTCTAAGACAGGTCGGCAACAGTAAACGATGTATTTATTTATTATAACTAGTATAAACATCAACAAATAGTAATAGTTACTAGTTAGACTTGGACGTCTGCTATAAAGTCACAGGGAGTAATATGTCTTAAGTTCTAAGAGTCCTACTTCATACCAGAACACAGAACAGACCACCGACACACTTCCCAGTGTCGCTCCAGGTCTCACACACAGTTTCCTAGTATCACACAGGACAGTACTCAGCACCAGACTGTTCAAACTCCCATGACTTCTAGCCGGCTCACAACAGTCCTTCTTCCTGTCTCTATATGTCTTTCACTAGTCGTGTTCAGTAGTGCTCAGATGCGCACCATTAGTGTACCGCGGGAGCGGGGTTACAACAATAATTTATATTTTAATGTGGTATTATTTTTAATGTGCTATTTCTTTTATTATACCATTGTTTCGTTCAAAAATAGATAGTAAGCATATAAATAATACATAAAATAAAATATATAAATCAATACCTATTTTATCTTCAAATATAGCAGGGGTTCTCAACCTGTGGATGGCGATTCCTTTTGGGGTCGATTACCGATTTCCCAGGGGTCGCCTAAGACCATCGAGAAATGGATTGTTTTTATCAATTCTTCTATTGCTGTGTAAGTGTGGGTGTGTGGGGGTCGCGGAAGAGTGGGGGGTGGAAAAAAGGGTCGCCGAGCTTAAAAGGTTGAGAACCGCTGAAATAGAGTATAACAGAAAACATTCATATTCCATTTTTCATAATTTTATAACGAAAGTTATTTAGACTATATAAGTAATAAAATTGATAACATAAACTTCAAGGGTACAGAGTGAAAGAATATAAAGTTACAAATGCCTTTGAGAATTAATAGGTAACTCCTACTCATTGTACTTTGTAAACAGAACCAGACGACATTGATTACTATATAGAGAACAAACTTTGGTATAATACACAAAAATTTTACCAATCATTTCATGTCAATGAATGATCACCTACTTAAGCTCGTTGGGATTGATGTCATTGAATTAATCATAACAGCTGCTTTTTTTTTCCTGGCCAAATGACTAAGAAATATAATTCAGCAGTGCTTAAAAGATGCTTACAAATTATAATCTCCTTTTAATGTATACCTAGACCGGAAACCGGAAATAAATTCTTATCCGAGACTGATCGATTCACAGACCTATATATATATTTAGATTTTTATAAACTCTTTTTTAAGCTCTAAGGGGAGTCGCCCCAATCAATCCTTTCTGTCTTAAAAAAGTAATGATCTTTACTTTTCAAAGTTTAGAAATAATGCAAAATCATTTCTCGGATATTGACGCAAATATATGAAACAAAGCAATTTACTGTTTGTTTCCATTGAGATAATGTTTCAAAAATCCTAGATCGAAATAATTCATGTTGATTTAAATCATCTTATGTACATTTAAATAGATTGATTACCTAGATCTTTCTGGATTATGTATCTAAAAATTGTAAAATAATAATTATGAGACGAGAGTACCCTTATTTTTGATGTTCAATCACTAGATCTAGATCTAAAAATTACATTATATGTTACATAGGTTAGGGTGAAAAAAAAACAAACTATACTTCTTTTAACTACTTTACAAAACAACGCCTTGATCCAACTTTCTACTAAATTTTCTCGACATTGTTTGTAGTGTTAAAACATCTCCATGTCCAGTCTAGTATAGTATATAAGTCTATGGTTCTAACCTTTCTTTTTTATTTCCTTTTTATTTTCGTATTTAAGATTCAATTTACTTTTTGATTGCAAAAAGGAGAATTCAATATTTTAATTCTTTCTATTTCCTTGTTTATACATCATTTGATGTTTCTACATTTAGCTTCAAATTCGTTTATACTTTTCATTTTATATAGTGGACAGACAACGTACAAATTCTATCTATCTATAGTTCTTTTCGTCTTATAAATAATAATTTCAGACTATTAATAATTTATTTTAAATTATTTTAATTGAAATTTATTAAAATATATTCTCTTGTTAATTCTACAATTTGTAAGAATGACACCCCAAACAGTGCAAAAAATCTTTCTGATGGAACTGATAGATCTTAAAGTTTGCATTATGAAGCAGATTGAAAGTACTGATTTCTCTTTGACATCAATAAGTTTCATATGTATTGTTATAACTCTGCAATGCGCACCGCCATTCAGGCTAGTGCTAGAATGTGCGCACTGTGATAGACTAGACCTAAAATTAAAAAGAGAACGATTTCCGCCCAAGGAGAGAGCCAATATGGAGAGACTGTGCCTAAGATAGATGTTGTTTTGTGTACCTGTGATGTCGTGTAAATAAACGTCTATGTCTCGTTGAGTTTGCCTCACTTAAGTTATTTCAGTATGATGCTTGGCATCTTCAGATTATTTCGTAAGTGCAAGACAATGCATAAATGCCAACATGTCGCCTTCTTCAGTTCAAATCCTTAAAATCATCAAAGTCCTATTGTAATAATCTGTTATTTTTGTAATGATGTATGAATGTTAGATTAAAAAGGAAAAAACAAAACATGAGATTATAAATAGGGGGAGGGGGGGGTTGGAATAATAAACAAGCGAAATAACAACTAAAAAATCCTTCTAAAAAAAACAACAAAAAACTTTAAACTATAATCTCAATACTGTAAGAGTTATTTCCCTTATTTGCTACCAAACCAATTAATCCATTACCAATAATAATTTACTAATAGGTTAATATTTTTGTTACTCGATTAATGTTTCGTTACGTACAATTGCTCTTCAAAATCGACACTAGCAGCTGGGAAGAGGTGGCACTGGATAGATCCACATGGAGAGAGAGCATAAAGGAAGGGTCACGGATTGCAGATGTCATACACAACAGAAGCAGAAAGAAGGGTGATAATGCAACGGCGCCTGGTGATTATATATGCCCAACCTGCGATCGCAGCTGTGTATCAAGGATTGGCCTCTTTAGTAACACAAGAAGTTGCAAAGAGAAAAGATCCTTCTCTCGAGACGTAAAATGCCACCCTAATCACAATAAATAATTGTTCAAAGTCTTAACTTTGTCCGAGAATAGGTGTTGGAAAAACAACGAGTTTAATTATCTAAGGGGACGAAACCCTACATTTAGAAAACAAATATTTAATGTTTCTATTCAAAACATCTTGGCTCTCTGTTCACATTGGTCTCACCAGCCACATGAGGAGGCACGAAACCACAATGCAAAGCACTTAAGCCCCCTGGATGACAAAAGTGGTCATGATTGAACAACGGTGGATGAACTATATACATTATGTTACCACCGGCTCCTGCCGTGCAAAGTGAAAAGTGGACAGGTAGGATTTACTAGTAAAAATGTTTAATAATAGATTACTTATAAACAAGTTACATATTTATAATTTTTTTAAATATTGGTATTCTTATTAATAGGTTGCTCATAACAAGATGTGTAGATATTTATTCTTTATTGATGCGAGTCTGAAGATGTATATTAATACTAATTAATAGGGTTCCTTAAGGTTGTTATGTCGGAAGTGATAATGGATATAAGCACTTAAATATCTATACAATGCTACCAATAGCATGTGTCTCAAATAGCCTCCGACAACCCGTCCAACACCTAGCCGTCAAATGTGGCTCAGATGTTGGAGCCATTTAACTGTTTTCATTAACATGAGAGTGGGCAAAGGCGAGTAACTGGCGCCTAATCCAGTAAGCTTCGTGCAGAAGTGGCTCGTTAGCCTTGGCTGGTTACAAAGCTAGTTGACGAGAAACTCTGAATATAGAAACATGGGAAAGGCTTCATGGAGTCAACCCTGAAGAAAAAAAAGGAGCCGGCGAGCCTTAGGTAGTTTGCAGCACACCGTGCTACATCTTGGCAAAATCCTGCGATGCCGCTGACACCATCTACAGTTGTTATTCCTTTGTATACATCAACTACTGCTCTGTGGGCAACATCGTTGCAACTACATAGATTTCTGTCCATGCATTTATCTCTATTTTTATAGGATGAAAAAAATAATTATAGCTTTTATATAGCGCTACTTTCATGCTTAGAGCATGCTCAGAGGGCTATGGTCCTATCTCATGTGTGGACCAGTTGGGGGAGGGGGTATCTTGGAGAAGGTTTTCAGTGCTGCCTTTAGGCGCTCAATCGGGTGTCGAACCTTGAGCCCCTTTCATGGGAAACCAAGATAAGCCACGTTCAAGCGTACTTAATTTCTTGATCACGCTTAGATGATCTAAAATCGCTTTGCGGATGAAGTAAGCTATATAAACAGGCTTCTAATACAAAGATAATTCTTTTAAGATAATTAATAAAAAAAGCAAATATGGTATTTTAGCAATGAAAGACATCTCATACATGGAGCCATACATGGATTAACAATTATGGGTTAGTATTTTAATTATTATATAATAGAAAATAGAGGACAAGGCACGAAAATGTTAAACATAAAGTGTATATTTCTACCACATTTAGAAATACACTTTTTTATGGTATCGTAATACGTATTTTTTTCAAATACTACTGCTAGCAGACTGTTTAAACTAAATAGTGATTTATATGGTCCCATTTATTATATTCAGTACGGTAATTACAGTCCCCGCATTTTCATCTCAACAAAGGAAGCACTAGCAGTAAATTTAGTCACACTATACCAGTTAATACCTTGGTGAGATTGGTTACTACCCCACTTACCGTTAAGGTTAGAATAATGGCACTCATTGTACCACCAGCCACCTAAGCATTCCACCGCACAATTCTTATTCATCCATTTATCATTGTCTTTATCAAATGTCGTAAATGGTTGGTTATTATGGTATGATAAGCTATCATCTAAGTTGCCAGAAAAGCCTTCTATTTTTAGTTTATACTTATCATTTTCACCTAACAATTTAAATAGCGCATATTTAGCGTTATAATTTTTGTATTGAAATTCCAAATCAAGTCTTAGTTCATGTTGCCTTCTAGATGTTAACTTATAAATGTTTTCATTTCCCAGATAAAATTCACCAATGTTGTAATCTCCAAAGCCGTCACGATACTCCTTCCAGCCTCTATAGAAATCTACTTTTCCGTTGATTCTTCTCTGAAAGATGATCCATCCACCGCCGTCTGTCTTGGTGTCACACATGACCTTTAACCCGGACTTCAATGTCACCACTACGCGGTCTTCAGAGCTGTTGACGTCATTACAAGTTTCTGGTTGCGTCATGTTCGTGATTACTGAAGAGGTAAACGTGAAGATTAATTTTAGAACCACTCTAAATAATCTAAGGACAATGAGAAATATCCGCGATAAACATGTATAATGATCATCATCATAATCAAACTTCATTTGAGTGAGGGCTTGAGAGGCTCAACTCCTCTCTTGCAAAAGCCCTGGATAGAAACCCTGCTGTTTTGCGTAGTAAATACAGGTCACCATACAGGTCGAGAATTTTTGGTTTCCCAGACCTGTCGAGACGGAGATCAGCAAGTCTGGGGCAGTCAAGCAGAATATGAGACACGGTTTCCTCTTCTTCCCCGCAGTGGGGGCACCGTGAGTCTAAATTTGGCCAGGGCCTTGAGAAATATGAGTCAACAGAAAATTGGCCTGTCATGCTTCCTCAGGCCTGGACAGCCTCTCACGGGGAGGCTACTAATGAAAAGATAGATCCACGAAGGATGATAATTAGTAGACACACAGAGCAACATAAAATTAATAAAAATAATAATTATAAACAAAAGTTTACCATAGAAGACAACTAGATTATATTGATGATATTGATTATATTGATGACCGAAAACTAGATTATTTATGACTGAATACAATTAAATTATTTATGACTGTAGACAACTAGATTATATTTATGACTGTAGACAACTAGACTATATTTATGACTGTAGACAACTAGATTATTTATGACTGTAGACAACTAAATTATTTATGACTGTAGACAACTAGACTATATTTAAGAATGAAGACGGTTATATTATTTATGACTGTAGACAACTAGACTATATTTATGACTGTAGACAACTAGATTATATTTATGACTGTAGACAACTAAATTATTTATGACTGTAGACAACTAAATTATTTATGACTGTAGACAACTAAATTATTTATGACTGTAGACAACTAAATTATTTATGACTGTAGACAACTAGACTATATTTATGACTGTAGACAACTAAATTATTTATGACTGTAGACAACTAAATTATTTATGACTGTAGACAACTAGACTATATTTAAGAATGAAGACCGTTATATTATTTATGACTGTAGACAACTAGATTATATTTATGACTGTAGACAACTAGACTATATTTATGACTGTAGACAACTAAATTATTTATGACTGTAGACAACTAAATTATTTATGACTGTAGAAAACTAGACTATATTTAAGAATGAAGACGGTTATATTATTTATGACTGTAGACAACTAGACTATATTTAAGAATGAAGACGGTTATATTATTTATGACTGTAGACAACTAGACTATATTTAAGAATGAAGACGGTTATATTATTTATGACTGTAGACAACTAGACTATATTTAAGAATGAAGACGGTTATATTATTTATGACTGTAGACAACTAGACTATATTTAAGAATGAAGACGGTTATATTATTTATGACTGTAGACAACTAGACTATATTTAAGAATGAAGACGGTTATATTATTTATGACTGTAGACAACTAGACTATATTTAAGAATGAAGACGGTTATATTATTTATGACTGTAGACAACTAGACTATATTTAAGAATGAAGACGGTTATATTATTTATGACTGTAGACAACTAGACTATATTTAAGAATGAAGACGGTTATATTATTTATGACTGTAGACAACTAGACTATATTTAAGAATGAAGACGGTTATATTATTTATGACTGTAGACTACTAGACTATATTTAAGAATGAAGACGGTTATATTATTTATGACTGTAGACAACTAGACTATATTTAAGAATGAAGACGGTTATATTATTTATGACTGTAGACAACTAGACTATATTTAAGAATGAAGACGGTTATATTATTTATGACTGTAGACAACTAGACTATATTTAAGAATGAAGACGATTATATTATTTATGACTGTAGACAACTAGACTATATTTAAGAATGAAGACGGTTATATTATTTATGACTAGATTAGTTATGAAAGACGACAATTACATTATTTTTGGTTATAGACGGATATACATTTATAACTGAAGGCTATGGATTAGCTATGCAACTTAAGTATCCAGAGTGCTAGTTATAACTACATTTAAAAAAAGTATACGCCCAAACCATTAACGATCATTGTATATGTCTTCAGAGTCTCTTGAAATCTTTAATGTACTCTATTAGTTTCTAAGTACCATGGCATATTATAAGCAGCTAGAAATGAGAGAGATTAATGCCAACTATGGATTATTTTAGCCTTATAGGCTAGAAAAAAAAAGTATATACAACATAATGACTTCTCTCTTCTTCGAAAACAAAAAACGGCTGCACGAGATGCAGGAACATCCCGAAAACATTTGGTAAAAATAAAAAGATAAAAAAAAAGACCTTCTACCAGTACAATCTTACCTTCATCAAGATTGGTTTGAATGCTTGTTAGAGTTCTGTTCAAGATTGCGTTTGATCTCATGATGTCTTGCTGAATAATCCCTTGTCTTTCTTCACCTTCATTAGCCAATCGAAATTAGAACATTTTATCATTACTGGTATACGGCCATTGTTGAACTGTCATTAATTTACATTAAAAAACTATATATTGAAAGTGATATGAATTACACAAGTGTTATTGACCTTATAGTTAACAAGTTGCCTGTTTCCGCTTTATATGCATATACAATAAATAGTCAAAACCTACAACACATCTCTCTCTCTCTCTCTATCTTTCAATCTATCTATCTATCTATCTATCTATCTATCTATCTATCTATCTATCTATCTATCTATTTATCTATATATATAATCAAAACCTACAACACATCTCTCTCTCTCTCTCTCTCTCTCTCTATCTATCTATCTATCTATCTATCTATCCAGTGCTTTTTTTGTGACGGTTCGCACCGTCACGGTGCCTTTTTCAATGTGGTGAAAAAAAGTATTACATTTCTTGCATTTTAAAGTTTATTATTAATTTATTAGTTATTAAAAGTTAAGCAATCCATCACTGAGAACCGGCACCTTTTTTGTTTTTTTTTTTACAAAAAATATAAAAAAAAACACTCTATACATATACATATTCTCGTTAATTACCCTCGTTAATCTGTCTATGAATAGATGCGATTGTTATATTAAGGTCTTCTTTGATCCGAGTGATATCTTGTTTAGTTGTTTCTTGACTTTCTTTGACTACATGAGATGAAAACATACAATGAACATTGAGCATTTTTGTTTTATATTCATAGTTCTTAAACCTTTTTTGTAATACAAATAGAAAATTACTTAGTAATATATTTTTATGTCTGTTTTTTTATTTAGAAAATAGAGACCCAAAAAAAATCTGCTGCTGCGGACAGACGTAGACGGCGTAAAAAACAATTAAATTGACCACTGGCGGACAATGGTTATGCTCTCGTAAATATGTAGGTCACCGCTGGGGCTGCGTCTTCCCGGGAAACACTGCATTCTTCATTAATCTTCGGACACGAGAACAATCCTTAGTATTATTTTTTTCTCAATAAGGTATTGTGATCGGCCTTTGAACTGATGAGCCAAGAGATCGATTGCAAGGTAAAGACTTAAATTTTTTTAGACCCTTGAGTCTAACCAACTCTGAAGTGTAGCCAAAATAGGAGAAAAGTAAAAATGGTTGGTCTTTGGGCAGGTCACGTGTCACCCACGTTAACTACGGCCCATACAGACAGATGAGATACACATCCCGTGTACCATATATCGCAAGACCTGATTAGAGACTAACCTTAAATAACAAATTGAGCAATATATTATAGATAATATGTGGTAGATTATTGCTACTAAATAATATTATTATTATCATTATTTTAAAAACATTTTAATTTGTCAGACAATAAATATAATATCTAAGAGAGAGAGAAAGAAAGATAGACAGACATACAGACAGATAGATAGACAGAGTAATAGACAGACAGACAGAGCAAATACAACAAAATATCCATAACTACCTTCGTTTATTTTTTTATGAATGGTGACCATAGAGTCTTCAATATATTCTTTCAAGACAATTACGTCTGGCTTATGAGATGTATGTATTTGTCTGACTTCATTAACATCTTTATGCAAATTTAGAAAACTATGAACCAAATCTTCCCAAGTTATTTTCTCAACGTTTATTGTAATTGTAGCGTTGATGGTTTCTTCTGCTCCAGATCGATTCACACCGTGCGCTCCACAGAAATATTTCCCAGACTGAGACACGTTTGGGCTTGCCCATGTTAATTGGAGATAGGAATCTTCTGTTTCTTGACTTGAGAGTGTTCCGTGTGCGCTAGTTAAGCCTTTGTCTTGAGTAACCGCGTTATATTGAGTCTTATAAATAGAAGCTAGTACTCCTGTAGTCTCTGTGTGATAAATACGTATCAATATATTCGTTTTATTCAAATTAAATAGAGTTAATTTTTTTCAAAAAATCTTATCTGATACATAACAAATGTTACTTCAAAAAAGGAGACCATCTCCATATATAAATTGTTTGTGCCAATCTAGTCATGCATGTTAATCAGTAACTTAAAATCCACTAAGTCTTTATTTTTCCTAGCGAATTCAGGCAACCCATTCTCTTCTCTAATGGAACTAGGGAAGAAGGAGCACTTGTACGAATTTGTTCTAGCGTATGGAATAAGAAATGTACCTCTATCTTTGTGTCTTTCTGAGTATTTCATTAGGTTTTGTTTTTCTATCTGTAAATTATAGTAAAGTGTTTTATGTATTATTGATTATTTATTTTTTATTCTTTTGTACTGAAGTGTCTCTAATCATATTTGAATATCAATTTGTTATAAATCTAAAATGGTATTTTTTCTACTAAATTATCTTGTTATCTTATATAATGAAAATAAGATGATTACGTCATACATCTCGTCATGCATGTTAACTAATGACTTTTGCAAAGTCACTGGTTTTCCTGACTTGCTCAGGCAACCCATTCCATGCTCTTATAGCACTATTGCAGAAGGAGCATTTGTAAAAAAAAATTCTCCTAGCATAAGGAAAAAGGAATGACATTCTTTTTTTTTTTTTTTTTGAGTCTTTCTGAGTATTTTATTAGATTTTGTTTTGTATTTGAAGATTATGGTTCAGTGTTTTATGTATAATTGTTACATTACTTATGAGTCTTCTCTCCTGAAGGCTTTCTAAGTTTAGTGCACTATTTTTTTAACTATTCCAGAAATCAGATGTTACTACTGGCCTACTTACTACTTACTAGTGTTAAATTGCATTTTAGATCTATGTTAGTGTTTGATTAAAAAGAAAATGCTTTGTTTGTTTTTTTAATAATGTCCTCAGCATGGGGATTTCATGATAACTTTTAATTTATTATAAAACTTAGATATTTTCATTTTTTTTTTAGTCTGTTTAATAGTTTCACCATGAATAAAATCAGTAGTTTGTATTTCTTGTAGTTTTGCCTGTATGGAACTCTAGCCTCAATTTGGAAACGGTAAACTTGAACAAATATCACTTGCAAATTTTTACAATTTAATTATACATTTTATATGTCCCTCTATGCTTCACTCCCCTCCTCTAAATGACCTCATTAGGTGAGTTATTAAATAAAGACTTGGAGCTGGATATGGTAGGTCCACAGCGGTTCTCAACCTTTTATTCTCGGCGACCCCTTTTTACAATCCCCCCAGTCTGACGCGACCCTCCCCCCCACCCATATACATACACAGCAATGGAGGAGTAGACAAAAACAATCCATTTTTTTCAATGGTCTTTGGCGACCCCTGGCAAATTGTCAATCGACCCCCAAGGGGGTCGCGACCCACAGGTTGAGAATCCCTGGGGTAGGAGATAGCGAGACTTTATTTCTTATTTTTAACTTCACAAGAGATCAGATAGAACAACCAGGAAATGTTACTAAAAAGTTTTTTAAAAAAACCAAAGAAGAATTTATATGAATTTGAGAACATTACCGTGAAGTATGTACATAAAATGAACGTGTGAACTTTGACTTGTATTGGAGCTAGATACCTAAACATCAATAGAAAAAAAAGAAATTTTGAAAAAATAAAAGGACAATTATACAAAGTCACTATAATATTTAAGTATAAAAAAAAATTACTGATAAAATATACAACTTCAAGGCAAATGACTTCATTCAAATTAAAATACAAGCTTAAACTTACCGAACAGTTTAAAGTTAATGTTTGAAGCAGCTCCTTTGGGGCTACAGAATTTGCATTGAAATCTAATTGGGGTACTAAGAAAGAATTAAGAAATTAAATTAATATTAGTAAAACAAATAACTATCAGAATTTTTTTTTTTAAATTGATCGAAATGGCACCTGGGATCCAAGATGACCTATTGACCAATGTTATGAATGAAAAAAATACTACAATTTTTCGACCATACAACAAGGTCATCAGGGCTCACAAAGACCTTCCTTTAAAGAACAGTACCATGAGAAAGAGGAAGAGGCAGACAGAGAAAGCGATAGGAAGACAGCAACAATAACAACATCAAAAGACGGGCTTGCAATTAAACAGATTCTAATCAAGGCAAAAGACAAAAAGAAATGAAGATGATACTCTACGGATTGGTTGTGCTCACAGACCTGTGACGTGGTAAAGACCTAGTGGTCCAAACTACCCACAGATTGTGACGTTGCAGGTCAGTATTCAGGCCTTCTATATAACGATTGGTCTCGATAGGTTCCGCTTGATACGACAATAGTTTTGCGAATTGACACGGCCTCGAAGCACTGTCGGAGTGTAAAACAAAGCCTTTTCGTTGACACTAAGCACGGCTGTGTGTCACTGTTATGTGACAGAAAATATTTCATTGGTGTCTACGGTACAGTGGTCTGCGTTACGTCATCCAGCGACAACGGAAACCCAACACCAGCCAGATGCTGATAGCGGAGAAAGAGAGAGAGAGAGACACACACACACACTCTCTCTCTTTCTCCCTCCCTCCATCCCTCCCTCTCTCGCTCTCTCTCTCCTTCTCTCTCAAAATGGGACGCAACTTCTACAGCTGCCAAAAAAAAAACTCAATGAAATCATTTTCAAAGACAATTAGTTGACATTTCTCGTGTGTAGGTTTACCCCAAAGAGAACGAAAACAAAAATAAGTCACATAGTGTAGTGGACAATAATATTTTGGTATTAAATTTTGAATTATAGATGTACCAAGGGGACATAACTCAAATAAGTTAAGAAAAAAAAAAAAACATCGAGGCTAACTAGTATGTTCATCATGTTTGTATACAGGGATTACAGGGAGTCTCAAAAATAAGGTATTGTCGGATAGATACAGAATAGACGTTGGGTAGTTTGATGGTCATGAAAATCTTTGTTCGTAGAGAAATTTATTATTGAATCAATTAACATCTTAGCATTAGTTAGACCAATGGACTATATCTATGCATGTTATTACAACTGTATTTTGTGATGGCAAGGAGTGATATATATACTCAACATGAATGAATGTAATATGAATGAATATTTGTGTTGGAAAATTTCTTGTTTATTATGGAATAAATGAAGACGTGAGAGTTTGTAGTTGTAATAATTATTGATAAAGTCACATATGAAATAGTTAATTATCAGAACATACAGGCAGTGGTGTAGCTAGGTACCCGTAGGATTGTGTTTAAGAATATGTTGATGCCCCACCCCAAATTTAAAATTTCCCCTGGACTCCACTTCAAAAGTCCTCAAATGAGTGTCCGAAATTTGTTTAACATTTGATATTAAATTGTACGCCTTTATCTACTGTCAGGATGTTTAATGTCAAAATGAATTGGGCCCTACAAGCCTCCCGGAACTCCAAACCCTTAGCTACGCCACTGAGGCTATTGTACTGTTCGCTCATATTGAAAAACCATCATTGCCTTGGCATCTTTTGTCATTTAAAGAAAGATGATTATTTATTATATGAAAACCTACAAATAACAAATTTCTTTGGGCAGTTCGTCTTCGGAGTTCGTAAAACATTTTTAGAAAATAATGCTAATTTAATACATTGTAAATACTCTTATGAGTGCTGTCATGATAGAGAACAATACCGCAGGTTGGATCTCCTTTAGGTGTTTTGCTAAAATTGCATTGCCCAACAGGTCTAGTATCTCGTTTTGAATCTGTGGGTTGAAGTACAGTTTTTTTGTTTTCTTAAATTGTCGTACTGCCAAGACATTGTTGTTGTTACTTGTGTCACCAAAGCGATACTCTTCTTCGGGATGACCACAAAATGAAAGGTTGTCGCATTCTAACGCTAAAGCTAACATTCACTATGCCATGAATTAATTTCATTCACTAATTGTCAACTTCTTCAATGTGCTCCTTGTTCACACCATCCACCGTTCTCAGTCGTTCATGGTGTCTGTGTTCATGAAAAGTAATGAGTAGAAATTTGTTCATTATTTTGTTTTGGACGATTCGGTTGGAAAAACAACAACGTTTGTGCTGTCTTAGGGTGTAAGCCCGAGACCACCGAGACCATCGAGACCACCGAGACCATCGAGACCATCGAGACCACCGAGACCACCGAGACCATCAAGACCATCGAGACCATCGAGACCATCAAGACCATCGAGACCATCGAAACCACCGAGACCATCGAGACCACCGAGACCATCGAGACCACCGAGACCATCGAAACCACCGAGACCATCGAGACCACCGAGACCACCGAGACCATCAAGACCACCGAGACCACCGAGACCATCGAGACCATCGAGACCATCGAGACCACCGAGACCATCGAGACCACCGAGACCATCAAGACCACCGAGACCACCGAGACCATCGAGACCATCGAGACCACCGAGACCATCGAGACCACCGAGACCACCGAGACCACCGAGACCATCGTGACCATCGAGACCACCGAGACCATCGAGACCACCGAGACCATCGAGACCACCGAGACCATCGAGACCACCGAGACCATCAAGACCACCGAGACCATCGAGACCATCGAGACCACCGAGACCATCGAGACCACCGAGACCATCGAGACCATCGAGACCACCGAGACCATCGAGACCATCGAGACCATCGAGACCACCGAGACCACCGAGACCATCGAGACCACCGAGACCACCGAGACCATCGAGACCATCGAGACCACCGAGACCACAGAGACCGCCGAGACCGCCGAGACCATCGAGACCATCAAGACCATCGAGACCATCAAGACCATCAAGACCACCGAGACCACCGAGACCATCGAGACCACCGAGACCATCAAGACCACCGAGACCATCGAGACCATCGAGACCATCGAGACCATCTAAACGACTTAGTGCACATACCAGATGACAAAGCAGCCATTCAAGTGAAAGACACTATGCCTAGATAAATGTAAAATTCGCTATTTCTGTAACATTTTTTTTTTGTTATAAACCTCCTCCCCAATACCGTCACAATAAGTAATTAGCTAAAAGTCAACATCTTGAATGGTTTCCTTAGTGACAAACAGAATATGATGTTTCTTTGGCTTGTTTAATAGCTATTTAAGTCTAAATCTAGAGTTCTGGTAATGGAAAAAAGAAAAAAAAAAGCTGAAAAAAAGTTAATACTATCAAGGGCCTAATTATTATAAAGGGAAAAACAAAAGAAAGATTAGGAATATGGGACCCAAACGTCAGCACCACTGCACCGTCATCACCTTATAATAAATCTGATGAAAGCAGTTCCTTACAATGATTCTAGCTGAGAACACGGGCTCATGTTTTGAAGTTAATATAAAGTTTGATATGACAATTAGGATATTTTAAGAAAACTTTAAAACATTTTTAATCATTTATTTTTACAAAATTGCAGTGTAGGGCATGTCACGATTGGTCGTTAGTCATGGTACCAGGCGATATGAAACCCCTACATACCATGCACTGCCTTATTTAGAGTTGAAAAGGCCTTAAGCTATTTGAGTCCAGATATTTTATGTAACTACTAAATATTTCATGGAGGCCCTGAGCTAGAGCTTATGTTGTTCACCATCGAGTGAGGGCCCCAAAATTGTCGTGGTCCCGGGTTCATTAAACCCCTTCGCGTCATGGATGCTACGCCACTGCATATAGGTATTGTAACGGCTTAATAATACGCCATAAATGGACACTTTTAGAGTTCAGAGCTAGAAGTTCCTCTACAGGATACTTACCTAATCGTACGTTATACATCATGTACAAGGTTAACCTATTGCAAATACTATCTGAGATTGGACCAAAAACAAGTATCTTATCTCTTATCTTATCTTATCTCTTATCTTATCTTATTTTAAAAAATTCTATAAAGTATTGATTTCCAGAATGGAGATAGCTAGAATAAGAATCTGTAACTTACTTGTAATAGCGAATTGAAGTGAATATAGACTGAAAGCCACACAAAACAACAAAGTTTTCATTTTAAAAGATCTTTTTTTTTTTTTTAAGGCTTTGTTGCTTTTTAAAAAATATTTATAGACATGACATCCGGATGTTTTCTATCAACACGTGCTAAGGGCGACAACTGTTTGTCAAAGCACAAGAAGAGTTAAGGACTTAATTATATAAGAAAACTCTATGGTAACAGAGAGATAAGCAAATGTACGCTTGAACAAAGACACCAGTCGCTGAAGGCAAGGGAAAAAATAGTTTCTTATCAAACAGTTCCTGGTAAAGGTCAAGGAAAGTGAGTAGAAGTGTGCTGAAATAAACATGTGAGCATTATGTGGGTGTTACATTGTTGCTGAGACAAACTAGACGTGACTAAATGTGTGTGTTTTCTTTCTCTCAGAATGCTAGGCCTTGTATATCGGAACAAATGTTTACAATATGTTTCTGTCCTTTTGATTTTTTATCCTTTATAGTCATTGGTAAAGTACATGGATTTAGTGCAATAGGCTTAGTGTCCAACAGTTGTATCTTAAATTGTTCCACGTTTTCTTTTTCTGGTATGTCAGACATGATATCGTTAAAATCCTCCAACACATTTATTATTTCCCTTCTCTGATCATACTTTAAATCTGGATTGATTTTCACTTGCGATAAAATGCTTTCATTCATTTGTTTCTTATAGTTGACTCAACTTACAGCAAAGATCATTCAGAAGAAACATTTTAACCACAGTGCATCGCCGAACTGCCGTACTAAACTTTACTTTATCTCATCCTAAACTTGTACGTTTCACTCGAGGACTCTACTAGGACCGACTTCAAGACTGACTAACAGTTCGGGTCTCCTCTCAATACTGTACTGAACTCAACTGTCTCTGGTCCGCCAAGGCTTCTGATCACATGATCATTACACGGGTCTTTTTACGTGCAAAGCTCATACAAGTGCTGTCTCTTGTCCATCGACAAAGCACGCTAAACCAGTGGCGTAACTAAGGGGGGGGGAGAATTTTAAAATCCCCCCGGGCCCCCACCTAGGGGGGCCCCCAAATGGGTGTCCGAAATTTATTTGTAAATACATAAATTAATATATTTGATTGACAAATAGTGTCAACGGGTGTCTTTTTTTTATCAACATTTATGGATTAAATTTATCACAAAGACTAAACCTAGATATTTTAAAAATATTTTTGCCGCAGAGATCAATTTTTTAAGATAATATTAGTCTTCCATTTTAAACTTTGTTGCCACGAATAAAACTGCATGATATACAGCGAATTCCAGGTATCTTGTTACCTTTACTAATAATAGATCTAAATGGCGAGTATTTTATGGCTACACAAATTAACCTTGAAGCAAAATTTACAGAATCGAGTATAACTAAAAGTTATTCTTAACAATGCTAAAATTGTCCATTATTCAGGTTTGGAGTCTATAATTTCAGAATTAAACTTCACACTCGAGTTATTACCCCTTTATTTATCTTTCCTCAATCCAATGGAAACTCTCTCTTTTTATTTACATCTAATGATCTAATCCTTTTGCTTTCGCACAAAACATAAACAAAAAATAATGACGTAATATCATATAATATTAATACATCCTTCCTATTGAAGTTATTATCACACCCTTCCTTTTAAAGTTCTTAATAGTGATATCTACTGGCAGGGCCGGCCCTAGCATTTGCGGGGCCTTATGCGAAACGGATCGCACGGGGCTTAGTCTGGGTAGGGATAAGCATAATGTCAAAATTATTTTTTTTTTAATTAGAAAATAGGCCTACTTTCGTCTTTGCAATAAATTTTTATCAAATGAAAGCTCGCAATGCCACTTTTTATTTATTGGCACCCCAAAATGTCAATTTCGTCTATTCTTCAGGAGATTTGAATAAATTCAAAAAAAGTTCAGGACTTTATCGTATATTTTGCCTTTTCATGAGATTTCCTGGAGGCCCTGAAAAATCAGGAGGTCGCGAAAACCCTGTTATTTTATATACGTTATAATTGTTTAATTTAATAATGTACACTTGGAATTAGCGCGGGGCCTATGAAAGCGCGGCGCCCACTGCGACCGGCCCTGTCTACTAGGAACTTTAACAATTCGTCCACTTCTGGTTGTCTTGACTGAACAAGTTCTCTAGACGTTGGTCTATAACTGTCTGTTTCATTTGTTGCAACAGTTTGCAATTCATTGTCTTCATCGGTATCATAGTACCCAGAGATGTCTTCATCGAAACTTGAAACTTCTGTATGTTTTTCCATTGTTTGTCTTTATGATGTAAGATCTGGGTGCTGAATTTTTTTATGACAACTGCTTTCTGCCATGTTTGACCTAGACGAACTCTCCGACAGAAAAATCTTTAGGTAGTCTTGCTTTTGCATCGTATTTCACTTTGCTTTTCATCTGTCGTTCGTTGAGTAATGTCTCTGCATTTTCAGCTACCGATGGTTTCAATAGTTTGGGATCAGTTGGAATGATTCCTTGAGTCTTCTACTCGTCAGCAGTTGTGATGGTGAATACGGCAGTCCACTTATCGGAGTATTTCTATACTCGAGCATAACGAGATATGGATCTTTCCCACTTTTGTATACTTTCGCACAAAACATAAACAACCAACAATGACGTAATGCCATATAATATTAGCACAGAATCTTCTTCATGCATTGGAAAATAAAGCATTTTTTGCCTATCTTGAATTCTGGTCAAAGCTCCTGCGCCCAATTAATATAGTTCAGAAGAAACTACAAAAGTCTGGACTGCATATACGGGAATCTGCTAAAGAAATTAGTACCCTTTCATGCTTTCTGAAAAATGATGAGAAACTGACAAAAACCCAATCCATCGAAAAAGCAAAAGAAGGTAGTGAATACTATGGATTCCCTGTAATCAAAACAACCATATGAAAGAAAAGACTTGATGGGAAGTTGAGTTCTAATGTAGGACTGTCAATACAACTGCAATTCAAACGTGTTGCGACAGAATTGCTGGACAGATTTCATATGGAGATGAAGGGCAGATTCCTAAGGCTGGAAAGAAAATGGATACCTTTGGGTTTCTTCTTGAACCAAGACACCTGTTAGAAGACACGCTTGTGACAAACTGTGCTACTTTTCCTGTTTGTATGATGAAATAAATGGAAAATCACTTTTTCAATGATGTCATTGATGCACGAGCACTTTTCATCAACAAACAGTAATACAATCACCAATAGACATATGAGGAAACAAGCTTCATATGGGAATTACGTGTGCTCACAAATACTAGAAAGTATCGAAGTAGTTGATGTTATAGATGTCTTTGCTGCACAGAATGCACGACGTGAAGCGATATCAATTTAAATCTGTCACTTGTGCATTATTTAACTAATAAACAACGGTATTATTCATTAAAAGAGTCTTGATGATTACTTTTTGTTAAGTTTACTGATATACTGAACAAATTTGATTTGGGGCTTATATATTTTTTCTTACATTATCTCATGTCATATATCGAATGTCAAAATGCAAGGGGCCCCCAAAGAGGTCAATCCCCCCGGGCCCCCAAATCCCTAGTTACGCCCCTGCGCTAAACTGTATTACTGGCTAGTCACGTGAGTAAGCTGATCGTACACAGTTAACCTATTGTGTCGTCAGTATGTTACACAAATATATAAGCTTTAAAATAATTATATATTTTTTTCTTTCAGAACTGTTAATACCGAGCAGATGGAGCAGGCAACATTAGAGAATGGAGAGGAGCAAATAGACTTGGAAATAATAGGCGAGCCCAAATACGCTTCAACACATCATAAAGTATGGTATCTGGAAATTTAGGCACCGGATATTTAGGCACCGGATATTTAGGCACCCGGAAATTTAAGCTACCGGATATTTAGGCACCCGGAAATTTAGGCACCCGGATAATTAGGCACCCGGAAATTTAGGCAGAACTGCCTAACTAAACATTACTAGTGTCTCTAGCTCGTACAGCTACATTTTCAAGGACTCACAAAGTACCACAGTCCTTATGCCTTGCTGTTCTGGACTCGACTGTCTATTGTTACACACTGTCGCTAGTCCGTGTAGGCTCTCGATCATATGACCACAACATGGGTCATATTTGCGTGAGAGTTACAACAATATATTAGAAACAATTTCAATGAATAATTAGGATTTTCTGCCAAAAAAAAAATATTTAAAATATTTGTTATTAGTGATTGTATAGGATTATTATTATTATAGCTTTTATATAGCGCTAATTTCATGCTTATAGCATGCTCAGAGCGCTTTGATCCAATCTCATTTGTGGACCGGTGGGGAGGGGGGTATCTAGGAGTTGGTTTTCCGTGCTGCCTTTAGGCGCTCAGTAAGCACAACTCTGCCCGAGTCGGGTGTCGAACCTCGAGCCCCCTTCTAGGCAGCCGAGCCAAGCGCACATGGCCTCTCGACCACGCTTCCCATCCCAAAGGATGCCAAAGATTTCTTTATCTAACTCTGCTAAGGTCTTTAAGAAGAAAATCTGAGAGTTAAAAATATTTCCAGTGGCTGCATACCTTGTAAAGAAATTGCCTATAAACAAAATTACTTTTATAAAACTAGATGTCACTGATCCAGCTAAATGTTCTGTTGCCGCTATTCTGGAATGTGAAGGACACAAGAGACATTATGATCCTAAGATCATTGCCAAGTGACAAGAACGTTATCATTCTAACATAGTCTAGAAAAGTCTAAAACTAAGACTAAAGTGTAAATATTTTGACTTATGTACAAAATGTCTTATATAACTTTATGCTTTCATGAATGTTATGTGCTTGAATGATTTAATTTTAGTCTTTCCTGGGTATATTTCTTGATATTTAGGAAAATAAGCATTTGAATACGCATTTACAGGTCTGGGAATACGCATTTCCATTTCTGCATGTAGGCATTTCTGTATATATATATATATATATTGTTTCATAATTAATAGTGTTTAATATTTTTATTCATAAAATCATGACGTAATTTCCACTTCAATTATTTACCCCTACTTGCACAGTATTAATACAATTAATATACAATTAATTAAAGAAAATTGTCAAAAAGACTTTATATCGCTAGCAAAGATGAATAATTTCATAATGTTACTTTTCTTCCTTACATGGGCTAAAGGTAAATTGTGTATTTCATAGACTAAATTAGACTAAATATGGTGTTGATCTAGAATCTAGATCAATGGTAGGCTGGATGTTAAGGTGATCTAGACAATATATCGAAATCTAATGCTAATGTCTTGTAATATAGATCTAGATTTTACTTATTTCAATATTCGATGCACAGGCATCCTGATGAAGTTTAAAAGTGGTGTATAAAACATAGCCACATAACTCACTATGATTGCAAAGTTGATGGTGCTTTTAGTTTAAACAAATATACATTAACTTAATAATGAAGAAATAATCACAATAATCAATACTAATGGGTCTTGTTGAAATATAAAATAGAGTGCAGACTTGTCGTGGCTACGCTAACCTAGCCGTTAGCTAATAACTGTTGTTTTCGGGTGATTGATTGAAATTATCTTTTCTCGGTCAATAATAGACTTATGATAGTACTTTTCCTTAATTCTCAAAATAAGAATCCCACGGTCCAATGTAAGGCTTTTCTCTACCAGAAAACAATTTCTGATTGATGGTCTATAGTGCAAGTTTTCGAAACATTAGCTCGTTGGGTGAATCTTCATTTCTAATTACCTTTCAGTTCGTCAAAAAAAAATCATTCGGCTTTAGAAGTTTCCTTTACAGTATAGATGGCTGGCGATCGCAGCTGACAAATAGTCAATCTGAATCTCAGCGTGAACAAAAAGTCTAGCCGTCATCTAATTTAGAGTTCAAACTTGCTCGCCTTGCACACCCTAATGTGAAACTAAAGAGTCGGGCGATATGAACGGTGTATCTTAATGAAGACGATAATTTCTATGCTTCTCCCATTCTACCGACCCTTAATGTGAGGGGACAGAAAGGTGTATCTCTGAGCAGCAAGTGGGCTCTTTCTTAAATTATTTGAGAATAATCTGGAATTTTTGTTTTCTTTTCTTGGACTTATTAAGCACTTTATCCAAGCTTTAATTAAGTTTGGTGCATTAAGGCAGGGAGAAAAACGTATTCCAAATACCCCCCATCACCCTGCAAGTCCACTAAAGAGCTTGGACCACAGCGCATTTGCTTGGGCAATGTAAAAAAAAACAAACAATTACATATCTTGGTAATTAAAGACATAAGGAAGATCTAATTGGAAACATCAAGCCTTTAAAAAGACGTAAAGACATATATTACTGGAAGTCAAGAAGCGTGTATTGTTATGTCTCCTAGTTGAGAGGCCATGTACTTATGTAGAACTAACGTCTGTACGTCTGTAAAGCGTTGTTTCTCTTTTGGCAGGTTGGTTAGTCAGTATGGCGGAAGTCAAAGAAATATAGAATTGTTGCTGTAGCAGTTATCATTTGTGCTGATCAATAAAACCGCTATTGGGGGGGGTATCAGTTTAATCAGTATTTCGGTAGTGGTTATAAAAATCCGTCTGATTGTCAACAATCTGTAAATCAGTAGTTGCTACGTGTTGAAAATTGTCAAATATATTAACTTCCGTTGTTGAATGTTGTACATACAGTGACTCGCCTACACAGTTAATTCTGACATGAGTATGGAGACTAGTTTTGCTTTAGTCTTATTCAATGGGAGATTTCTAGGTTAGAAGGGGGTTTTAAGGCGATGTAAACTTAAACCCCTTAAGCTTTGTTCACAGAATTTTGTGAGTTATTTTGCTTATGTTAGATTTAATAAAGAACGCAACACTAGTCGCCAAATCTAACAGGGAAAATGGATTTTCTTTCAAAGGGAAGACTAAACCCAGCCTAGTCTTATATATGCTACACGTCAAATTGAAAATCCTAGAGTTACCCTGGAAGTTTCCGACTTTCGTATGTTTAAGCAGTTTAACTGTGCGTGATCTATCCGCTTCCTCACTGAATGATGGTATCTATCCAATCCACCACTGAATGATGGCATCTATCATCACCCCCACTGAATGATGGTATCTATCCAATCCACCACTGAATGATGGTATCTATCCAATCCACCACTGAATGATGGCATCTATCATCACCCCCACTGAATGATGGTATCTATCCAATCCACCACTGAATGATGGCATTAATTATCCCCCACTGAATGATGGTATCTATCCAATCCAACACTGAATGATGGCATCTATCATCACCCCCACTGAATGATGGTATCTATCCAATCCACCACTGAATGATGGCATCTATCATCATCCCCACTGAATTATGGTATA